>NC_040077.1:78563411-78866442 GCF_003369695.1 Bos indicus x Bos taurus
CCAGCATCAGAGTCTTTTCCAATGAGTCAGCTCTTCGCATGAGGTGGCCAAAGTACTGGAGTTTCAGCTTTAGCATCATTCCTTCCAAAGAACACCAGGACTGATCTCCTTCAGAATGGACTGGTTGGATCTCCTTGCAGTCCAAGGGACTCTCAAGAGTCTTCTCTAACACCACAGTTCAAAAGCATCAATTCTTAGGTGCTCAGCTTTCTTCACAGTCCAACTCTCACATCCATACATGACCACTGGAAAAACCATAGCCTTGACTAGATGGACCATGTTGGCAAAGTAATGTCGCTGCTTTTGAATATGCTATCTAGGTTGGTCATAACTTTCCTTCCAAGGAGTAAGCTAGTAAAATCTTTACAACCTCCAGACATTCTTTTGATTCATTGTAATAAGTAATTTAAAACTATATAGCTCCACAGCTAACACTAGGGAGTCTTCTCTTGTTTTGTTGGAAGAAGGTGTTTGCTATGACCAGTGCATTCTCTTGGCAAAATTCTATTAGACTTTGCCCTGCTTCATTCCATACTCCAAGGCCAAATTTGCCTGTTACCACAGGTGTTTCTTGACTTCCTACTTTTGCATTACAGTCCCCTATAATGAAAAGGACATCTTTTTTGGGTGTTAGTTCTAAAAGGTCTTGTAGGTCTTCATAGAACCATTCAACTTCAGCTTCTTCAGCTTTCCTGGTTGGGGCATAGGCTTGGATTACCGTGATATTGAATGGTTTGCCTTGGAAACGAACAAATATCATTCTGTCATTTTTAAGATTGCATCCAATTACTGCATTTCAGACTCTTTTGTTGACCATGATGGCTACTCCATTTCTTCTAAAGGATTCCTGCCTGCAGTAGTTTATATAATGGTCATCTGAGTTAAACTCACCCATTCCAGTCCATTTCAGTTTGCTGATTCCAAGAATGTCAACGTTCACTCTTGCCATCTCCTGTTTGACCACTTCCAATTTGCCTTGATTCATGGCCCTGACATTCCAGGTTCCTATGCAGTATTGCTCTTTACAGCATCGGACCCTGCTTCTATGACCAGTCACATCCACAACTGGGTATTGTTTTTGCTTTGGCTCCATCCCTTCATTCTTTCTGGAGTTATTTCTCCACTGATCTCCAGTAGCATATTGGGCTCTTACTGACCTGGGGAGTTCCTCTTTCAGTATCCTATCATTTTGCCTTTTCATACTGTTCGTGGGGTTCTCAAGGCAAGAATACTGAAGTGGTTTGCCATTCCCTTCTCCAGTGGACCACATTCTGTCAGACCTCTCCACCATGACGCGTCCAGTCTTGGGTGGCCCCACACGGCATGGCTTAGTTACATTGAGTTAGACATGGCTATGGTCCGTGTGATCAGATTGGCTAGTTTTCTGTGATTATGGTTTCAGTGTGTCAGCCCTCTGATGCCCTCTCGCAACACCTACCATCTTGCTTGGGTTTCTTTTACCTTGGTCATGGGGTATCTCTTCATGGCTGCTCCAGCAAAGCACAGCCGCTGCTCCTTACCTTGGACAAGGGGTATTTCCTCAGGGACACCTCTCCTGACCTTGGATGTGGAGTAGCTCCTCTCAGACCTCGCAGAGCCACCGTTCCTTGGACGTGGTTTTGCTCCTCTCGGCCACCACCCCTGACCTCCGGCGTGGGGTAGCTCCTCTCAGCTGCTCCTGCGCCACTGCAGCCTGGCGCTCTTGGTCACTGTCCCTGACCTTGGGTGAGGGATAGCTCCTCTCGGCCACGCTTCTGCCCGGTCTGTCACAGCTGGCGCTCTTTTGCGTGGTCCAGATTGTCAACAAGGAAATCAGATTGATTATATTCTTGGCAGCCAAAGATGGAGAAGGTCTACACAGTAGGCAAAAACAAGATCGGGAGCTGACTGTGGCTCAGATCATGAAATCCTTATTGTCAAATTCAGAATTAAATTGAAGAATGCAGGGAAAAATACTAGACCATTCAGGTATGACCTAAATCAAATCCCTTATGATTATACAGTGGAAGTGAGAAATAGATTTAAAGGACTAGATTAGATAGACAGAGTGCCTGATGAACTATGGACGGAGGTTCATGACATTGTACAGGAAACAGAGATCAACACCATCCCCAAGAAAAAGAAATGCAAAAAAGCAAAATGGCTCTCTGAGGAGGCCTTACAAATAGCTGTGAAAAGAAGAGAAACAAAAAGCAAAGGAGAAAAGGAAAGATATAAACATCTGAATGCAGAGTTCCAAAGAATAGCAAGGAGAGATAACAAAGCCTTCCTAATGATCAATGCAAAGAAATAGAGGAAAAAATAGAACAGGAAAGACTAGAGATCTCTTCAAGAAAATTAGAGATACCAAGGGAACATTTCATGCAAAGACGGGCTCGATAAAGGACATAAATGGTATAGACCTAAAAGAAGCAGAAGATATTAAGAAGAGGGGGCAAGAAAACACAGAAGAAATGTACGAAAAAGATCTTCATGACCCAGATAATCACAATGGTGTGATCATTCACCTAGAGCCAGATCCTGGAATGTGAAGTCCAGTGGGCCTTAGAAAGCAACATTAAGAAGAAAGCTAGTGGAGGTGATGGAATTCCAGTTGAGCTATTTCGAATCCTGAAAGATGATGATGTGAAAGTGCTGCACTCAATATGCCAACAAATCTGGAAAACTCAGCAGTGCCCACAGGGCTGAAAAGGGCCAGTTTTCATTCCAATCCCAAAGAATGGCAATGCCAAAGAACGCTCAAACTACTGCACAATTTCACTCATCTTACTTCAGTTCAGTCACTCAGTCGTGTCCAACTCTTTGTGACCCATGAATCGCAGCACGCCAGGCCTCCCTGTCCATCACCAACTCCCAGAGTTCACTCAGATCCACGTCCATGGAGTCAGTGATGCCATCCAGCCATCTCATCCTCTGTCGTCCCCTTCTCCTCCTGCCCCCAATCCCTCCCAGCATCTGGGTCTTTTCCAATGAGTCAACTCTTCACATGAGGTGGGCAAAGTACTGGAGTTTCAGCTTTAGCATCATTCCTTAAAGAAATCCCAGGGCTGATCTCCTTCAGAATGGACTGGTTGGATCTCCTTGCAGTCCTAAGGACTCTCAAGAGTCTTCTCTAAGACCACAGTTCGAAAGCATCAATTCCTTGGCGCTCAGCCTTCTTCACAGTCCAACTCTCACATCCATACATGACCACTGGAAAAACCATAGCCCTGACTAGACGGACCTTTGTTGGCAAAGTAATGTCTCTGCTTTTGAATATGCTATCTAGGTTGGTCATAACTTTCCTTCCAAGTAGTAAGCATCTTTTAATTTCATGGCTGCAGTCACCATCTGCAGTGATTTGGGAGCCCAGAAAAATAAAAGTCTGACACTGTTTCCACTGTTTCCCCATCTATTTCCCATGAACTGATGGGACCGGATGCCATGATCTTCGTTTTCTGAATGTTGAGCTTTAAGCCAACTTTTTCAGTCTCCACTTTTACTTTCATCAAGAGAATTTTTAGTTCCTCTTCACTTTCTGCCATAAGGGTGGAGTCATCTACATATCTGAGGTTTTTGATATTTCTCCCAGCAATCTTGATACCAGCTTGTGTTTCTTCCAGTCCAGCGTTTCTCATCTCAGATGCTAGTAAAGTAATGGTCAAAATTCTCCAAGCCAGGCTTCAGCAATACATGAACCGTGAACTTCCAGATGTTCAAGCTGGGTTTAGAAAAGGCAGAGGAACCAGACATCAAATTGCCAACATATACTGGATCATCAAAAAAGCAAGAGAGTTCCAGAAAAACATCTATTTCTGCTTTATTAACTATGCCAAAGCCTTTGACTGTGTGGATCACAATAAACGGTGGAAAATTCTGAAAGAGATGGGAATACAAGACCACCTGACCTGCCTCTTGAGAAACTTATATGCAGGTCAGGAAGCAACAATTAGAACTGGACATGGAACAACAGCCTGGTTCCAAATTGGGAAAGGAATACATCAAGGCTGTATATTGTCAGCCTGCTTATTTAACTTATATGCAGAGTACATCATGAGAAATGCTGGGCTGGAAGAAGCACAAGCTGGAATCAAGATTGCCTGGAGAAATATCAATAAATTTAGATATGCAGATCACACCACCCTTATGGAAGAAAGTGAAGGACTAAAGGGCCTCTTGATGAAAGTGAAATTGGAGAGTGAAAAAGTTGGCTTAAAGCTCAACATTCAGAAAACTAAGATCATGGCATCTGGTCCTATCACTTCATGGCAAATAGATGGGGAATCAGTGGAAACAATGTCAGACTATTTTGGGGGGCTCCAAAATCACTGCAGATGCCGATTGCAGACATGAAATTAAAAGACGCTTACTCCTTGGAAGGAAAGTTATGACCAACCTAGATAGCATATTAAAAACAGAGACATTACTTTGCCAACATGGTCCATCTAGTCAAGGCTATGGTTTTTCCAATGGTCATGTATGGATATGAGAGTTGGACTGTGAAGAAAGCTGAGCACCTAAGAATTGATGCTTTTGAACTGTGGTGTTAGAGAAGACTCTTGAGAGTCCCTTGGACTGCAAGGAGATCCAACCAGTCCATTCTAAAGGAGATCAGCCCAGGGTATTCATTGGAAGGACTGATGCTAAAGCTTAAACTCCAATACTTTGACCACCTCATGTGAAGAGTTGACTCATTGGAAAAGACCCAGATGCTGGGAGGGATTGGGGGCAGGAGGAGAAGGGGACGACAGAGGATGAGATGGCTGGATGGCATCACCGACGCGATGGATATGAGTTTGAGCTAACTCCAGGCATTGGTGATGGACAGGGAGGCCTGGTGTGCTGTGATTCATGGGGTCACAAAGAGTTGGACATGACTGAGCGACTGAACTGGAACTGGAACACTAACGAGGGGTTAATCTTTCTGTCCCCTTCTGATGTCTGTGTCAGAAGCTTTTCTATATCTTTTATACTTTAATAATTTTTTTTCTTTTATTTATTTTTTTTATTACTTTACAATATTGTATTGGTTTTGCCATACATACTTTAATAAAATTTTTATTACATAAAACCTCTGAGGGATCAAGCCTCTTCTCTGGCTCTGGATTGAATTCTTCTCCTCCAGAGGCCAAGAATCCCAACGTCCTTTGTGGTTCAGCAACAACCTTTCAGACCCATGTTGGCAAAGTAATGTCTCTGCTTTTAATATGCTGTCTAGGTTAGTCATGCCATAAAGGTGGTATCACCTGCAAATCTGAGGTTATTGATATTTCTCCCAGAAATCTTGATTCCAGTTTATGCTTCATCCAGCCCAGCATTTCACATGATGTACTCTGCATATAAGTTAAATAAGCAGGGTGACAATAGACAGCTTTGACGTACTCCTTTTCCTATTTGGAACCAGTCTGTTGTCCATGTCCAGTTCTAACTGTTGCTTCCTGACCTGCATACAGATTTCTCAAGAGGCAGGTCAGGTGGTCTGGTATTCCCATCTCTTTAAGAATTTTCCAGAGTTTGTTGTGGTCCACACAAAGGCTTTGGCATAATCAATAAAGCAAAAGTAGATATTTTTCTGGAACTCTCTTGCTTTTCGATGATCCAACAGATGTTAACAATTTGATCTCTGGTTCCTCTGCCTTTTCTAAATCCAGCTTCAACATTGGGAAGTTCATGGTTCATGTACTGTTGAAGTCTGACTTGGAGAATTTTGAACATTACTTTAATAGTATGTGAGATGAGTGCAATTATGTTGTAGTTCAAGCATTCTTTGGCATTGCCTTTCTTTGGCATTGGAATGAAAACTGACCTTTTCCAGCTCTGTGGCCACTGCTGAGTTTTCCAGATTTGCTGGCATATTGAATGCAGCACTTTCACAGCATCATCTTTTAGGATTTGAAATAGCTAAGCTGGAATTCCATTACCTCCACTAGCTTTGTTTATAGTGATGCTTCCTAAGGCCCACTTGACTTCACATTCCAGGTTGTCTGGCTATAGATTGGTGATCACCCTATTGTGATTATCTGGATCATGAAGATCTTTTTTGTATAGTTCTTCTGTATATTCCTGCCACCTCTTCTTAATATCTTCTGCTTCTGTTAGGTCCATACCATTTCTATCATTTATTGTTCCCTTCTTTCCATGAAATTTTCCCGTGGTATCTCTAATTTTCCGGAAGGAATCTCTAGACCTTACCATTCTATTGTTTCCCTCTATCTCTTTGTATTGATCACTGAGGAAGGCTTTCTTATTTCTCCTTGCTATTCTTTGGATCTCTGCATTCAAATGGGTATATCTTTCCTTTTCTCCATTGCCTTTTGCTTCTCTTCTATTCACAGTTATTTGTAAGGCCTCCTCAGACAATCACTTTGCCTTTTTGCATTTCTTTTTTCTTGGGGATGGTCTTGGTCCCTGCCTCCTGTACAATGTCACAAACCTCAGTCCCTAGTTCTTCAGGCACTCTGTCTATCAGATGTAATCCCTTGAATGTATTTGCCACTTCCACTGTGTAATCCTAAGGGATTTGATTTAGGTCATATCTGAATCCTCTAGTGGTTTTCCCTACTTTCTTCAATTTAAACAACAGAATGATCTCTGTTTGTTTTCTTTTTTTTTATTTTATTTTTAAACTTTACAATATTGTATTAGTGGCAAACCGTTCAGTATCACAGTAATCCAAGTCTATGCCCAGACCAGTAATGCTGAGGAAGCTGAAGCTGGACGATACAATGAAGACCTACAAGGCCTTCTAGAACTAACACCCAAAAAAGATGTCCTTTTCATTATAGGGGACTGGAATGCAAACGTAGGGAGTCAAGAAATACCTGGAATAACAGGCAAATTTGTCCTTTGAGTACAGAAAGAAGCAGAGCAAAGGCTAACAGATTTTTGCCAGGAGAACACACTGGTCATAGAAAGCACCCTCTTCCAACAACACAAGACTCTACACATGGACATCACCAGATGGTCAAGACCAAAATCAGATTGATTACATTCTTTGCAGTCAAAGATGGAGAAGCTCTATACAGTCAGCAAAAAACAAGACCAGGAGCTGACTGTGGTTCAGATCATGAACTCATTAAATACTGTACTGAAAGTGAAAAATAGTGCTCATGTGGGTACAGAACAATTGTTAACTGTGTTTATTGATTGTTTACCCTTGTAATCACAAGGCTTACTGGGAGCTGCAGCTCATACTGCTATCTTAGCTACATGAGAACATTTCACGCTATCCCTATCCTGGGAAAAAAGTTAAAATCCAAAATTTTAACTACAATTTCTACTGCTTATCACTTCTGCACTATCACCAAAAAAAAAAAAAAAATCACAAAACATAAGTCCTGGACCATCTATAGTAGTTACTTGTGCTCCCCATCTCAGATTACAGAATTCTCACATTCTGGAGATCATTTTCACTTTTTATAGATGTCATTCAGGAACTTAACCAAGATGGAAAAGTAATAGATGAGCAGATTGAAATAAACTAAAATTGTGAAAAGAAGAGAAGCGAAAAGCAAAGGAGAAAAGGAAAGATATAAGCATCTGAATGCAGAGTTCCAAATAATAGCAAGAAGAGATTAGAAAGCCTTCCTCAGCGATCAATGCAAAGAAATAGAGGAAAACAACAGAATGGGTAACACTAGAGATATCTTCAAGAAAATTAGAGATACCAAGGGAACATTTCATACAAAGACGGGCTCGATAAAGGACAGAAATGGTATGGACCTAACAGAAGCAGAGGATATTAAGAAGAGGTGGCAAGAATACACAGAAGAACTGTACAAAAAAGAGCTTCAAGACCCAGATAATCACGATGATGTGATCACTGACCTAGAGCCAGACATCCTGGAATGTGAAGTCAAGTGGGCCTTAGAAAGCATCACTATGAACAAAGCTAGTGGAGGTGATGGAATTCCAGTTGAGCTATTTCAAATCTTGAAAGATGATGCTTTGAAAGTGCTGCACACAATATGCCAGCAAATTTGGAAAACTCAGCAGTGGCCACAGGGCTGGAAAAGGTCAGTTTTCATTCCAATCCCAAGGAAAGGCAATGCCAAAGAATTCTAAAACTACTGCACAATTGCACTCATCTCACATGCTAGTAAAGTAATGCTCAAAAGTCTCCAAGCCAGGCTTCAGCAATACGTGAACCGTGAACTTCCTGATGTTCAAGCTGGTTTTAGAAAAGGCAGAGGAACCAGACATCAAATTGCCAACATCCGTTGGATCATCAAAAAAGCAAGAGAGTTCCAGAAAAATATCTATTTCTGCTTTATTGACTATGCCAAAGCCTTTGACTGTGTGGATCACAATAAACTGTGGAAAATTCTGAAAGAGATGGGAACACCAGACCACCTGACCTGCCTCTTGAGAAATCTGTATGTAGGTCAGGAAGCAACAGTTAGAACTGGATATGGAACAACAGACTGGTTCCAAATAGGAAAAGGAGTACGTCAAGGCTGTATATTGTCACCCTGCTTATTTAACTTATATGCAGAGTACATCATGAGAAATGCTGGGCTGGAAGAAGCACAAGCTGGAATCAAGATTGCTGGGAGAAATATCAATAACCTCAGATATGCAGATGACACCACCCTTATGACAGAAAGTGAAGAGGAACTAAAAAGCCTCTTGATGAAAGTGAAAGTGGAGAGTGAAAAAGTTGGCTTAAAACTCAACATTCAGAAAACAAAGATCATCGCATCCGGTCCCATCACTTCATGGGAAATAGATGGGGGAACAGTGGAAACAGTGTCAGACTTTATTTTTATGGGCTCCAAAATCACTACAGATGGTGACTGCAGCCATGAAATTAAAAGACACTTACTCCTTGGAAGGAAAGTTATGACCAACCTAGATAGCATATTCAAAAGCAGAGACATTACTTTGCCAACAAAGGTTTGTCTAGTCAAGGCTATGGCTTTTCCTGTGGTCATGTATGGATGTGAGAGTTGGACTGTGAAGAAAGCTGAGCGCCAAAGAATTGATGCTTTTGAACTGTGATGCTGGAGAAGACCCTTGAGAGTCCCTTGGACTGCAAGGAGATCCAACCAGTCCATTCTGAAGGAGATCAGCCCTGCGATTTCTTTGTAAGAAATGATGCTAAAGCTGAAACTCCAGTAGTTTGGCCACCTCATGTGAAGAGTTGACTTATTGGAAAAGACTCTGCTGCTGGGAGGGATCGGGGGCAGGAGGAGAAGGGGAGGACAGAGGATGAGATGGCTGGACGGCATCATTGACTTGATGGACATGAGTCTGAGTGAACTCTGGGAGTTGGTGAGGACAGGGAGGCCTGGCGTGCTGCAATTCATTCAGTCACAAAGAGTCGGACACGACTGAGCGACTGAACTGAACTGAACTGAAAATTGTGTTTAAACTCTATAGAACTCAAAGCTATAGGCATGACTAATACATACATGGAGTTTTGAAATGCTTTAGTAGGTATAAAGCAGCAATCAGGATCAATTTTAAGATATAGGATAAAGATAGAGTAACCAACAACAACTAAAAATAAATGGTCTCTTTCTATTCATAAACCTTCCTTTCTTTTCGTTGTTAATACAAATTTATAATACATTAAAACTAGAAGCTTTCTTAATGATCATATATTATAGTTTATTGTTGATATGAAATTCAATATCTGGGGAGGTTAACTAAATGAGGAGATTATGGATTAAATTAGTGACAAAACTAGGACTAGGTGAGACTCAATCCTTCTGCATTTCAGTCCAGACCACTTTTACTTGAGCAGGCATATGCCAACGGCTGGCTAGCTGTTCTGTAAATGATTTCAGAATTCAGAATTCAGCTAAATCTCTAGCTTCACTTGAAGTTAGGTAACTTCATCTGTCCTTCAGTCTTGTTAAATCCTCCTACAGCAGGCTCTATTCTTTCTCCTCCCCTGTCTGTTGGCACCTATGAAAGACCAGATCATCCTAGAAACCACACATTGAAATGGAAGATCTTCTGTTAGTCTGGATCCTGCATCATTGTAAGGATATTCCTCTTCCTCTACCACCTCTATTTAGACTTTGCGTGAGTGAGAAATATACAATTGTCTTGTCACTGAGATTTAAGGATCCAGCAGTGAGTGCTGCCTTAATTAATAAAGGTCTATACCTTTTGTAAAATAATAATCTGGAACATATTTTAATAGGCTAAGAACAGAGACCAGTGGGCAAATGGGTGCAGACAAAGCTATAATCAATAGGTGCTGTCTTCTACACGTTCCATTTGTGCCTTGTCTAAACCTATCTCTGTCATAAAAAGGGTAACTGGCTCTGGCAGGGACGGTTTCTTTACAACCTGAGATAGAATGTGTCACCTGTATTCAATCCACAGAAGATGCTAAAGCTGAAACAGAGAGCTGTCAAAAGCAGTGCAATGGGAAGAAGCTCTAGGAAAAACAAACAAGAGCAAGCAAGAGTCAATGCAGTAGTGGGGTGAACAATTTACTTGAAAAAAATATAAAAATTAAATTTTTCTGCATGAGCCATCTGGAGCATGGTACATAGGTGGGTTTGTATTCATCACCCCATTTTAGATAGATGTCCATAACATATTTTTTTATGTTCATGGCAATAGCACTATCTTCTTTCTTCTGAAAATAACCTCTGAGATCCAATATTCATCATCCTTTCCTATAAGAAAATTGGTCATCCATTACCATCAGCAACCAGTCCTAGTCACTCAATATCATCCAAGGAAGCCACTTAGGACAAACTGCAGAACTGGTTGCTATGGACTGGACCACCACATCAATTTTTCCTTGTATTGGAATTTGCTCACCTCATTTAATTGTCTCCCTTAACACAGTCATCTATCTGGGTGCATTGACTGGTCTGGATTTACACAGGTTGTTTGAAAGATAAAGGTCAGATACACACCAGACTGCTAGAACCACATTTATTAACCACAGTCCTCCAACCCCCTTCCCCAACCTGCCTCACTGACTTTCAACATCATCAGTGTCATCTGGAGCAAGAGAATAATAAATTATTAAGTGTGGCAGAACATGAAATGGAAGCCAAAAACAAAGCCACAGATTAGTGATAAATGATGCCAAGTTCAACCTTATTAGCCTTTGAAAAACCACACAGTTCTGCCAAGCCAGTATCTAAACCTTATTTATATATAAAACCCCTATATGGTCCAGTTGCTGCTGGCTTTAATCAGAGGATGACAAAGAGGCAATTATATATGGCTTGAAGATGAAGTCCTTCCTCAAGGGGATTTGCTACTTGCTGAGATGTCAGCCTACCAAGTTTTGAAAATTTTTTCTTCACTCTCTTCCTTCGAGCCTTGCTAATTTTACACCATCAGCCTGCAGACTTTTTTTTTTTAATATTCACATGTCTTCATTCATAAAGCATCCTCAGGAAAGGAAATATCAAAGTAGTTCCAGTGCAAAGAAGAAAGCTACTCATGCTCTGCTAGTTTCATCAAACTGTAACTTCGATGCTGCCCTTTGGGACAGGATCTTTCTTGGAGGCCAACACTTAGAACTGGGACATATCACAGGATCCAGATTCTGAGCAGTATAGCTGGTACTCAGTAATTACTCCTGGGATGATGGCTATATTTAACTACCTTTTTCTCAACTGATATTGTGTGAAGTGGCAAGTTATTCAAGGGACAAAGGTAAGGGTGTTGATAGGTCCAGAGAACTAACTCAATATCACAAAGCCCTGAAAACTGGGACAGAATAGATAGTTAACCCAGATATCAAACAGAGACTTAATTAAGGTAAATCAAGAGAATAATTCTTGAGAAGACCAGAGCATGCCTTGTAGCATGCCTTAGCAGGTAAGGCAATAGTGTGCATCAAATCCATAAAGTGAGGAGCACGTCAAAATCCAATTTTTTATAAATAAGTCAGAATTAATTGTATCGAACATCTCCTATACAGGGTATGCTTTTAGTACTAGTGTAAAAACAGTATTGGAAAACAAAGCTTTGTTTATTCAGCATATTGGAAATTGATAGGAACAATTGATGAGAGAAAGGAAAAGTCATTGGGTTGACAAGAATAGAAGAAACCCAAACTGAAAGCACACAGAGAGGGAAAACTACATGCTTAGTTATTAGAAACAGATCTGGAGGAGTTGGATGCTTAAAATTAATAAATTCAAACATGGAGATGCACTGGTACAGTGGTCAAAGCGCTGAATTAAAGCTAAAGCCTTGTTACTGAAAGTAAGATCCACTTTCATCTGCAACACGTGGGAGTTTGATGAAAATGCAGAAACTTGGGCCCCACCCTACCTCCTAAATCAGATTCTACATTTTAACAAGATGATTTGAAAGTGTGTAATGTTTGGAAGCATCACTTTGAAGATTTGCATCAGAAAGCAAAACAAGTCTGACCTCACAGCAGCCCCCGTAAATACTTGAGGAATGGAATTCACAGGTGGTTCAGTGATAAAGAATCTGCCTACCAATCTAGGAGAGGAGACGCACAAGACATGGGTTTGATCCCTGGGTCAGGAAGATAACCTGGCGTAGGAAATAGCAATCCACTCCCCAAGAAAAATAAATGCAAATAGGCAAAATGGTTGTCTGTGGAGGCCTTACAAATAGCTGAGAAAATAAGAGAAGTGAACAGCAAGGGAGAAAAGGAAAGATACAGCCTTCTGAATGCAGAGTTTCAAAGAATAGCAAGGATAAATTTTAAAAAGCCTCCCTAAGTAAACAATGCAAATAAATAGAGGAAAACAATAGCCTGGGAAAGACTAGAGATCTCTTCAAGAAAGTTAGAGATACCAAAGGAGCATTTCACGCAAGATGGGCACAATAAAAGACAGAAACAGTATGGACCTAACAGAAGCAGAAGATACAAAGAAGAGGTGGCAAGACTACACAGAAAAACTGTGTAGAAACATCTTACTGAGCCAGATAACCATGATAGTGTGATCACTCACCTAGAGCCAGACGTCGTGGAATGCAAAGTTATCTACTAATATTCATATCCAATTAAAAGTAAAATCTTCCAGATGGACAAGCTGGATTTAGACAAGGCAGAGACACCAGAGATCAAAATTGCCAACATTCGTTAGATCTTAGAAAAAGCAAGAGAGTTCCAGAAAAACATCTACTTCTGCTTCATTGACTATGCTAAAGTCTTTGACTGTGTGGACCACAAAAAAACTGTGGGAAATTCTTCAAGAGATGGGAATGCCAGGCCACCTTACTTGCCTCCTGCAAAACCTTTATGCAGCTCAAGAAGCAACAGTTAGAGCCAGACAGAACAATGGACTGGTTCAAAAATAGGGAAAGGAGTATGTCAAGACTGTATACTGTCACCCTGCTTAACTTACATGCAGAATATATCATGTGAAATGCTGGGCTGGATGAAGCACAAGCTGGAAATAAGATTGCCAGGAGAAATATCAATAACCTCAGATATGCAGATGACACCACCCTAATGGTAGAAAGCAAAGAGGAATTAAAGAGCCTCTTGATGAATGTGAAAGATGTGAGTGAAAAAGCTGGCTGGAAGCTCCACATTCAAAAAACAAAGATCATGGCATCTGGCCCCATCACTTCTTGATAAATAGATGGGGAAACAATGGAAACAGTGACAGAGTTTATTTTCTTGGGCTCCAAAATCACTGCAGATGTTGACTACAATCATGAAATTAAAAAATGATTACTCCTTGGAAGAAAAGCTATGACAAAACTGGACAGCATATTAAAAAGGAGATCCATTACTTTGCCGACAAAGGTCCATATACTCAAAGCCATGGTTTTTCCAGTAGTCATGTATGGTTGTGAGAGTTGAATCATAAAGAAGACTGAGTACTAAAGAATTGATGCTTTTGAACTGTGGTATTGGAGAAGACTTTTGAGAGTCCCTTGGACTGCAAGGAGATCAAAGCAGTCAATCCTAAAGGAAATCAACCCTGAATATTCACTCAAAGGACTGATCCTGAAGCTGAAGCTCCAATATTTCAGCCACCTGATGCAAAGAGCCAACTCATGAGAAAAGACCCTGATGCTGGGAAAGATGGAAAGCAGGAGGAAAAGGGGACAACAGAGCATGAGATGGTTAGATGGCATCACCGACTCAATGGATATGAGTTTGAGCAAGCTCCAGGAGATGGTGAGGGACAGGGAAGCCTGGTATGCTGCAGTCTAGTGGGTCAAAAAGAGTAGGACATGACTGAGTGACTGAACAACAACAACAACCAGTCTTATTGCTTGGAAAATTCCATGGACAGAGAAGCTTAGCAGGCTACACTCCATGGGGTTGCAAAGAGTCAGACATGATTGAGCACACATGAAAGCAAGAAAGCAAGGTCGTGATCTTTGCTTCTATGCTAAAAGTCTACACTTTCTATAAGGGAACTGAGGTGCCTGGCTGGATAGGGTTTGAACCTGAGAGGGAAACAACACATTGTTATGATGTCTGTGGCTTTCCACGACAGACAGAGAGGGAAACCCAAGCAATAGTGTCTTTCCCAGGAGGAAATAAACTCAGGACCACATAGCTTTCTCACCAAGTCCCACTCTGCCATCTCTTGGTCCACAACCTGAGGTGAATCCTGACTGTCCATCTGGCCCAATACCTGATAAACAGCCCCCAGTTATCTACTGAGGAAAACAGACCTACACATTCCAAAGATGGCTAGTGTCAGTTGCCTTTGCCAGTTCACCCAGCGCTTTATTTAAAATTATGAAAAGACAACCAAAGTCACCAAACATTTTAGAGAAGTAAACATTGCAAAAAAGTTGAAGATGAAAAAATATTTAACTGCTAATATGGCATTGACTCTAATAGCTTACACATACAGAAACATGAAGATTTGCTACAACAATGTCAGATAGCAAAATGTCACAGAACATGAAAAATCAGCCACTGACCAGAATCACTTGTGAAAACACAGCTTTCTGGGCCCCACTCCAGAGTTTCTGTTTCACTGGGTGTTGGCAGAGCTGGAAAATATATTTCTGACAAGACCACAGGTGATGCTAATATTACTGGTTCAACAACCATACACCGGGAACCACTGATCAACATGATCCAGCAGAGCAGTCAACCTGGGAATAAAAACAGATATTACTCAGGAAATAATGAACAATCCCAGGTGTGACCATCAAAATTGTCCACACATTACCAGATGTCCCCCAGGAGTCAGGGGAGACTATCATACCGAGTTGAAAACCACCAACTTTATCCAATTATTTGTGAGAATAATGGGGCCAATATCATACATTTAGACTAGTAGTTCTTAAACCATGCATGTATCAGGATCTTCTAAAGAAACTATTAAAACATGAACTGTTAAGGCTCCAGATTTTCTGGTTCCCAGGTAATAATAAGGCAGCTTATCTATGTACCACAGTTTGAGAACGACTGGTTTAGTCCATCCAGGGCTTAAAAAACATTTTTTACTCCCTCGAGCTGGAGACAGGGCTTTCCTCCTTGGTGGCCCTGTGGATTTAAGATGGAGGATACATCTCTGCCTATAGTCTGTGTCCTCATTGAAAATGAAAATGGGGATTGAATGTTATTAGGGAAGCAATAAACAAGTTCTGCTACTGTTCATATTCATAGAACTGGCCTGGCCAGTGGACGTGAATGGCCAGTGTTATGTTGGAATATGATAGGAAGACATCAGAGGCCAGAGCAAGAATTTTAGTTGTGTGAGTTGGGGCCAGAGGGATCTGTGAGCCTACTAAGGGTGACCACAAGTCCGCTATCCCATGAAGTTGTATGGAGCATAAAAAGTAGAAGGGAATGGGGTGAAGAGTGAAGGACTGTAACACAGCTACCTTTGAAGACAGTGTTAGCTTTGCCAGTTATAAAAAGTTGTCAAGTGCAGTCTGGAACTTGAATCAATCAGATTAGTGCCTCCTTTTGTGTGCCAGAGGGGAGCAAGTAAATCGGAGTGTTAGTTAGAAAGAAAATATACAGAATGTTAGAAAGGAAATATACAGAATAGATTTAGCATAAGAAGGAGAAAGCATTTCCTGCCCCTAAGAGAGAAGTTTTCCTTTTTGTTATAAAGGGCTCTGTTCCAGGATTACCTCCTTATACTTCTAAACTGGATCTCACTTTCCATTATGGCCCAATTTAAGTTCCGCTTGCTTTGTGTCCAGCGCAACTCACCAACTCCATTCAAAGCTCACTTGACTCTTTTCCTTTGAATATTTAATTCTGTGCTGTTCCATCATGTTTTTAAGGTGGAAAATCTGACTAGTTGACAAAATTATATGCAAATACCTCTAGGAGTACAATGGAACTATTTTTCTATTGATTTCCTTCATTCCAGGCCAATGTACTGTCTTTGAGTAGCCACATCCATTTCTGCAGTGAAAAAGAGGCACCACATAAAACTTATAGAAATCAAGGACAAAGTTAAAATCAACTGTGCCTTGAATCCTTCATTCCTTCAATTACTGGTGTGAACTCAGGCAATTTAATCTAACTCTCTTCCATTTAGTATCCTCTTCTGTTGGAAAGAGGATAACAATTGCTTTCAGAATCAGACATAATGTACAGAAAAGGCCTGATACCAAGGTTTCTAAATAGTAGGACAAAATAAATGAAACAATTTTTATCCTTATTAAAAGACAAACATATGGATGCATGCTTTGTTTACAGGCTGGCTGCTCACTGGCACAGTCCAGTGTATATTTCACATTTTATCCTAACTTTCCTGTCCTACCTCACAATTTATCATTTTCATTATGCATCTGCCTGATCTATCATATATACCTTTGTCTTTTGCTTGGCTATTTCTCATGTGGATTTCTTCCTTATTCTGTAAATAGATTCTTAGGTGGACCATCTCTGATGTCTTGCCTCCCAGTTGGGTTCAGTCTACTAGGAAAAACTTTCTAGCTGAACATAACTGAGGAGAGTGCTCACAATGAAATCAGTCCATATTACAATAGGGCCTTTGAGCCCTTAAGTATCCTTAAGTTATACCTGACATCACAATAAAAGTTTTCCAAATCTTACCTTAGATAAGGAAGTTGAAGCTCAAACAGCAGGTAGAAATATGTGAACTGAAGCATTCAGTTTGCTTTACAGAAGGTCAACTCCCTGTCAAATACATGCCTCTTTTAACTTTTCCATCTCCTGTTTCTCTCCTTTTCTCTACTGGAAACCGATGCTAGAATGTCTTTGGACTCAGCAGGTAGGCTATTATTTTTGTCCAAGGCTAATTTTTATCATTATACTTGGGCTTCTGTTGGTAAGTTCTTAATGAGGTCCTGCACCACATGTGGTGGATCAATCCACATGGTTTTTGCAAGAAGTGAAAAATCTGCAACATGGCTAGAACAGGAAGTTGGCAAGCCTGCTCCTGTTCTGGGCATCTCAGTCCATGCCCACCTAGAAATATCAAATTAGAGAAGATAGTAATCTTCCTAGAGACGTGCCCTTCAACAAGAAAAGCAGCTGACAGCAAAGAAGACTGAATAACTGTAAAAGTAACGTACAAGAAAGCAAAAATTTATAGTAGCAACAGTGATTCTGTTCAGAAGCTCTTCCAACCCTACTTCTCTCCCAGTGCCCCTATTATTCTCTCTGATGATTACAACATTTTCTTAATGGTGTCCTGCCTGAGTCTTCCTCCACTCCAGCTGATGCTCAACTGTTACTAGTTATCTTTCTGTGAAAGAAATCATAAGCTATATTTACTTTCATGCCTCTGTCACACTACTTTTGCCTTCAGGAACACTGTTTGTAAATGTACCCAGAAATTTGTTTTTATTTCATATATGATGAATGTGACAGATCAGGAAATGACTGCCATTGAAACAGTAGCTTGTTAATTATATTAATAATTCCAAAGAAAATATGTCACATCACACCAATGTAAGACCCCATAGAGAAGCACCAGGATTGGTCAGGAGACAAAAAGAATGAAAGAAAAACATGAGCAAGAGTTTTTACTGTGGTTTTCACAGGAAAAACCAGTGAGACACAGTCAGCAGCTGAGAAGGCTTAGAATTGGATAGTTTGAATAATTGCAGTGAACTCTTGGTTATGTGGGAGAAGGCAATGGCACCCCACTCCAGTACTCTTGCCTGGAGAATCCCATGGACGGAGGAGCCTGGTGGGCTGCAGTCCATGGGGTCGCTAAGAGTCTGACAGGACGGAGCGACTTCACTTTCACTTTTGACTTTCATGCCTTGGAAAAGGAAACAGAAACCCACTCCAGTGTTCTTGCCTGGAGAATCCCAGGGATGGCAGAGCCTGGTGGGCTGCCGTCTATGGAGTCACACAGAGTCGGACACAACTGAAGTGACTTGGCAGCAGCAGCTTGGTTATGTGGGCAGTTTCTACTTGTCTGGTTTAATAGCTGACCCTGGAATGATAGAGGGAAGGGGAAGTGGTGCTCTGGGTTGCAGGAGCCTGACAATATGAGACAAGTGGGAGTTTGAACTTGAAATGGGTTGATTACATATCAAAGACATATTTGCAAGCAAGAATTATGCTTATGAAACTAAAACAAAGCTACTCAAAAGCTCATAATGATTGTATACTGCCCCCCCTCATACACACACATCAAAACATATTCCATCCTACCCCAGATTACAGATATAAAATTAAATACTGTTAGCATTAGTTATTAGAATAAATGCTTTTATTTCTGTTTACCATTAAGTATGTTTAGGGTATGCATCTGAATTATAATTAATTTTATTTGTTTCCATTTTCTTTGTCTTCTTTCCATTCTTATTGATTTTTTTTTTAATATATAAACCACTGAAAGGCTTTAGAATGTCAAAACATGACAAAGCTATACTCAGAAAATTGTACCTTCTCATGTATCCTTCAACCCAGCCCTCTCACTGTTGTCTTCTTATAGGTAACAAACTTGGTTGTTTTTTCATTTATTTTTCCTATATTTCATCTACATAAATCTCTTTATGTAAGTCTCCCTTCATCTTGAGTGGCAGAAGTTAAAAACAATCTCCTACATTCATCAGATGCCCACACCATTTAACTTCCACAGTATCACTAGAAAGAAGGTATCATCCCAGTTTGAGATAATGGGATTTTTACTTGGGAATATGCCATTTATATCAGAATGGTAAAGAAGAATACATGTCACATCTCTTCAGCATTTGGTGCTAGGAGGTCAGGAGTTAGAAATGGTTCAGGGTCCTAAACGTTTCTATGACTAGATACCCTCCAAACCCAGCCATCCTGAGACTATAGCCATGCCTTAGGAAGACGAATTGCATAGGAGCACAAAAATCAGGGGAAATGTGCCACTAAAGAGCTGTAACTTTGAAGCTAAGACCCATGGCAGAGTACCACTGGTGAATAACCTAATACTGCAGGAGAGAGATGCTTCCTTCAGATCCCAACTCCAAGAGCAGTTGTAGATGCCCCAAGTCTCATCTGTAGGAAATAGGGATAGTGCCCAGCTTCTTGGCCATTGGGTTTCAGTGGTGATCCAACAGGGACAGACAAGATGGTGTGGACAACCAGCAGACTTACTGGGTTAGACATCATGTGGTCATCACAATAGGCAAAAAGACTGTACATGGCCTACCATCTACATTCCCTTCCTTGGAAGTGATCATAACCAGAAGTGACTTCTTGGACTGAGTAAACTCACCCTGATGCCCTGAAGTTATCATAGCAGGAAGGATGATGAGGACAGAGAACAACATTCTCCTAATCATTTGGGAGTATTCCAAAGAGCATAATCATATTTTGTACCCACATCAGAGAAGGTTATGCCAATTTTATAGATGGGAAAACAGGCTGAGGAATACACACAGCGTGGTGACCACCACATAGTAAACAGCAGAACTAGATTTAGAACCTTGACCTTTCTGAATGCAAAGTCTATGCTCTGAGAACAATACACAGGAAGTCTGGGACCTGAGTTTGCTACCTGCAAATCCTTCAACAGCTCACATCCCCTCCCTATGTCTCATTTCCCCCATCTGTCTAAGGGAGTGGATAGAATTATCGCTAAACTATCTTCCAGTTCCAAAATGAACATTTGACCTGTGTGTGTGTGTGTGTGTGTGTGTGTGTGTGTGTGTGTGTTTGGGAGTAGGGGGTCATTTTCCAGTGACAAGGGTTTTAACCAAAAATAAATCAATACAGGTCATGAAAGCTCAGGAAAAATATGAGGAATACACGGATTGGCTGGGCAGTATGGATATTGGGGTTTCCTGGTCACTAATGTCATACTAGATGTAGGGAGCAATAGAGAAGAGAAGATCTGGGAGACCCCGGGGAGAGGAACCTTGGGATCAGCAAGGAGATCCAAGTTGAATCAAGCATGGCAGGATGGGAACAAGAAATGACTGTTGAAAATCTCTTGGAATTTCCCTCCGGCAAAGAAGTTTTTAAATTTATGTTTCCATATTTAAGTACTACGGGAATTTTGTGAAATAGATGTTAATATCTATATATGCTGCATATGAGCAGATTGAGTCTCAAAGAGGTGAGGACCTTGACGATGACATGTGGCTAATTAAGGAGAAAGTCAGAATGTTTCACCAGCCTTCCTGGTGAAAGATCATCTTCCCATGCCCCTGGCTTCAGCACCAAGGAGAGAGAGCAGTGAGAGTCGGCCAGGGGAAGAAGCCGCCTACTTTTCCCATGCTCTCTGGACTCAAAGGTGTCACTGTGTAGACAGGGTTCCTGGCTCTTGGATTAGTTTGCTTCTGTTTCCCTACCTAGTTTTGTGAAAGAAGACATTTGGTCATTCATTTTTCAAGTCTACAAGGCCCATGTAGTAAAGGCTGTAAATTAATTCTCAGTTCCATAGCACTGCATTCCAGAGAGCATAGCTTTACGATGCATCCCTGGAACAATGATGCCTAACTTTTACTAACCAGAGGTGTCAGATGCAAAAGCCCTGCTCTGTGATGAAGTTAGGCATGTGAAACAGAAAAATAATCAGACCTGTTTGTCTCCTGATTTTTTCAAAATATAAGTCTGCTGGATAGGGCTATGAGGCACTGCTTCCTAAGACAGGTCTACTGTATGAAAAATGATGAAAGGAAAAAAGGATAATTTAATATGTAATTTGTATCTCATGCCGTAAAGATTAGAGGTGGATACTGCAATACATGAAGTAGAACTTACGGAAATAGATGAAGAGGGGGTTTTAGTGAGTGGACAAGAAAATAATCCCATAAAGGTGTATCCTGGGGGCATAGACACACCAATTAGCCATAGACTGGGGTCTCAGTCATGTGGGTTGTGAGGTCAGGCATTTGACTCTTGACAACACTCAAAGCAAGACAGGATATCAGTTTCTTAGCCATTCCTCATCAGGGCCAGCCATCCAAGCAGAGACCAGAAAAAAGAAAATCCTCATTAGGAGGATCTGAAGTCAGGCAAGGAGATGAGAGAAGGGGTCCTCAAATGTACCCCAACAGGCTCTAAAATGGGCACTGGAAAGGCAAGGAGCAAAGCCATTTCTAATCTTAAAAAGACACCTGTATATGTCAGTCCCAATGTCCTAAATCATTCTACTCTCACCATCCCCTCAGTGTCCATATGCTTCTTCTAAATGTCTGTCTCTATTTCTGCTCTGCAAATAAAACCAACTATACCATTTTTTTCTAGATTCCACATATATGCATTAATAAACAATATTTGTTTTTCTCTTTCTGACTTATTTCAACTGTATGACAGTCTCTAGGTCCATCCATGTCTATCCTACTATATATAAAATAGATAACTAGTGAAACCTACCATATAGCACAATGAGCTGTACTCAATGCTCTGTGGTGAACTAAATGGGAAGGAAATCCAAAAAAGAAGGGATATATGTATATGCATTGCTGTACAGCAGACACTAACACAACATTGTAAAGCAACTACTCCTAGTAAAAAAAAAAAAAAAAAAAAAGGAAGAAGAAGCCTAAATCTGAAAAAGCCAAACTCATGGAAATAGCAGAATAGTGGTTACCAGTGGCTGGGAGTGGGGTACCTGGGGAGATATTGATGAAAGAGTACAAACTCTCAGCTGTAAATAAATAAGATCTGGATATCTAATGTATAATATGGTACTCTAATTAACAATACAATATTATATACATGGAAGCTTTTAAGATAGTAGGTTTTAAATGCTATAACACACACACAAAATCATAATTATCTGAAAAAATGAAGACTTTAACCTCATTGTGGTAATTATTTTGTAACGTATATAATCAGTACATTGTCCACTTTGAACTTACATGTTTTTTGTTTTTTATTTAATTTATTTATTTTAATTGGAGGCTGATTTCTTTACAATATTGTGGTGGGTTTTGCCATATATTGACATGAATCAGCCATGGGTGTACGTGTCACACCATCCTGAACCCCCCTCCCACCTCTCTGAACTTATAATATGCTATATATTAATAGTATCTCAATACAATGGGAGGAGTAATTCTGACTGTGTTCCTCATTAATGGCACATGTGTAGTAAGTGGGGCTTCCTAGGCTTCTACATTGCAGGCAGATTCTTTACCAACTGAGCCACCAGGGAAGCCCAAGAATACTGGAGTGGGTAGCCTATCACTTCTCCATGGAATTTTCATGACCCAGGAATCAAACCAGGTCTCCTGCATTACAGGAGGATTCTTTACCAGCTGAATTACCAGGGAATCCCATATTTCTCATAGTTATTTATAATTATTTAAAAAAATGTGTAGAGGACTTTCATTGTCAGTAACTGTGAAGAAATCTGGGGTTGAAGATACTGAAGATTTCTCAAAACTTTTAATATATTGATGTGTATTCTGAATTTCAAAGAGGGTACATGAAGCATTTCTTGTGTTTATTGGAAAATAGAATAGTTCATTTTTTTTCCAACTCAAATATAAATGAGACACTCTAGGAAACTGGGCTTAAACATTCTGGATAATTAAAGAATTTAAGGCCCATGCCTCCATTTATCTCATCTTGAAAAATTGTCTCCTAAAAGTATTCATGTTGTTGTTCAGTCACTAAGTCATGCCCAAATCTTTACAACCCCATGAACCGCAGTAACACGAGCTTCCCTGTCTTCCACTATCTCCCAAGTTTGCTCAAACTCATGTCCATTGAGTCAGTGATGCCATCCAACCATCTCATCCTCTGTCACCCCTTTCTCCTCTTGCCCTCAATCTTTCCCAGCATAAGAGTCTTTTGCAATGAGTCAACTCTTTGAAGCAACTGGCCAAAGTATTGGAATTTCAGTATCAGTTCTTCCAAAGAATATTCAGGGTTGTTTGCCTTTAGGATTGACTGGCTTGATCTCCTTGCTGCCCAAGGGACTCTCAAGAGTCTTCTCCAGGACCATAGCTCAAAAGCATCAATTCTTCAGCACTCAGCATTCTTTACGGCCCAACTCTCACCTCCATACATAACTACTAGAAAAACCATAGCTTTGACTGGAAGGACCTTTGTTAATAAAGTGTTATCTCTTCTTTTTAATATGCTGTCTAGGTTGTTATAACTTTACTTCCAAGGAGCAGGGGTCTTTTAATTTCATGGCTGCAGTCACCATCAGCAGTGATTTTGGAGACCAAGAAAATAAAATCTGTCACTGTTGCCACTTTTTCCCCACCAATTTGTGATGAAGTAATGGGACTGGATGCCGTGATCTTCCTTTTTTGAATGCTGAGCTTTAAACCAGCTTTTTCACTCTCCTCTTTCACCTTCATCAAGAGACTCTTTAGTCCCTCTTTGCTTTCTGCTATTAAAGAGTAGTCATAGTGTATGGTAATTGTTTGCATCCCAGTCTCTCCATAGACCTTTGCTGTCAAGCTGGTGACCACTAGCTACATGTGGCTCTTAAGCATGTGAAATGTGACTGGGTTAAATTGAGATGTGCTGTGAGTGACTGGGAAATTACTAGAAGTATATATGTGTCTTGCATATATTTCCATTGGACAGCATTACCTAGGCTATTTGAGTGTGGGAATCTTATCCATCTACGTTTTCTTGATTAACACCTTCTTGTCATATATTAAATAAGAATTTAATAAATAATTGTTGAATGGACAAAATAGATAAATAAGTAAAGCCCTATCCATAAATACTTGCTGCACTTAAAGCCTGATAACAAATGCAGGTGCCCATTTTCTTTTCTTTTTTTAAAATAATTATCCATGTTTCTTCTTCTTTTTTAAATATAAATTTATTTATTTTAATTGGAGGTTAATTACTTTACAATATTGTATTGGTTTTGCCATACATCTCACCTGAAACTTAAAAGGCTCTTTCTACTTATAAACAATCTCTTCACTAATATAAATACCTCATTTGCATGTATGATATATATCCCTTAAATTGTTTTTACACATCCTGGAAGCTAAGTCTCTAAGAAATAACATTTAGAAGAATTCAGAATTCTTGATATGAAACCATTTGCCACAGTTGGGAATCCTGCTTATGAGCCAGTTCATGTAATTATATGGCTTCCTTCACCCTGCATTCTCACTTCTGGCCTCATCTCCTTTTTTTCATCTTGTCCCCAGGGAAATTTCTTTATGAAAAAAAAAAAGAGCTATCTATAACTCCCTGAATCTCCAAAGCCTTGTCTTGTACTCACAGGTCTAGACTTTGGAAAGTGTTCTCTCAAGCAAGGTTCCAATTGCTGTAATAGCCCACCCTCCAGACAATGCTCTGATCTTCTGCTTCACCTTCTCCTTCCAGGGCCTTTCTTCCTTCTCCCTCTTCTCCCTGCTCTAACACTGACTGGGTCTTGGGCAAGTCTCAGCAATGTTTGAAGTCTAGATAATAGCATGTGCCATTACTACCAGGTACTTTGAAGTAGTGACTTAACAAAAGGAAGGAAGAAGCTGTGTAAACCACCAAATGTGAATAAGATGTGAAGTACTATATGTAGGGGACACAGGTTCAATCCCTGGGTCAGGAAGATCCCATGAAGGAGGGCATGGAAACCCACTCCAGTATTTTTGCCTGGAGAATCCCATGGCTAGAGGAGCCTGGTAGGTTGCTCTCCATAGGGTTGCACAGAGTCAGACACAGCTGAAGGGACCTAGCACATACTCAGTCACTTCAGTTCAGTCACTCAGTTGTGTCCTACTCTTTGTAACCACATTAACTACAGCATGACAGGCTTCCCTGTCCATCACCAACTTCTGGAGCTTACTCAAACTCATGTCCATTGAGTCAGTGATGCCATCCAACCATCTCATCCTCTGTTGTCCCCTTCTCCTCCCACCTTCAATCTTTCCCAGCATCAGAGTGTTTTCAAATGAGTCAGTTCTTTGCATCAGGTGGCCAAAGTATTGGAGTTTCAGCTTCAGCATCAGTCATTCCAATGACTATTTAGGACTGATTTCCTTTAGGATGGACTGGTTGGATCTCCTTGCAGTCCAGGGGACTCTCAAGAGTCTCCAAGACCACAGTTCAAAAACATCAATTCTGACTACTGGAAAAAACATAGCTTTGACTAGACAGACATTTCCTGGCAAAGTAATGTCTCTGCTTTTTAATATGCTGTCTAGGTTGGTCATAACTTTTCTTCCAAGGAGCAAGCATTTTTTAATTTCATGGCTGCAGTCACTATCTGCAGTGATTTTGGAGCCCCCACAAAATAGAAGTCTCTCACTGTTTCCATTGTTTCCCAGTCTATTTGCCATGAAGTGATGGAACTGGATGCCATGATCTTAATTTTCTGAATGTTGAGTTTTAAGCCAACATTTTTACTTTCCTCTTTCCCTTTCATCCCTTGAACTGCAAGGAGATAAAACTAGTCAATCCTAAAGGAAATCAGTCCTGAATATTCATTGCAGGGACTGATGCTGAAACTGAAACTGCAATACTTTGGCCACCTGATGAGAAGAAGTAACTCATTGGAAAAGAACCTGATGCTGGGAAAGATTGAAGACAGGAGGAGAAGGGGACAAAAGAGGATGAGATGGTTGGATGGCATCACTGACTCAATGGACGTGCATTTGAGCAAGCTCCAGGAGCTGGTGATGGACAGAGAAGTCTGGTGTGCTTCAGTCCATGGGGTGGCAAAGAGTCAGACATAACTGAGTGATTGAACTGACTGATTAGTAGATGATATTTAATATATTTCTTTTCTCAGGAGATGCATTGGCTATGTGGATTTTAGTAAGATGTTTAAATTGAGACCCTAAAGAGCAGTGATTAAATTCAAGACTGTTGATTAAGATCAACTAAGGTTTTGTTGTACATTGAAAAACTGACCAAGTTTTTCCCATTTCATCAAGAGGTAAAGTCTGTTTCTCTGTCATTTGCATATGGGTTATGTAACTGGCTTTAGCCAATGCATTATTAGCTGTAATATGAGATATGAACAATAAACTGCTAGTGAGATTTATCCTTTTGCCTTTTGGGGATTGCTTCAAACACTCTGAAAAAGAAGCCTGGGGAAACCTACAGAGGATGATGGACATGGTACCTCATCACTCTCATTGTTTCAGCCAAATGTCAGACATATGAGACCATTCTAGACCATCCAACCACTGACCAGCCTGTAACCTCATCACAGACACATAAAAGAACTGGAAAACTTCCCAGGAAACAACAGAACACATAAGCTAAGTAAATGGTTATTGTTTTTTATTGTGTTCTGGGTTGGTTCGTAATGCAAGAAAAGGGAACTGATACAGAAGCATTTAAAAGTGGGGTGCTACTGGGCTTCAGTCCCTGGGTTGGGAAGATCATGTGGAGAAGGGCATACAAACCACTCCAGTATTCTTACCTGGAGAATCCCCATAGACAGAGGAGCCTGGCAGACTGAAGTCCATGGAGTCACAAAGCGTCAGACATGACTGAGTGACGAAGCACACATTCATGGAGTGCAACCATTAAAAACAAGTCCTCAAACACAGGGCATTGACTTTGCAACTGGACAGTGGATGGAGACAGGGAAGCAGTGGGGAAATCCTTAGCAAAGGCAGCAAACTTCCAGTGGAGGCTAGTCAACAGAGGAGGAAACTACTAGAGAAGCTGAAAAAATACCGACACCTTTTGCATAATCAGTTCAGTTCAGTTCAATCGCTCAGTTGTGTCTGACTCTTTGCGACCCCATGAGCCGCAGCACACCAGCAATTTTTAAATTAATTTATTTATTTTAACTGGAAGCTAATTACTTTACAATATTGCGGTGGGTTTTGCCATACATCAACATGAATCAGCCACAGGTGGAAGCAATTTGAAAAGTTGTTGCCTGGAGTAAACTGAAGATGGATTACAGTCTTGACAGAGAGAGCAGCTAAACAAAGAACAAACACAAGTTTGACAACATATAGAGTTACTCATACTTGTTGGGCTGGAATATAAGATCAAAACAAAATTTGACTGTAGGTTTCTTAGTTAAGGCTTCTGAAAGATTTACCAAGGTATCCCTTTCACCAAAACAAAAAATTTCTGTGTATCTTAAGGTTGGGCTCCCCAGGTAGCACTAGTGGTAAAGAATCTACCTGCCAATGCAAGAGACATAAGAGATGTGAGTTCAATCCCTGGCTCAGGAAGAGACCCAAAACATGGCAACCCACTCCAGTATTCTCGACTGGAGAGTCCTGTAGACAGAGGAACCTGGCAGCCTGCAGTCCATAGCATCACAGAGTCAGACACTACTGAAGTGACTTAGCACAGCACATCTTAAGGTTATTTTCTTACAGAAAGCTAATTCCAAGATAACTAGTTGCAAGCCTACAAAAGGGAAGTCTGCACTTAATTGTGGGTATAACTTTCACTGCATGGGTTGGAATATGATCTGATGAATAGAGTCCACAGTACTTTTAAAGAGTTGAATTAATAATAGCAAAGGGCAATTACCTTGAACAACAAGGAGCAGAGATTGTTCAAAATCCAGAATACCCCTAATGCTCTATGAAAAGCAGGACTTAGGCCAAGAAAGTTACTCACAGTAAAGGAAAACCTCCTGAGAAGGCAAGCTAAGAGTCTAGAGTAAGAATCTACTCAAGCAAGAAAAATCAACCTCTAACTTGGACCAAAATTTCTTCAGCTCATACACATAACTATGAGCTAAATTTATTACTGTTTTAAGCCACTATGAGATGTTTAGTCACAGAGCAGAATCTAACTGATAGATCTTTGCATTTTGGCGCCTCAGTTTCCTGAAATAACTGTCACCACTGTGTCACTTTAGACAAAAATGAATTTGCTCTTTTTGATTTTTAGTCTTCAGAAACATAAAATAAGACTAGTATAGAGACTCCATAAATTTTTTGTGTGCCAATGATATACTACATGACCTGGGTTCTGTTCAAAAGTTTGATTTCTTTAAAAATTACAATGATTGTATTATTATTTTATGATCTTCCATTTTTTCATCTGTGCAGGATGATAATAATCATCTTCTCTTGATTTTGAAAAAATAAGAATACCTTGAAAAAGTAGAACCAATATGTCTGGTTGCTGCTGCTGCTGCTAAGTCACTTCAGTTGTGTCCAACTCTGTGCAACCCCATAGACGGAAGCCCACCAGGCTCCCCCGTCCCTGGGATTCTCCAGGCAAGAACACTGGAGTGGGTTGCCATTTTCTTCTCCAATGCATCAAAGTGAAAAGTGAAAGTGAAGTTGCTGAGTCGTGTCCGACTCTTAGCGACCCCATGAACTGCAGCCTACCAGACTCCTCCATCCATGGGATTTTCCAGGCAAGAGTACTGGAGTGGGGTGCCATTGCCTTCTCCGAATGTGTCTGGTTAGAGATCAATAAATCAGATTGCAATCAAGCATGTGGTTGTGACCTTAACTGCTGTTATCTTTTCTGACATGGAAAGAAGTACATTTTTCAGAGTAAAAAAATACATAAATAAATAAGGCTGTACATATCTCTTTTCTAAATTTCAAATGTGGACTAGTAATCCGAATAAATAACTGCATGCTATATTAGGAATGCCCTATGTCTTTATAAGGGGCTTTCCTGGTGATTCAGTGGCAAAGAAGCTGCTTGCCAATGCAGGAGACACAACAGGTTGATCCCTGTTGTGTGAGTGAGGAAGATCCCCTGGAGAAGGAAATACAGTCCACTCCAGTATTCTTGCCAGGAGAAGCACATTAACAGAGAGGCCTTGCAGGCTATAGTCCATGGGGTTGCAAAGAGTTGGACACAATTTAGCAACTACATAAAGCAATGTCTTTATGAATATAATTCCTATGGTCCCAGACACTGCTCTTCCAGGATTCAGTTCTGCCCCTGTGAATTTACCCCTACTCTTCCCCAGAATTATCTCAGTTTTCCAGCAGTTTCTGTTCACTCCTCTTGCAAACCAGCACACCACCCTCTATCATCTGTACAGCCACCCACCACAGGAAGAAGCACCTTTCAATACACTCACAGATTTACAGAAAGAACTTAAGGTTACCAGGGGAGAAGAGGTGGGGAGGGATAGATTGTGAGTTTGAGATTGACATGTATAAACTGCTATATTTAAAACAACCTAAATGGACCCAAAAAGACTTTGAAAAGAATAGATACATGTATATGTATAATTGGATCATTTTGCTTTGCAGATGAAACTAATACAACATTGTAAACCAACTATACTGGAATAAATTTTTTTTTAATAAATAAAATAAATAAGCATTCTTCAAGTGCATGGACATTCAAACCCAAACCACAGGGGAGAAAATGCCTCAGGGTGAGGATGACAATCAGGAGACCACAACCAAAGGAGATAAGGAAACACAAAGGGAGACTTCTGAGGGTTCCCTGGAAAAGAAATATGAGAGAACATGCAGTGATGCTGACTAAACAGTGCCTGCAGATAGCACGTGGGAGGCACCAAGGAAAGGGTATATGTCTATAACTGCGCAGTGATCTGTGAGTGCTCTCTGAAGGAGAGAAATTGGAAGAGACTTGAAAACAGGTATTATTGAAATGGACATTCATACTCATTTGATAATTATTTAATGAGTACCTGCTGTGAGCAAGGTATTATGTTACTTAATGAGTGAATAATAAGCAATGTTAATAATAATGACTTCCCTTCGTGTTGCATTTTCTAATTCATAATTCAATCAGGAATCATAGTGTGAACATCAGAGAAGGAAAGGAAAGGGCTGGATGAGAACTGGAGTGGACTGAACACTTACCTCTGTGTTCCCAGTCCTGTGCTAGCATTTGACATCAATGATTTCATGGAAACCACTCTTGGAGTCCCATTCAAGCATTATCTTCATTGGGGGTTGAAGAAAAGTAAATCAAGAAAGATATTAGGTGACCTATGTTATGGAGCTTATGCTGGTAGAACTGGAAACTGAAGCGAGATTTGAGCTTCTCCAAACCAAAACTTGGGGTGGAGGATCAGGAGCTGTACTCAGGGTCTGTTTGAACAGAGCTCTGGGAGGGAGGGAGAGTACAGGGAGGAGTGAAGATGGTGAGTGGAGAACAGGGGTAGAGAGAAAGAGAGATCAGGAAGAAGAAGGGATCCAGACCCTTCAGAAGCCAAATGCATTCACCCAAAGTCCATCTGCCTGCCAGGGGAAGGTTGTCATTACAACTAGTTAGCACTTGGAGCACCTTTTCCAGTCCAAAGCTATTCTTTCCTATAATCACCAATTAGCATCTGTCACAGTCATTTCCTTGGGTGGTTGATGAGGATTGAAATGCTGGCAGGTTGGAGAGTTCACGAAAGCCCCACAGTTAATAGCAGTGATATTCAGAGCAGAACTAATAGTTCATGCTTGGAATGAGTTCCCTCTTTTATATGAACAGATTCTCCCAGGACCTGTACAGCTTGATTTTCCTGGGCCCAAGCACGTTAACAAGCTATTGTTAGCCAGTAATAACTTGTGGAGCCCCCCTGGCCAGAGAGCAGAGCACTTTATCACTGAATAACCCAGCTGATTTATTTTATTATTGGGGGAGCTTGTAAAAAGACAATTCATTTCCCCCCTGCTCGGAGGTGATTCCCTGAGCCATCCTTCTCAATATTGCACACTGACTCCCATTGCTGAAGAAACTGTGACATACAAAGTTCCCACAAGAACTCATACTAGAGAGGCAGTGTCCAGAGTGTGAGCTCTGCAGTGAAAGCAGTGCACTTCGCTTTCCACTCATAAATTAGAACATCTCATTACAGAGGCACACACCTGAGCCAGATCACACAGAGCCCTCCCTCCTCTTGCATACATACCACAGCGTCTGCAGGACTCGATGACACTGCTTTTTTCCCTGTGAGACTTCACCATGCTGCTGTGCATCCTTCTATGTCTTTCCCTGTGATTTAACTCCTGGACCACATCCAAACCCAGAACCCAACCCTAAGTAAGAGCGACTAGAGCTAGCATGTGTTCATTTGCTTTCCCAACATCTGTTGTCCTGATAATGTCACTTCAATATTATTTGAGAGAGTCAGTCTTTCCCTTTCTCAGTTCCTATTATTGAATGAGGTTAATCTTTAGCCAGGCAGCAGGGTGGGCACAGAACACAAGAGTGGTCCCTCCAGTCTGCAGTGATTGGTCAAGCTTGAACACATTACCCAATTTGTGCCAAGGAGAGTAAAGGCCAGGGATTTTCTGCAGATATTGAGAAGGAAAATTTCTCTTTGCTTAGGGAGCCCAAACTTGGCAAGATGTAAACCTGAACAATATGTAGAAACCTCTGTCATTATATACAAAGAATCTGACTAATGATGAAAAGAGATGAGGATGAAAATCTTGGAGACAAACATAGCCCTAATGACAAAATCCAAGCCTCTGCATCTACACCTTTCTGAAGCCGTTGCCCACTGTGTCTCCTAGACATACTAGTCATCTCTTCCTATATAGCATGAGTCCACTTTACATTGCTCCAGAGCAAGCTCTCCCAAAACACTGACATTAACAGTCACCCTGCTTGATACTCAGAATGGCCCAGTGAGGTAAGTACTGTAGAAATAGAGGGAAAGAGACTTTGAAAGGTTAAGGAACTCGCCTTAGCCAGTACATGGCATAGTAGGTGGTCAGTTAGTGTATTAATAAGTTACTGATTTATTTACTGAACATAGAGAACTTATTCATTCTCATCCCAGACTCCAGAAGAAAAGGGCCTTGTGCATCAGTCCTTGTGGTTTGCTTTCTGGTCCCTTCTTGCTTGATCCTCTTGTGCATTGCAATGCCCAGTGTTTTTAAAGCCAATCTACTCCACACTGAAATCTGTGTACTGGAAAAAATCTAAAATCTATGGACCACCAACCAGTCTTGCTCAGCACTAGACTTTGCTGAAATGCACATTCATTTCCTACCCTGAATCCCCTAAGTTGTAGGCCCCTTCTCCCAGGCTGGATCCCTTTTGTAGATCCATCTCTGGGTTCTATTCACACATACTCTCACAATCTTTGTCTGCCATCCCCTGAATCAGCATTCTGGGAAACCCTAACAGGAACCATCAAGGCGGAGGGGCAGGGACAATTTCAATGGGGCTGGAGCTGGAGCATAGCTCATCCTATTCAGAGAAACATGGTGCTCAAAGAGGCTGAAGAGCCAGGCTCCACAGGGAAAGTTGATCTCTAATGACCAGAGAGCTATCTCCATTAGAGAGGACTGATGTCCAGGAAGAAGCACCCCTGATGAAGTGAGGTTCAGTTCAGTTCAGTTCAGTTCAGTCACTCAGTCGTGTCTGACTCTTTGAGACCCCATGAATCGCAGCACGCCAGGCCTCCCTGTCCATCACCAACTCCCGGAGTTCACTCAAAATCACGTTCATCGAGTCAGTGATGCCATCTAGCCATCTCATCCTCTGTCGTCCCCTTTCCTCCTGCCCCCAATACCTCCCAGTATCAGAGTCTTTTCCAATGAGTCAACTCTTCACGTGAGGTCGCCAAAGCACTAGAGTTTCAGCTTTAGCATCAGTCCTTGCAAAGAAATCCCAGGGCTGATCTCCTTCAGAATGGACTGGTTGGATCTCCTTGCAGTCCACGGGACTCTCAAGAGTCTTCTCCAACACCACAGTTAAAAGCATCAATTCTTCGGCGCTCAGCTTTCTTCATACTCCATCTCTCGCATCCATACATGACCACTGGAAAAGAAGTGAGGTTAGGGATGTGGAAAGGATTAGCTCAGTGTGAGTCAGGGTGGTAAGCAGAGGCACTGAAGCCAGGCTGCCAGGATTTGAAAGCAGTCTCCATCATCTTGAGCTAATTAACCGAATTCTCTCTGCCTGGTTTTCCTCATCTGTTTCCCTCATCACTGCTACTGATGATGCCTGTCAATTGTCCCTTTTGAGGTTGCTGGGAGACTTAAAAAGAGTCACTACAGGCAAAGGGATATCCATGGCAGTGCTCAGGGAGGGATCGCCTTGAGTGGCATTACTGGGTCTCTGGACATGTCTGAGTGATATAAGCAGAATCCAGCAAGTTCAGTGTCTCTTTAATGTTTCCTAATTCTGCAACTTCTCTTTTTCACTTTTTCTTATCCTCCTTAAAACTCCTCTATTTTAAGCCATGAGCTTCACTCATAACTTTGTTGGTAAAGAATCTGCCTGAAATTCAGGAGACCCTGGTTTGAATCCTGGGTTGGGAAGATCCACTGGAGAAGGGATAGACTACCCACTCAGTATTCCTGGGCTTCCCTTGTGGCTTAACTGGTAAAGAATCCACCTGCAATGCAGGTGACCTGGGTTCTATCCCTGAGTTGGGAAGATCCCCTGGAAAATGGAAAGGCTACCCACTCCAGTATTCTGGCCTGGAGAATTTCATGGACTGTATATTCCATGGGGTCGCAAAGAGTCAGACATGACTGAGCAACTTTCACTCACTCATTTTAAGTGACATACTACTTCTCAAGAACAACCTCAACTTTCCACCATCAGGCAAAACAAATCACTTCTAGGACCCTGCCCAGCTTGTGAGACCCAACCCAGCACTGTCCCATCCAGGTGGCATTCTTGCAGAAAGAAAATCCACTCAGAAATAAAGACTGCAATCCCACCCACATGCGTGCTTTCCTGAAGGAACGTGCACCTGAAAAACATCAGAGATTTGACATAAAAGCTGTTTCTGCTGTAAATTTCAGAGTTGTCATTCACTCAGTGGTGTCTGACTCTATGACCCCATGGGCTACAGCAAGCCAGTCTTCCCTGTCCTTCACTATCTCTTGGAGTTCACCCAAGCTCATGTCCATTGAATTGCTATCCAATCATTTTATGCTCTGTTGCCCTCTTCTCCTCCTGCCCTCAATTTTTCCTAGCATCAAGGTCTTTTCCCATGAGTTGACTGTTCACATCAACTGGCAAAAGTATTGGAGCTTCAGCATCAGCCCTTCCAATGAATATTCAGAGTTGATTGCCTTTAGGATTGACAGGTTTGATCTCCTTGCTATCCAAGAGACTCTCAAGAGTCTTCTCCAACACCACAGTTCAAAAGCATCGATTCTTCAGCACTCAGCCTTCTTTATGGTTCAACTCTCACATCTGTACATGACTACTGGAAAAACCATAGCTTTGACTAGATGGGCCTTTGTCAACAAAGTGATATCTCTGCTTTCTATTATTCTGTCTAGGTTTGTCATAGCTTTTCTCCCAAGGAGAAAAAAATTCTTTTAATTTAGTAACTGCAGTCACCATTGGCAGTGATTTTGAAGCCCAAGAAAACAGTTTCTCATTGTTTCCATTGTTTCCCTATCTATTTGCTATGAAGTGAAGGGATCAGATGCCATGATCTTCATTTCTTGAATGTGGAGTTGCAAGCCAGCTTTTTCACTCTCCTCTTTCACCTTCATCAAAAGATTCTTTAGTTACTCTTTGCTTTCTGCCATTAGAGAGGTGTTATCTGCATATCTGAGGCTATCGATATTTCTCCTGGCAATCTTGATTCCACCTTGAGCTTCGTCCGGCCTGGCATTTCAGATGATGTACTCTGCATACAAGTTAAATAAGCAGGGTGACAATATACAGTATTTTCTTACTCCTTTCCCAATTTTGAGCCAGTCAGTTTTTTTCCATGTCCAATTCTAACTGTTGCTTCTTGACCTGCATACAGGTTTCTCAGGAGGCAGGTAAGTTGGTCTGCTGTTCACATCTCCTTAAGAATTTTGCACAATTGGTTGTGGTCCACACAGTCAAAGACTATGGGAATATTTTGGTTTTCAACATCCAGATGCTTCTTGCTTTCATATTTTCATTCTATTTTTTTTTCAGTTTTATTGGAGTATAAAAGTTGCTTTACAATGTTGCTAGTCTCTGCTGTGTGGCAAAGTGAATGAGCCATACCTGTACATATATCCTCTTACTTTTGGATTTCCTTCACGCGTAGGTCACCATAAAGCATCAAATAGAGCTCCTTATGCTATAGAGTAGGTTCTCATTACTTATCCATTTTATACATAAAATCAATAGTGTATATATGTTAATATCAATCTCTCAATTCACCACATCCCCCTTTTTCCTGCTTGGTAATGATGTTTATCCTCTACATCTGTGTCTTTATTTCTGCTTTGCAAATAGGTTCATCTGTACCATTTTTCTAGATTCCACATCTATGCATTAATATACAATATTTGTTATTCTCTTTCTGACTTGACTTCACTCTGTATGACAGCCTCTAGGTCCATCCACATCTCTGTGAAGGGAATAGTTTCACTGTTTTTTTATGGCTGGTTAATAGTCTAATCTAGGCACACCAGTTCTCTATTCTCCTGAGAGTGTGAGTGACTTTTTGAACTGAAGGATGCATCTAGAACTTCATCTAGAACTGGAAGAAAAGCAAGCTTCTGAGTCAGGATTTAAAAAGTGCTCATCTGTGAATCTGAGTGTTTCCATAACTATAGATTCTGTCAAGGGACCATTTTGTAAATAGATATTATATATGCTGCATAAAGCATTTGCTTTAGGTCATACCTGAATGACACAGTGGTTTTCTCTACTTTCTTCAGTTTAAGCCTGAATTTTCCAAAAAGGAGCTTATGATCTGAGCCACAGTCAGCTCCAGGTCTTGTTTTTGCTGAATGTATAGAGCGTCTCCATTTTGGATGCAAAGAATCTAATCAGTCTGATTTTGTTATTGACCATCTATTGATGTTCCTATATAGAGTAACCTCCTATGTTGTTGGAAAAAGATGCTTGCTATTTATCACCAGCATGTTCTCTTGATAAAATTCTGTTAGCCTTTGCCCTGCTTCACTTTGTACTCCAAGGCCAAACTTGCTGATTATTCTGGGTATCTCTTGATTTCCTACTTTTGAATTCCAATCCCCTATGATAAAAAAGACATCTTTTTTTAGTGTGAGTTTTAGAAGATGTTTTAGGTCTTCGTAGAATCAGTCAACTTCAGCTTCTTTGAATCAATGATGGGGCATAGACTTGGATTACTGTGACACTGAATGGTTTCCCTTAGAAACGAACCGAGGTCATTCTCTCGTTTTTGAGGTTCCACCCAAGTACTGCATATCAGACTCTTTTGTTGATTATGAGGGCTATTCCATTTCTTCTAAGGTATTCTTGCCCACAGCAGTAAATATAATGCTCATCTGAATTAAAATTCACCCATTCCTTTCCATTTTAGTTCACTGATTCCTGCAATATTGATATTCAATCTTACCATTTCCTTCTTGACCATGTACAATTTACCTTGATTCATGGACCTAACATTCCAGGTTCCTACACAATATTGTTCTTTACAGCATCAGATTTGATTTTCATCAGTAGACACATCCACAACTGAGCATCTTTCCCACTTCAGCCCAGCCACCTCATTCTTTCCAGAGCTATTATTAATTGTCCTTCACTCTTCCCCAGTAGCATATTGGATGTTTTAGGCCTGAGGGGCTCATGGTCTGGTGTCATATATTTTTGCCTCTTCATACTGTTGATGGGGTTTTCAAGGCAAGAATACTAGAATGGGTTCCCCTCTCCTCCTCCAGTGGTCCACATTTTGTCCAAACCCTTTACTATTACCTGTCCATCTTGGGTGTCCCTGCATGGCATGTCTTATAGCTGCACTGAGTTATGCAAGCCCGTTTGCCATGACAGGGCTGTGATCCATGAAGGGGAGCCATTCAGGTATGACCTAAATCAAATCTCTTACGATTATAAAGTGCAGGTATTAAATAGTCTCAAAGGATTAGATCTGGTAGACAGAGTTCCTGAAGAACTATGGATGGAGGTTCATAACATTGTACAGGAGACAGTGACCAAAACCATCCCAAAGAAAAAGAAATGCAAGAATGCAAAGTAAATATCTGATGCTGCTGCTATTGCTAAGTCACTTCAGTCGTGTCCGACTCTGTGCAACCCCATAGACAGCAGCCCACCAGGCTCCCCCATCCCTGGGATTCTCTAGGCAAGAATACTGGAGTGGGTTGCCATTTCCTTCTCCAATGCATGAGAGTGAAAAGTCAAAGTGAAGTCGCCCAGTCGTGTCTGATTCTTTGTGACCCCGGGTTGCCATTTCCTTCTCCAATGCATGAGAGTGAAAAGTCAAAGTGAAGTCGCCCAGTCGTGTCTGATTCTTTGCGACCCCATGGACTGCAGCCTACCAGGCTCCTCAGTCCATGGGATTTTCCAGGCAAGAGTACTGGAGTGGGTTGCCATTGCCTTCTCCAAATTATCTGATGAGGTTTTATAAATAGCTGAGGAAAGAAGTGAAGTAAAAGGCAAAGGAGAATGGAAATGTTATATGCAATTGAATTCAGAGTTCCAGAGAATAGCAAGAAGAGATAAGAAGTCCTTCTTAAATGAATAATGTAAAGACATAGAGGAAAACAATAGAATGAGAAAGACTAGAGATCTCTTCAAGAAAACTGGAGGTATCAAAGGAACATTTCATGCAAGGATGGGCACAATAAAGGACAGAATTGACAGAAGAGATTAAGAAGAGGTGGCAAGAATACACAGAAGGACTATACAAAAAGTCTTAATGACCTGGCTAACCACAATGGTGTGGCCACTCACCTAGACCCAGAAATCCTGGAGTGTGAAGTCAAGTGGGTCTTAGGAAGCATCACTACAAACAAAGCTAGTGGAGGTGATGGAATTTCAGATGAGCTATTTCAAATCTTAAAAGATGATGTTATTCAAGTGCTACACTCAATATGTCAGCAAATTTGGAAAACTCAGCAGTGGCCACAGAACTGGAAAAGGTCAATTTTCATTCCAATTCCAAAGAAGGGCAATGCCAAAGAATGTTCAAATTACCATACAAATGTGCTCATTTCACATGCCAGCAAGGTGATGCTAAAAATACTTCAAGCTAGACTTCAGCAGTATGTGAACTGAGAACTTCCAGATGCACAAGCTGAGTTTTGAAGAGGCAGAGTTACCAGAGATCAACCTTCATTGGATAATGGAAAAAGCAAGAGAATTCCAGAAAAATATCTACTTCTGCTACATTGTCTATGCCTAGGCTTTTGACTATGTGGATCACAACAAACTGTGGAAAATTCTCCAAGAGAAGAGAATACCAGACCACCTTACCTGTCTCCCAAGAAACCTGTATGCAGATCAAGAAGCAACAGTTAGAACTGGATATGGACTGGTTATGTAACAGACTGGTTCAAAATTGGGAAAAGTGTACATCAAGGCTGCATATTGTCACCCTGATTACTTAACTTATATGCAGAGTACATCATCTGAAATGTCAGGCTTTATGAATCATAAGTTGGAATCAAGGTTGCTAGGAGAAATATCAACAACCTCAGATATGCAAATGAGTGCACTCTAATGGCAGAAACTGAAGAGGACCTGAAGAGCCTCTTGATGAAGGTGAAAGAAGACAGTGAAAAGGATGACTTAAAACTCAACATTCAAAAAACTAATCTCATGGCATCTGGTCCCATCACTTCATGGCAAATAGAAGGGGAAAAAAAAAAAACAAAACTGGAAGCAGTGACCTATTTTCTTTTCTTGGGCTCCAAATCACTTTGGATGGTAACTTCAGTCATGAAATTAAATGACAATTGCTCGCTGGGAGGAAAGCTATGACAAACCTAGACAGCATATTATAAAGCAGAGATATTACTTTGCATATAAGATCCATATAGTCAAAACTATGATTTTCTTAGTAGTCATGTATGGATGTGAGAGTTGGAACATAAAGAAGGCTGAGCAATGAAGAACTGATGCCTTTGAATTGTGGTGCTGGAGAAGACTGTTGAGAGTCTCTTGGACTGCAAGGAAATCAAACCAGTCAATCCTAAAGGAAATCAATCCTGAATGTTCGTCAGAAGGACTGATGCTGAAGCTTCAATACTATGCAAGGAGCTGACTCATTGGAAAACACCCTAATTCTGGGAAAGATTGAAGGCAAAAGGATAAGGGGTGACAAAGGATGAGATGGTTAAACATCATAATTGACTCAGTGAACATGAATTTGAGTCAGTTTTGGGAGACAGTGGAGGACAGAGGAGCCTGGCATACTCCAGTCCATGGGGTCACAGAGAGCTGGAAATGACTTAGGGACTGAACAACACAACAAATATATGCTACATAATAAAATCATATTGTCTGTGTTATATAATAATATATATGGACTGGTAGATAGGAATATATCAATATAAACATGGATCTGTTTAGCACTATGCTACTAAAATGGGATCATCTTAGTAGCTATGCACACATGATTTCATGGCTGGGACCACAAGACTGACTAATTGGTTGTCAGAATAAACATAAATGAAGGAAATGAAGAAGAAAGGAATGAAGGAAGAAAGGGAAAGAAGAAAGGAAGGAGGAAAGGAAGAAGGAAGAAGCCACAGTCAAGTATGATGCCATTTCTTCATTGTCATTGGCACCAGCTTCTCCATCTCCCAGCTGGCAATTGCTGGGCCACACTACAGAAGATGCTATTGGGCAAGTTCCTTTGAAAAATTGCCCATATGTGTCATGGATCCACCTCTGAACACCCTGAGTGAGCATTCAGGTCCAATTCTTTGTGAACCTCTTCATTAGTGACCCATTAGTGAGGCAGTTTGAGTTTGACAAATATGTAATCTTGGTCTGACCCACTGAGAACTACATTAGTTCTATTCATGTTTCTCAGGCTTTAAAAGATTTCCTAATCCATTGAAAGATTTCCTAATCCTGAAATAGAAACTAAAATACCTCAGCATCAGATTCCTATTGCTGTTGTAAGAAATTACCATAAACTTTGTTTAGTGGTTTAATGAAGCCTACACTTATGCCATTATGTTTCTGGAAGTCAGAAGCCTGGCAGGGTCTTACTTTGCCAAAATTTAGGAGTTGGCTGAGCTGCATCCTTTCTGTAGGCAGGATGAGAGAATCTGATACCTTGCCTTTTCCTGCTTCTAGGGTCCACCTGCATTCCTTGGCTCATGGCCCTTTCCTTCACCTTCAAAGTCAGCCATTTAGCATCTTCAAATCTCTCTGATTCTGACCTGTTTCTCTCAACACTTCTTCATCTTTTAATCTTAACCTCCTACCTTTTTCTTATAAGCACCCTTTTGGACACATTAGACCCCATCAATTAATGCAGCATAGTCAAGATGCTAAGTCTAATCACATCTTCAAAGTCTGTTTTACTATGTTAGGTAACATCATCACAGGTTTATGAGATAAGAACATAGACACCTTTGGCGGGGGAGCTGGGGGAGCATTAATTTTCTTACCACAGCTCCCCATCAATAAAGTGACCACTTTATGTATTTCCAGACCAGGGAAACAAAAGGGTGTAGCTAACTAACCCTGAGTACCCCATATGCCAGAAATTGTGATCATCATAGAATGTTTTTCACATAATGGATCTAAGTTTCAGGTCTTACAAGAGCTATGTAAGAGCTATCATTCTCCATGAACTATGAGAACTGAGGCTCTAGGAAGTTATCATTTATCTAAAGGCATTGGACCAAGGGCACAGAGAATCCCTAGATCTGAACCAAATTTGCTGTGACCCCAAATCCCACCTTCTTTCATGTCACCCACACTGCTCAACACAACTCCAAAGTAGAAATCCAAAACCAACACTAGAAAATGGAGTGTTTCCAAACTTAGCACTGGCCCCAACTGTCCTCATGCCTCTGTACCAACCAAGAGGGTAGGTTTGGAAAGCAGGAGTCCAGCATGGCCATTGTTGCCCTTGTTTCTTACTGCCGCCACACTGCTTGTTCACCATTGGTGCTTTAGAAATATATGCTTTCTAAATAAACATTTAAAGAAACCCCTTCAAAGACCCAAGTCAGAGGGATGGACAAAACTCAGGCCCCCTGAATCACTCATCATTCTAGTAATCACAACTGAGCGACTGAACTGAACTGAACTGAATCATCCACAGACCTCACTGCTGCCTGTAACCACTCTGCTCCTGGCTGGCAGGAGATGCCAAAATACATAAACACTTAGAAGCTCATGATCAATTTGAAGCAACACCAAGAGCCCAGGGATGCTGTTCAGGGCTTTCTGGTGCTGGTGAGGTGAGTAAGAAGAACAGCCTGAATCTGACAGGGCTCCAAGCACTGGATCATCGCCTCTATCCAGAACGCTGATATAGCTTGATCAGTGGTTGGAAATGCTGAGGTGCCTACAAATCTCTAGGGAAGATTGTCAGAACATGCACTACTGGACTCCAGCCACAGAGATTCTAATCAAGTAGGTCTTCAGGCATCTGCGAAGTTAACAAGCTCCCCTGGTGAAGGTAGTTGGACAACCACGTCTTGAGAAACACTATTCTAAATGCTTAAATATGCCTTCCTGGATTAAGAAGTGGCATTGTGACTTTTCTTGAAATATCCCTCTCGTTCACTATGGACCAGAAGGTCATCTCAGAGCCAGGAAAAGCAGGAAACAAGAAAAGGCTGCATTAATTAGCAGAAATATACTGAAGACTCATCAGCCATGAAAGCCTCCCTCTATAGAGCTCATGAAAGGAACTCTGACTTACCTTGGGACCTGCAGTATGTGGCAGTGGGCATCCTCGGCTCAGCCACTAAGCAACTGCAGGTTAAATGGAAGAAAAAAAAAAGAAAAAGAATAGTTGAGTGGATAATCTAGCTAGCTCACTTCCAGGGCTAATGTGCAGTGTCTTCTTACACAAGAAAGAAACACTCTATCCCAGAAAATCTTTCCTCCCCTCCTCCCAAACACAAACACACACATAAACACACACACACACACACACACATACTCTCTTTTAAACTCTTAGACCCTTTGCCTCAGTTTCTTCCCAGGCAATTAACTTTATGAAAAGCTTCACTCAAAATGTTAGTTCCCAACCACCACAATATGTGTGGGTTATCCTTGAAGTTGTCACAAAATGTCCATAACCTTCTGTAACACACCACCAGGACATTCAGAAAAGAAGAATTTCACATAATGCTGTAAGACAGGAGAGACAGGAACTTACATTCTTCAAATAACAGGTTATGCTTCTTGCTGAGATATGCATCTTCTTAACACTGAATCCAATGCTAAAAGCCTAGAAATGTCAGGTGACCTCGGAAATACAAAATACTGTGTTTTATTTTGTATATTTTGTATTTTAAAGCCAACAACTCTTCATTCTCCTGCAGAAGCTTTTTCTAGTGTAATGTCTTTTTTTCATTTTGTAGAAACTCTCTGTCTAATTCTTTCTCCACTGATCTTGGTTTATTGTTGAAAATAAATGACTTCCTTTAAAGTAACCTCCCACCTTTTGTGCTGTGCTTAGAGGGAAAAAAAAAAAAACAGAGGAAAGTTAGCTATAAAGAAAACAATGACTTTGGCTGCCACGAGGTGGGAATGATTTAAAATACTTCCATCCAATTGAGCAGAAAACCTGTGGCCCTTTCAAGCTGAACTCCTGGAAGCTGCACTGCACATAATTGGAATCAGTGTGAATATCCCATGCAGCAAAATGAGGGAATGTCACTAACTCGCCCTTCTTCAGTGAAGAAATGCTTACCTTTCTGTTCTAAGTGCTTGAAAAAAAACAACTCAGATGAGAGCAATTTTTTCCCTATTTTTTTTATGTGTGAGTTCTTCTGCCCCTCTGGAAAGGGAGCCCCGAATCAGAAAAAGCTATGGGGTAGTATTGCCTGTTTTCGTTATAAATCTTCACTCATGACATACCAGAGGATACCTCCTCTATTAATGAGCCCACTGCATACATGGAACCACTCAGGAGGTGATGAGCAAGTGAAAACAAGGTATGGTGCAGCAGCACCGGAAGTGAAATTGGTTTGGGCCAGGACAAAGCACTTCAACAGTTCTCTGAATGGGAATTGTAAAGTCCACAAGCACCCCACAGTTAAGATGGGGCTATGAGAGGGGTGGCTTGACAGCCAGACTACCTGAATTCATTCCTGCTTTGCTAAGGATTTCCAGGTAGAATACAATATGTCAATTAAATGTAAATATCAGATTAAGAATGAATATACTTTACTCATTGTTTATAAACATGAGCTATACTAAAAGTTGTATGTTGTTACAAAAGTTATGTGGGAGATTAAGAATTACAAACTTCTAAATTCAAAGTAAATGAGTCATGGGTATGAAATGTACAGCATGGGGAATATAGTCAACAATAATATATTGGTATGGTGACAGATGGTTACTAGGCTTACTTTGGTGATCATTTTGTAATGTATGGAAATATTGAATCACTATCTCATGCATTAGAACTAACATAGTGTTGTTGGTCATTTATACTTCAAGACAAACAAACTCATAGAGAAATAAGCCAGATTTGTGGTTATCAGGGAGAGGGGGAATTGAGTGAAGACAGTCAAAAGGTACAAACTTTGAGTTATAGGATAAATAGTAGGAATGTAATGTATAGCATGATAAATATAATTAACACTGCTATATGCTATATACGAAAGTTGTCAAGAGAGCAAATTCTCACAATTACATCTCAATTAAACCGGAAAGGAAAAATTGTATGACAAAATCTGACAACTCTTAAGTTTACAATTTATTTGCTTTATGCCTCTAATCTTGCCATGCTTTGATTATCTCATAGGAATAATATTTCCAAATAGTGATAATAATAACAATGTCCTCTTTGTAAGAGTGGTATAGGGATTAAATGAGTTAACATTTACTAAATGGTAGAATAGTCCCTGACACATCATAAGTACTATGTGTCAGTTTAAGAAAAATTAAAAGTGTACTTGTGAAAAAAAAATTTGGAGCCAGAAGAGTCAAAATGCAAGTTTCACAAATGAACCCACCCATTACCTTTATCTTAGAGTTCTGAACACCCAGGATGGATGAGCTGAATGGAGCAGTCGAGAAAGAACCCAGCTTAGAACTCATAAGCACTAGAAGAGATGAACCTGTCTAGCTGGAGTAATAAAGGCTATGAAACTAGCTGGTGAGCCAATTAAATCCACTGTGAGTAGGGAAGAGGAAATTATTATCCCTGACCTGATAACTGTGCCCAGCCACTCTTGCATGATTGATACATGAACTGTGCTTTCAAATTATTAACGTGGCTTGGTCCTCTCCTCAGGAAAGAGCAAGGGACAAGCATGCAGCTGAGTGTAGGTACAGAGCCATTGCTGAGGGATGATGTAGGATCACAGCCAAGAAAGATGTACCACTTTTCACAGACACAAGGGGCAATAGGACAGAATTGGAAGAGTGGACGGTCTGCTTGATCACCAGGAGGTCATGGGCAAGATGAGGTGAAAGAAGACACCAACGAGGTAAGCAAGTGTTGGCCCTACAGTCCCGCTGGTGACCCAAGAGCAGCACCCCAGCTCTTGCAAGAAGCCCAGCAGTCTCAGTATCTCACTGGTCTTCCCTGAACAAATACATTGCTCTTGTATTTGAATTCATTATTTTGCATTTGTTTATCCATCGTTTTCTTCTGTAGACTGTGCCTTTCTTGTCCCCTTCCCTATTTTTCTCTTGTCAGCCTTTCTCAGTTCTGGGAGGAAGAGATGTCTACAGATCTAACCTCACTTTGGTATCCACACCATACTCACATTCAGCCCAGGAAACCCCTTGTACTCTGTTGCTGGGTGTGAAATGAGTGAAAGGACAGTCCCCAGTTATCAAATCAGATCTCCTAGGCCCTGGCCAAGCAATTGAGGGTCTTGCATTTAGCAAGACTCAGTAAGTCCAAGAGAGGGTTGCTAAAGAGAGGTGGTTCTCTCTCTGTCCTATGCAGTTTTGTTGAGTTCAATGACATTTACTGACCATCAGCCACAGTCTTGCCCCATACCCAACACTACAACCTTGATCATGTGTCACCTGATGCTTAGGGAGGGCTGGCCATGTACCAAACCCACAAAGTGTGTATATATATATATACAAACCCACAAAGTATATATATATATAGCTTCATTTTTTTATAACAAATTTCTGGGGCAGACATAATTATTAATCCTGTCTTTCAGAGCCTTGCCATATAAAAGGTCATAAATGAGGAGGATACATCAGACTACAATACAGTGTGAATATTATATTCAGTCAAAAGTGTGTCTTTGTTCCATGTAGTTGACAGTCACTCTACTGAATTCTGGAGAACAACAGCAGACGTGTTGGGCAAGGTCTCTGTCCCTGCAGCACATGCAGGCGGCAGGAGGACAACACCTAAGCAGGGACATGGAAGACTGCAGGGGGTGGCCCCCCTCAGGACTTATGGGAGGACATCACAGGGCAGGGGTATCCCACAGATCCTGGGGGAGAGCCTTCAGGACAGGGTGAGTGTTTCGCCTTCTCTTACAGTCCCCAAAACTTAGCAGCTTACCTCACGTTCTATTGGTTATAAGTGAATCTCAGGTCAGCTCAAATTTAAAAGGAGCAGCCCTGACTCCTAAAGACTAACATATGAGGTCCTCAAAAATTATAATAAAAGTTGTTGACTAAGGATCAACTTGTTAGACAACAGACAAGTCACGTATGTGGATTGCCGTTTCCTTCTCCAATACATAAAAGTGAAAAGTGAAAGTGAAGTTGCTCAATAGTGTCTGACTCTTTGCGGCCCCATGGACAGTAGCCTGCACCAGGCTCCTCCGTCCATGGGATTTTCTAGGCAAGAGTACTGGAGTGAGTTGCCATTTCCTTCTCCAGGGAATCTTCCCGACCCAGGGATCGAACCCAGGTCTCCCGCGTTGTGGACAGACACTTTACCATCTGAGCCACCAGGGAAGTCCATATATTAATATACTGTATATATAATTAAGATATACTACATTTCTAATTACAACCATCTTACAAAGTGGGTATCATCACTTTAGTTTTTAAAAGTGGGGGCTCACAGGACCAGATGGCTTCCAGGTGAATTCTACCAAAAGTTTAGAGAAGAGCTAACACCTACTCAGACTCTTCCAGAAAATTGTAGAGGAAGGAAAACTCTCAAACATATTCTATGAGGCCACTATCACCCTGATACCAAAACCAGACAAGGATACCACAAAAAAAGAAAATTACAAGCCATAGATACATAAAATCCTCAGCCAAATTCTAGCAAAGAGGACCCAATTGCACATTAAAAGGATCAAACACCATGATCAAGTGGTATTTATCCCAGAAATGCAAGGTTTCTTCAATATACCCAAATCAATCAACGTGATACACCATATCAACAAACTGAAAGATGAAAACCATATGATCATGTCAATAGATACAGAGGAAGCTTTTGACAATGCAGCAACAATGGAGAATCAGTCATAGAGAACAGACTTGTGGGCACAGTGGGGGAAGGAGAGAGTGGGATGAATTGAGAGAGTAGCATGAAAACATATACATTACCATATGTAAAACAGATAGCCAATGGGAATTTGCTGTATGATGTAGGGAGCTCAAATCAAGTTCTCTGTGACAACCTAGAGGGGTGAGAGGGGGTGGGAGGTAAGAGAGAAGTCAAGAGGGAGGGGACATATGTACACCTATAGCTGATTCATTTAATGTATGGCAGAGACCAAGACAATATTGTGAAGCGATTATCCTCCAATTAAAAATAAATAAATTTTTAAAAGTAGGCGTTCAGATTCAGAAAACTTAAGTAACTGCTCAAAATCAGATGTCTTTGAAGTGTTCACATTGGGATTTGAAACAAGGTAAGGTTGAATGTTGAGCCATACTCAAAAGTCACCTCTGCATAGATGGTCATCAGAGATTTCATAAAGGAAGTGATGCACTCACACTGTTTTAAAAAATAAGTAGGAGCTTCCCAAGTACATGAAAAGAAGAGGAGGTACTAATAGGAAAAATGTATACAAAGGATTCCTGGGTTGAAAGCCTGGGCCCTGTTCATTATTGCTAAAGTGTGAAGTGCAGGGCAGTGCTCAGGGGTAGAAGGCACAGGAAAGTCCTGGGGGCCAAGTCACTCGGCTCATAGCAATGGGGAGCTGCAAAATTTTTTTCAGTAGGTAAGTGGCATATGTCCTCTGGACCTTCCACAAGAGGTGTGAGGATCTAAGTCGCAGAGGGGCCTGTGTCCTTTTCTCAGCCAACAAGGGGATAGACCTCGGCAGCTGGTTGCACAGACGGGGCTCCTAGATGACGGGGAAAGTGTTGCATCACAGCTACTACTCTGATTCTCAGCACTGAGTTTGCCACCTCTTGGGTGACCAGTGAATGATGGAAGTATAGGTGGATGGAAGGATGGATGCTTTAAAAAAGCAAAATGTGCCACAACTGATAGCTCTTAAAAAGGAAACATGTAGACAAACACTGACAAGAGCAATCAACTTCCTCAATTCAAAGTGTTGTTTAGCTTTGAATGTACAACTTTACGAATTTCCAGCAAACTTTCTACTTGCAGTGACCCATCTGGCCTGGCTATAACTGCTGCCTTGGGCTTTTTCTCCCCTTCTCTCTCTTGTCAGGAGGAATAGTCCCAGTTGGACAATTATGTTCACCCCCTTATTTAACTAGCTCTGTGGTCTTCAGGAGAACTAATCTCAAGTTGATGTTCCCAGACCTGAACATTGTCTTCACTGCTATCTCATAGAGATCTCAAATCTGAAGGCGTGGTCTCTTTCAAATCCCCAATTTCTGCCCCCAGTGAGCTCTTTAGAGTTGAGTTACTGGTACCATTGTCTAAGAAGTCAGAACCTGAAAGCTAGCAGAGGCTCTTCCTTTTTCATTCACCATCACATAACATAGGTCAGTGAGTCATGGCAATCTTACCTCCTAAGTAACTCGTAAGTATGCCCACATGTGCACGTGTGTGCTCAGTCGTGTCCAATTCTTTGTGACCCCATGGACTGGAGCCCACCAAGTTTCTCTGTTCATGGGATTTTCCAGGTAAGATTACTGGAGTGGGTTCCTATTTCCTTCTCCAGAGGATCTTCCTTACCCAGGGATCAAACCTGCATCTCCTTTGTCTCCTGCATTGCAGGCAGATTCTTTCCCACTCGAGCTGTCAGGGAAGCCCTTTTATGTCACATGTCAAAAATGTAATTCCACCTATTCACTTCCTCTCTTCACCAATTATGCTGCCAAGCCCCATGTCAGGATCTCAGCATCTTGCAGGAGCCTCTCAACTGGGTTATCTGCCTCCAGTCTCAACTCCTCTAGTTGACCTCCAAACTACACACCCTCCAAATTTTGCTAAAAGGCAAATGCTATCATTTCATTCTGAGATTCAGTACTTTATTACTGTGGAGAAGTTCAAACCTGATAGCATGATTTTGTGATATGATTTCTGTTTCTTTCTTGTGTCCCATTCCCCACTGTCCTGCCTATGCATGTACTTGCTCATCTGAGCCACCTGCATCTTCTTAGACACACCCCCCAACTCAGTTCCAGTCTACCTTGCTTCTGAGCCTCTGTACACACTGTTCTCTTATTCTTTCTACTTGGAATAGCCCTGCCTCTCTCAACTTCTGGGTAAACTTCTGCTCCTTCAAGAGTCAGCCCACACTGTGGAAATCACTATTGTCACAACTCCGCTGCCCTGCTCCATTATATCACAATACCTTCCAATCCATTGAAGGCAACTTCTACTATTCATTTGCATTCAGAGCTCTCCTGAGGAATAAAGAAAAACATATTTAAAAGGAATTATTTTCCCTACCTGTTTTTGAATTCCTAAAACACCTTTCCTACTTGCCTTTATAGAAGGATGTCTGTGACTTACACTTATGTTCATGGGGTGTAAAATAACATTTCTTATAAGCAATTTTAGTGGTCACAGGAACAGGGACAATGCAAATGCTGTTAATACCACAGGTTGGCTCACAACCACACCTGGTATAATCTTGCTTTCTAAATCCCTCATGCCATAGTTCCAATCTGAGCCCTCTTTGAATACCTAGCAGTTCTATATAAAATAAAAACTGCTAAACTTTCTGTGCCCAAGGTATAATCTTCTAATTATTGGAAGTTTGTCTGTAAAGAGATCCTTTGTTGATCTTTTATCAGGGCCCAGGTTGCCTCATTTCTTGCCCATATAACCATATCAGTTATATGGGTATTTTCAGTATGCAGTATTTTCAGTTCTAAATATTCCAACAATCAAGAGGGATCCTAGGGAATTGGAATTTGGAAAAAGGTTTCCCTGGCAGTCTGTGCATGTATGCTAAATCTCCTCAGTCAGATCCAACTCTTTGTGACCCTATGGACGATAGCCCTTGAGGCTCCTCTGTCCTCGGGGATTCTCCAGGCAAGAATACTATAGTGAGTTGCCATGCCCTTCTCCAGGGGATCTTTTCAATGCAGGCACTGAATTCGTATCTCTGATGTCTCCTATATTGGCAGGTGGATTCTTTACCTCTAGCACCACCTGCGGAGAAGGCAATGGCACCCAACTCCAGTACTCTTGCCTGGAAAATCCCATAGGCAGAGGAGCCTGGTGGGCTGCAGTCCATGGGGTCGCTAAGAGTCGGACACGACTGAGCGACTTCACTTTCACTTTTCACTTTCATGCATCGGAGAAGGAAATGGCAACCCACTCCAGTGTTCTTGTCTGGAGAATCCCAGGGACGGGGGAGCCTGATGGACTGCCGTCTATGGGGTTGCACAGAGTCGTACACTACTGAAGTGACTTATTAGCAGCAGCACCACTGGGAAGCCCTCCCTGTCAGTCTACTTGGCTCTATTCTGAATACCATCTTATGTAAACCTCTCTCAATTTGAAATATTTTTTCTTCCATCAAGCAGGTGATCCCAAGGCTCAGAGAAATTGTGGCTTGTTTGTGATCGCATGACTGATGACTGCAGCAGACACCCCAGCCCAGGTGCCTCAGATTCAGATGTCCAGTTCATCCTGCTACCCCAGCTTGCTACCTGAATTCACAGAATTATCCCTATCATCTCCTCATTGCCTTTTATACATTTACTTTCTTTTAGCTTCAGCAGTGATGCTATTACCAGTTTCTATTATTTGCAGATAGTACTCACTGTGAGCAATTTCTTTAGGAAAACACCCTGTCTGTGCTATGATAAGATATGTGTACTCAAAGCTTGCTATTTGCTTTTTCACCTTTCTTTGTCTTTTGACAGTGGATATTTTTCTAAGCCTCACTTTACTGCTGGTATTAACACCATCCTATTTTTAGGAAATTACTTCTTAGGGTTCCTCTAATGCACCAGAAACTGCTCCTCTCACCAACCTCTTTCCATTATACAATATTCCAAGCAGATGTGAGAGGGCAGGAGATAAGCAGTAGTTTGAAGTGTCATTGAGAAGCCTTTAATTGAGCAACAATGAAAGAGGTGGTGAGAATGCACTCCTCAAATACAGGGTCCAGAAAATAAGAAGCCGTAGCATTTGCAAAGAATAAAAATGCCCAATTGGTCATTTGCAGGAGGCCACTGAGGAGAAAGTCTCAGTTTCACAGAGGTATGAGGAGTTTAAAGGTATTTTCCAAAAAGTTCTGGGGACTCAGATAATCTGGTTGTTTCAGTCCTTCCAGAAAGTAAATAAAGCCATGAATTCATAGAATTATTTTAACTAGGAGGTGAGGCAATAGAGAGAAATATCAGTAAGTATTTAGCTGTTTTAGCTAATTTTCTTCTGTATATCTCACTGTCAAAATTGGAGATGGTTTACAAGGATACAGAGCTTCCCAGGCAGTGCAGTGGTAAAGAATCTGCCTGCCAACGCAGGAGACGCAAGAGACGTGGGGTTTGTTCCCTGGGTCAGGAAGATCCCCTGGAGTAGGAAACAGCAACCCACTCCAGTATTCTTGCCTGGAAAATTCCATACACAGAAGACCCTGGTGGGCTACAGTTCACAAAGAGTGGGACATAACTAAGCAACTAAGCATACACTTTATAAGAATATAAAATCATAAAATGTAAAAATTTTTAAAGGACTGAGCATGATGTGTGTCACACATAGATGGTTGATAAATGTTCATTTGAGTGAGACAATGAATAAATGAGGGCTGACGAGTGAGGGATTAGGTGGTGTGGATGCTAGAGGAATAAACCACAGAGGAGTCGGGCATCAGATATTACCCATCAATGCTGTTCAGTGATCAATCGCCTACAACTCTGGAAGACCAATGAGAAACAAGAAACAGGACCCTGGATGCTAGCCCCAGCTTTTCCACTGACCAAGTTGGAGTCTTGAGCAGGTGCTTTCCAAGTCTGCTTTTCCTTATAGGCACCAGCTTCTGAGCTATGAACAGGCAGGAACCTGCCTTCTATCCTCACCCCCACCCCTAATTAGCAATGACCCAGATAAGCTTAGTAAATATTTGTGGAGTGATCGTCACCTGTTTTATGAACAAACCTTCTGACTGACCCATCCCCCACGCTTTACTTTTGCCTCTTCCTTCACGGTACTGTACACAGAAAGTCCTTCCTGATCGCCACTGGAGGCAGGGCAGGGAAACCACCCTCTCAACTCGAATCAGGGTTTGCACTTAAGAGACAGTCCCTGATGTCATGTGTGTTGCAGGTCTTCTATGTGAGCTGACATTTCCAAAGGGATGTGGTAAAAGGGCACTGGGACACAGACTCCGAGGTCACAAAGCGCTTTTCTAGGATGCTGGAAAGAAAACTCCTGGGAACAACTAACCTTTCATTGAGGTCACCTTAACTCCAGATTCCTTTAAGAGTTATTCTCTGTGACCACCAGTCAAATAACTTCCCAAGATACAGGCTGGATGGAATTACAGGGCCATCTAATGCCCACTAGTATTAACACCATCCTTGTTTTGAGAAACACACCCCTCATTCAGTGGGATTTCATGCTACATTGTGGATAAGAGCAAATTCTGATACCTCAATATATACAGGAGATGAATATATATGAAAATCATCTAAATATGAAACTTCTTCCCCCTGAATTCTCTGACTGCAAATTCTATACTCAAATTCAGAGATACATTCTTCTGGGGAAATTTTTGTTCTGGAGACCACATTTATGCATAAAATAACTTCTAAATATATACATATCTGAAGAAAAAAATTCTAGTAAATAATTAACAATATTTGAAAGCTAACTATTCAATGTGAGTGCAAAAAGAGCTAGTCTTCTTTTTCAATAGGTGCCAGAAATGCTTAGCAACCCAAAAAAGCAGTAAAAACAAAGCTGTTAATTCAACTAAGCAAAATATTATTTTTCTTCTTAACTTCCTTTCTTAGTCTCTTAAGCAAAAACATTGTTCTCTAGTTGGTGGCAGACTAGCATTCCATCAGAAACCAACTAAGATGGGATGCTCCTAAAAATGAGTCCTTAGTCATAGCTGGGGCAACACCACACACTCAAAACAAACTCTCTTACATGCATACACATATTCTCAACTTGAGATATTATGAGCAGAATCCAAACATCATGTTCACTAAGATGTGTAACAGAGGGCTTGAAGGAATATAAAACAGATTACTTATAAAATTCATAGGAAACTTTTATTCAGACATCCTCTGTGGCTGACACTAAATGTGTGAAAAAAGGTAAGTGAGTGGTGGCAAAGCTGTTAAACTATAGTAAAGCCAACAGGAAGTGTGTAGAAGGGGGCAGAGCAGAAGGGGAAAGAGACTGTATTTAGATGAGAACAAATGGAAAAATATTGCCCTGCCCATAAGCAATCCCCAACCTGATGCCAGGCATATGGGAGTCCAAGAAAGTGGAGAGCTGTGACTTACATTTCAATGAGTGTGCACTGAAAATAGGTTGAAACTTCAAGAACAACATTTGACAATACTCACTACTACTTCTACACACACACATTTACACAGATATATAAATACACACACACATATATATACACATATATATAATACTATAATCAGAGCCTGCTGCTTATAGAAAGCTTTTAAATACCAAATAATAAAATAATGAAAACTTAAAATTCCCTGTCACGCCACTGATCCAGGCTATCTCTCAGTAGCATTTTGGTATATTTTAGGAAAGCTTTGGTCTCTATAAAGTTAGGTAATACGAAAACAGATAATCCGTAGCTATTTATCATACAACCATTTGCTGTTGTTTAGTTGCTCATTCGTGTCTGACTGTTTTGCGACCCCTTGGACTATAGCCCAACAGGTTCCTCTGTCTGTGGGATTTCCTAGGCAAGCATACTGGACTGGGTTGCCATTTCCTTCTCCAGGAGATCTTTCCAACCCAAGGATTGAACCCGCATCTCCTGCATTGGCAGGTGGACTCTTTAACACTGAGCCACCAAGGAAGCTCCCATTGTGTAATAATAGAGCCTGATAAATATACAACTCAATAGAAAAATATAATGTAAAGTGTTGAAAATATATAATATATATGTACATATTAGTTTATAATTTAGAAATCAGTCTGTATCTATAATTTTATATTTTGCTTTTTCCACTTATGTATCTTCTAATGCCACTCAATATTCTTAGAAATAAAACTCTTAAGAATTGATTATATTTCTTCTACACATAAATGACACTTATGTAACTACTAACCTATTGTGGATAATTGTTCCTATTTCTATTTGTTTGCTATGATAAATGGTGTTTAATGAGCATCCTGGTACAAAATTACTTATTGGGTATTCATCTTACAACAGATATTTACTTAAACAGTATCATATCAGTCATGTCCCTTAAAGCATTATGAAATATTACTTAACACATCTCTGTGGATATATCTAATAATTTCCATAGGATATATTCCTAAAACCTGGAATAAAATAATGTAATTTTGCATCATTTGTAAAAATTTGTAAAAATGCATAACTGGATAAAATGATGTAACTATCTTAAGTCTTTTGAAGAATAAAGCAAAATTTCTCTCCAGAAAGACTATAGTGATATGAATAGCCTCCAGTGAATGAAATAGGCACTAAACCCATTAATATGGTGTACAATTTTTCAGTGTTTCAAGTCTGATTGAACAAAATGGCTTCTATAAGCTGGGTGGCCATTTGTATTTCTTCTTTTTAGATTGAGCTTCTCCATTTGAAGAACAAAAGCTCCAGTATCACCACCTAGGTTGCATTTTGGCATCTCGGTTACTAGCTCTGTGGTTGTCAACAATTAAATTAAATGATCTGTGCTTCAGTTTTTTCTTTTATAAACCGGCTTAGTAACACCATGTACTTCATAGAACCACTAACACTTTAACACTCATAAAATATATAGAACACTGCATGGCACGTGGTAAAGTTTTAATAAAGGCTGGAGCGATTTGTTGTTCTTTGGAGGAGCAGATGCCTATGTATTAAATGTGATTGCATTTTTGAACATCTTTCCATATGGCTCAGACGGTAAAGCGTCTGCCTGCAATGCAGGAGACCGGGGTTCAATCCCTGGGTCAGGAAGATCCCCTGGAGAAAGAAATGGCAACCCACTCCTGTACTCTTGCCTGGAAAATTATTACATGGACTGAGGAGCCTGGTAGGCTACAGTCCATGGGGTCGCAGAGTCGGACATGACTGAGTGACTTCACTTCACTTCACTTTCCATACTTATTACATTAAATGATCTTCTCAATACCCCATGAGGTGAACATGGCAGGTAATGGTTCCCACTGAAAAAAAATGAGGAAAATAAAACTCAGAAGGTTCAAATATCTCATAATTCAGTGATAGTCTTGAGATTGAAATATAGGCCTCCTGGGGTGTGCTCTCACAATGACAAACTAGATTTGGAGGAACCAACCTGTGCAAAGAAAACAGAGACAAGTAAGAAATAATATATATATATATATATATATATATATGTGCGTGTGTGTGTGTGTGTGTGTGTGTGTGTGTGTGTGTGAGTCGCTCAGTTATGTCTGACTCTTTGTGACCCCATGGACTATAGCCCGTCAGACTCCTCTGTCCATGGAATTCTCCAATCAAGAATACTGGACTGGGTAGCCATTCCCTTCTCCAGTGAAACTCCCCAACTCAAGGATCAAAGCAAGATCTCCTGCATTACAGGCAGATTCTTTACCATCTGAGCTGCTAGGGAAGCCGTGTGTGTGTGTGTGTGTGTGTGTGTGTGTGTGAAATTAAAATATCTCCTGACATATTAATAAATAAAAGATGTCACAGCCATCAGTGATTCCTGGCCTCCAAATGTGAATGAGGGCTCCCAAACTTCAATCCAGTATTCCTTAACTTGATACTTGATCTTTGATGTTCAGACTGCTCCTCTGTTTGTTGCAAACTTGGTTTCACCTCCTGCCTCCTTATAGCAGTTTTCTCAGAGCTGAGATGCTGTCTCCCAGGCTGAGTCCTAAACATTCCCACCAAATAAACTAACTCCCCACTTTCAGGTTGTGACTATATTTTTTGCTCAACATACACACACACACACATAATTGAATACATTGTGTGCCTTCTCAGTCATGACCAACTCTTTGCAACCCCATGGACTGTAGCCCACCAGGCTCCTCTATCCATGGGATTTCCAACTGGAGTGGGTTGCCATATCCTTCTCCAGGGGATCTTTCAGAACCAGAGATCAAACTCACATCTCTTGTGTCTCCTGCACTGGCAGGCAGATTCTTTACCACTGCACCACCTGGGAACCCAGGGAGCTACACAGTTAGAGGATGTCTGCCCCTAAAGATTTGGAAGAGAGACATCAGGAGATGCAAGCTCTGTATTCGCACTATTTTCTCTTTTTGTGATTCCCAATTTCAAAATATTTACGTAGAGACTGAAGCTTTATGAGGGTTTCATCAGTGTCATGAGGCTACTGCTGCTGCTAAGTCACTTCAGTCCTGTCCAATTCTGTGCGACCCCATAGACGGCAGCCCACCAGGCTCCCCCATCCCTAGGATTCTCCAGGCAAGAACACTGGAGTGGGTTGCCATTTCCTTCTCCAATGCATGAAAGTGAAAAGTGAAAGTGAAGTCGTGTCTGACCCTTAGTGACCCCATGGACTGCAGCCTACCAGGCTCCTCCTGAGGGCATCTAAACTGCCAAGGCTGAGTATCTGGTAAACAGAACAGGCTTCTGGTTAGGTGTTGTAACAATTACACTCTTAGAATAAGAAAGAACTGAAACAGACAGGACTTCACAGAAAATGAATCCCAAACTTTAATAATCTAAGCTCTTAGTTATAAAGCATTTGTCTTTAGTCTAGGTACTAGCCAAGGCATATATAAATCCTCAATGAGCAAAGATAGCATTATGAAGAAACTCCATGATTTCTAAACATTTTCAAATACATGGCCCAGCCTTAAAAAATTAGTATACATATAAAAATACAGACTTGATTTAAAAACAAATAGACAGTAGAAGCAAGGACACAAGAAATCTACCATATGGGAGGGTTATTTGAAAAGATAGTTGGAAGAGAATATGAGGAAACTGGCAAAATACATCAAACTTCAGGTTGATCAATATGTATTATGGACTGAATATTTGCATTGCTCCCCCTCACATGCTGAAGCCCCAACCAGCAGAGTGATGGCATTTGAAGACGGAGCCTTTAGAGGTAATTAGGGTTTGTTTGGAATATGAAGATATGCCCCCATGATGTGACCAGAACCCTTACAAGAGGAAGAAAGCCATCAGAGCTTTCTCTCTATACCATGTGTGAACAGAGCGAGAAGACAACCATCTGCAAGCCAGGAAGTGACTCTCACCAAGAACAGAATCTGCCAGCATCTTGAACTTGGACTTCCCAGCTTCCAGAACTGTGAGAAATAAATATCTGTTATTTAAACCACCCAGTCTGTGATATTCTGTCATGGCAACACAAACAGACAAAGACAATAAAAACAGCCCAAATCTAATATCATAAAAATACTACTGAAAACCAAAGGCTACGAGCAAAAGATACATGACCTTCAAAGAGTGACAATAAAACTGAGAACTGATTTCTTTATAGAAAGTATGAAAGTCAAAAGACAGTAGAACATAGAAATATATGTTTAAACTTACAATGATAGAAAAGGAACTGCCAAATGAGAATTCTACATTAAGCAAAACATCCTTGAGAAAAAAGGTAAAATAAAGACATATTTACCAAATATTTAATAAAATAATCTATTACAAATAGATGTGGACTAAAGGAAATACAAAAAGAAATTCTTGACGGCAAATAAAAATTAGGTCTATTTGAAATTCAGATACATAGGGAAGAAAAATGATAAACAGGTAGATAAATCTCAATAAATAATAGCAGCAAAACAGTACTAACGATGAAAATAGAATATTAAAATACACTAAAACAAGGGCACAAAAGGTGAAAAAGTTTGGACTTCAAGTGTTCTATGATCACTACATTATCAAGACAGTGGTTTAAAAAAGCTAATAAATATTATAGCTTAATGAATGTACAATGCATATCATAATATCAAGAGTAGCAACTCCAAAGACCAGGTATCAGTGATGAGGGTTTCATGGCCAGGTAAGATCTATGAATTCCAGAGCTTGAGTATAGATGGGACAGAGTTCTCAGAAGTCAGAGGCAACCAGGGGAACTTGAGTTTCTGAGAGATTAAAGACAATTCATCTCTCAATAATATATCTTGGGTCTCATTTACTTTTACTATCAAACCTGTGTATGAATCCCAGAAACATCCTATCATTTGCCCCTTTGCAAACTACGCAGATACAGGAGACTGTCAATGGATATAGAAACTCCAGAAATGAGCCCAAAAGCAGGAATCATCTACTTTTTGCAGAAGGTCAGAAGTTTGGATAAACAAAAACAAATCCAACAAACAAAATAATTTAATTCAAATCAACAAACTAAATAGAGAAAGTTGAATATGATACTATCCTCAGAACAATAGGAAAAATAAGCATGTCTACTAGAAATAATGAAAATTTAATTTTTGTTTACTAAAAAAAATAATAACCAAGCTGAGGAATAGACTAAACAGAGTTGAAAGCAAAAACTGGATGCCTGAGGAATACTACTTAAACATAGCATAAATGGTGGAAATATGAAAGTATGCGTAGAACCTAACACAGATGAAAATAAACCAGAGGTTTCAATGTCCCCTAAAAGAAGATTGAAAAGAAATAAATTATAAATAACTAATGAAAGAAATAACAACAGAAAGCTCCATATCAGATAATAAGCAGAAAACTAGAAAAGTTTTCCTATTATATAAAATATGCAAAGGTCTTGGGTAATTGGGCTTCCCTGGTGAATCAGAAAGTAAAGAATCTGCCTGCAATTCAGGAGACAGTTTCAATCCCTGGGTTGGGAAAATCTCCTGGAGAAGGGAATGGCTACCCACTCCAGTATTCTTGCCTGGAGAATTTCATAGACCAAGGAACCTGGTGAGCTACAATCCATGGGGTTGCAAAGAGTAGGACACAACTGAGTGACTAACACTTTCATTTCCAGAATGCCTGCATAAGATTGCAAAAATGAAAGGAAACACTTTTGCCAAACCAAGAGCAAGCCATAAAGCCTCTGAAGCTGTGGCTGCCCTCAGCTCATGCATTCTCTATGGATGTTGAGTTTGAAAGGCCATACAAGAGAAAGAACTTGGGAGTATAAGACAGAGTTTGGGGACCAAGGCCTGTATTGCCTTTAAATAAAATGGCCTTAAGTGTAGTGAATGGTGGACTACAGAAATTCCATGCCTTGAAACTGGAAACAAACTAAAACAAATTTTAATGACTAGTTTATCTTAAATTGTACTGTAGATGAGAGGGAAATGTCTCCTCTGCTGCTGCTGCTTCTGCTGCTAAGTCACTTCAGTTGTGTCCGACTTTGTGCAACCCCATGGGCTGCAGCCCACCAGGCTCCTCTGTCCATGGGATTTTCCAGGCAAGAGTACTGGAGTGGGTTGCCGTTGCCTTCTCTGAATTTCACATTCCCTTGTGACTGATTCAGTGTCATCATAAATGAAGAGAACTTCAAGTATTCCTTGATTAGCAGCATAAGCAAAACAATTAACCCCTGGGGGGACAGCCAGCCTTCACTGAATTTACAACAAATATGCTTGTACTCTGAAATCTGCGTATGTGTGTGTATGACATGTACATGCTAATTATTGTGGTTATGCATCAGCACAGACAACTGACCACAGTTTCAAATAACAGAATGTCAAATATAGAACACAAAACTAGCATGTTTAAAATAACTGAAAAATATTTTTTATAAAACTAAAAGTGAGAAAGAAAAAAGAGGCCCCAAAATGTCAGCCAAACATGACTGCCCACCAACTAGAATGGTTATATTATAAAAGGATGCCAAAATCAAGTTTAGTGAAAATGTGGCATAACTAAAATTCTTATACAGTCCTGGGGAAACATCAGTCAAGGCAATCACTTTGGAATATTTACTAAAGCTAAATAGATACCAATTTTATGACCAAGTTCAATGCCTGGTTCAATTCCTGAGTCAGGAAGATCTTCTGGAGAAGGGATAGGCTACCCACTCCGGTATTCTTGGGCTTCCCTTGTGGCTCAGCTGGTAAAAATCCGCTTGCAATGTGGGAGACCTGGGTTTGATCCCTGGGTTGGGAATATCCCCTGGAGAAGGGAAATGCTACCCACTCCAGCATTCTAGCCTGGAGAATTCTCTGGACTATATTGTCCATGGGGTCGCAAAGAGTTGGACATGACTGAACGACTTTCATTTCATTTCACTTCACTATGACCAAGTATGATTTTATCTTGCTCCTAGGTAAATAGCCTATAGATGTGTGCACAATATACCCCAGATATCAAGGATTAGAATTTTAACAGCATCATTAATCAAAATAGTCCAAATATGGAACAAAGAAGCAGGAAACTGCTGACCCATACTTTCGCAGGAGACACGCAAACACTCAAAGTCAGGTCTGGCTCGGTCTCTGTGGGTTCTCCTACTGTGCACAAGGTTTTGTTTGAGCCCTCTGAGTGTCTCTGGTGGGTATGGGGTTTGATTCTAAATGTGATTTTGCCCCTCCTACCATCTTGTTGGGGCTTCTCCTTTGCCCTTGGACGTGGGCTCTTTTTTTGGTGGGATCCAACATTCTCCTGTCTACAGTTGTTCAGCAGTGGGTTGTAATTTTGCAGTTCTCCCAGGAGAAGATGAGCATATGTCTTTCTACTCTGCCATCTCATCCCTTTGGAAAATGAAACAGGCCAAAGGTTAATACAGTTTTGTCAAGAGAACATACTGGCCATAGCAAACACCCTCTTCCAACAACACAAGAGAAGACTCTACATGTGAACATCACCAGATGGTCAATACTGAAATGAGACTGATTATATTCTTTGCAGCCAAAGATGGAGAAGCTCTATACAGTCAGCAAAAACAAGACCAGGAGCTGACTGTGGCACAATTCATGAACTCCTTATTGCCAAATTAGACGGCAATTGAAGAAAGTAGGGAAAACCACTATTCAGGTATGACCTAAATTAAATCCCTTATGATTATACAGTAGACGTGACAAACAGATTCAAGGGACTAGATCTGATAGAGAGAGTGCCTGAAGAAATGGACCAAGGTTCATGGCATTGTACAGAAGGCAGTGATCAAGACCATCCCCAAGGGAAAAAAAAAAATGCAAAATGGTTGTCTGAGGGAGACTTACAAATAGGTGTGAAAAGAAGAGAAGCTAAAAGCAAAGGAGAAAAGGAAAAATATACCCATATGAATGCAGAGTTCCAAAGAATAGCAAGGAGAAATAAGAAAGCTTTCCTCAGTGATCAATGCAAAGAAATAGAGGAAAACAATAGAATGGGAAAGACTAGAGATTTCTTCAAGAAAATTAGAGATACCAAGGGAACATTTCATGCAAAGATGCACACAATAAAGGACAGAAATGGTATGAAATTAACAGAAGCAGAAAATATTAAGAAGAGGTGGCAACAATATACAGCAGAACTATACAAGATCTTCATGACCCACATAACCACGATGGTGTAATCACTCACCTACAGTCAGACATCCTGGAATGCGAAGTCAAGTTGGCCTTAGGAAGCATCTCTACAAACAAAGCTAGTGGAGGTGATGGAATTCTGGTTGAACTATTTCAAATCCTAAAAGATGATGCTGTGAAAGTGCTGCACTCAATATGCCAGCAAATTTGGAAAACTCAGCAGTGGCCGCAGGATTGGAAAAGCTCAGTTTTCGTTCCAATCCCAAAGAAAGGCAATGCCAAAGAATGCTCGAACTATCGCACAATTGCACTCATCTCACATGCTAGCAACATAATGCTCAAAATTCTCCAAGCCAGGCTTTAGTACTTGAACCATGAAATTCCAGATGATCAACCTGGATTTAGAAAAGGCAGAGGAACTGGAGATCAAATTGCCAACATCTATTGGATCATCACAAAAGAAAGAGAATTCCAGAAAAACACCTAATTCTGCTTTATTGACTACACCACAACCATTGACTGTGTAGATCACACTGAACTGTGGAAAGTTCTTAAAAAGATGGGAATACCATATCACCTGACCTGCCTCGTGAGAAATCTGTATGCAAGTCAAGAAGTAATAGTTAGAACCAGACATGGAGAGTACATCATGTGACATGCTGGGTTGGATGAACCACAGCTGGAATCAAGATTACCAGGAGAAATATCAATAACCTCAGATATGCAGATGACACCACCCTTATGGCAGAAAGCCAAGAAGAACTAAAGAGCCTCTTGATGAAAGTGAAAGTGGAGAGTGAAAAAGTTGGCTTAAAGCTCAACATTCAGACAACAAAAATCATGGCATCCAGTCCCATCACTTCATGGCAAATAGATGGAGAAACAGTGGAAACAGTGGCAGATTTATTTTTTGGGGCTCCAAAATCAGTGCAGATGGTGACTGCAGCCATGAAATAAAAAGATGCTTATACTCCTTGGAAGAAAAGTTATGACAAACCTAGATGTCATATTAAAAATCAGAGACATTACTTTGTCAACAAAGGTCCGTCTCGTCAAGGTTACAGTTTTTCCAGTAGTCATGTATGGATGTGAGAATTGGACTATAAAGAAAGCTTAGCATTGAAGAATTGATGCTTTTGAACTGTGGTGTTGGAGAAGACTCTTGAGAGTCCCTTGGACTGCAAGGAGATCCAACCAGTCCATCCTAAGGGATATCAGTCCTGGGTGTACATTGGAAGGACTGCTGTTGAAGCTGAAACTCCAATACTTTGGCCACCTGATGCGAAGAGCTGACTCATTGGAAAAGACTGTGATGCTGGGAAAGATTGAGGGCAGAAGGAGAAGGGGACGACAGAGGATGAGATGGTTGGATGGCATCACCGACTCAATGGACATGAGTATGGGTGGACTCTGGGAGTTGGTGATGGACAGGGAGGCCTGGCTGATATGGTTCATGGGGTCGCAAAGAGTCAGACATGACTGACTGAATTGAACTTGCTTTCTTAACCCTTCAGCCTGAAGATGAATACATATCTTAAGAGGAAAAGTGGATAGATGATTTTGTACATCTCAATGTAATTCACTTTTCTTTGGTATCTTGAACTATCCTCAAATGACTGACTATGAGTCCAGAGTCTGTGTTTAATCTCACAGCCTTACAAGACTGTCTAAGAATCAGATCGGTTTCATAACCATACATCACAGCCTTCTCCTTGTCTTCTGAGCTTCTGGACCCCACACCACTTATACTCTGTCAAATTCCTCAATAGGAAAATCCCTCTGGACTGTTGGACCCATCTCAATGTGCTTTCTTTCTCTCTCAGATTCTGGTCTTTTAAGTTCTGGCTAGCTTATCTTTCCTCTCATACCTTAAAAGAGATTTGTTTTGTGTTTTGTCTACATTTTATAGTTGTCCTTAGTAGAAGCATTGCCATATAACCAGCACTCTGCTCTTACTGGAAAAGAAAAATCCAAAGATAACTCATATATCCAACTTTTATGATCAATATTCTGATAGTAGTTCGATTCCCTGACCATTTACCCAAGTGATTGTTGTTCTGACTTCCACTGTCTTCAGTTTGCAATGATACAAAGGATTATAATTCATAATTTCTTATGGGAAGACCCATTGCCTATTTGGGTTCTGGACTGAAAAGCACTTATTTTGAAGAAACATGAATGTCATTATATCATTAAATCTTTCCTCATGGTCATAAGAACTTAGCAAGACTACTGTTTAATCATTTCACTTCTAGTGTCATTAAAAACACAACTGGACATTCCTGAACCCTAAGCCTGCTTAATTTGCTGACTGTAATGGATTCGCTGAAGCTCTAACCAGATCCTTTCTATAATCCAAATACACACAAATGAGTTGCAGGGACTAATGGACGCTGAAAGCTCACAACCATATCTACTCCTGGCCATTACTCTTAACTATAAGAAACTGTGTGCCCAAGGTTATGCCATCACCAAGGAAGCTGATAAAGGAAACCAAAGGCCTGGTCCAGGGGAAGAACTTTCCTACCTCAAGAACTTCCTTGGCTTGGCTGGAGCCATAGTTGAGACCACATTGCAGGTCAACATTTCCCTCTTCCTAATTCTGACTTCTCATTCACCAGAGGTCTATCACCTGTGATCACACCACATAAAAGCCCTTTGCATATCACTCCCATCTCAGATTCTATTTTCAGGGAACCTACTCTAAGGCAGTGACTTAATGTTTATTACCATCTGTGACCACTGTACTGCCTGGTCCCCACATGAGCTTGATATATCTTTCTGTAATGTTATCTTCAACTCTAAGCAGATGACACTCAACTGCCTAGATGTGGTCAGCCTGCTTAAGGGCAATTGGATCAAAGTAGGAAAAAAAATGTTGGTAAGGCAATTATGACATACTTACCTAAGCAAATTTTTAATCAGCTCAGCTCTTTAGTTTACTAGATAAACACAGTTGAGTGAACAACAGGGATTAATTGAAGCTAAATGTCTATTTACTAGATTTGATAATGAGCCTATTATAAAAACAGGCATGCAGGAATTTTCAGACTGAGCAGATAGGAGTTCAGAATAGACTGGTGAAAGTTTCCATTTTGCTATCTCTAATGATTTCTGGGCTCAAAAGAGCACTAATTATAATTGGTTTGATTTACTCTTACCTTCTGGAAATCACTAAGGTAGAGGATCTCACTGGAGAAAAACACAGAGAAAGATTTCACTCCAGAGAAATTTAAAATTAAAAAGTAACTGAAAGTCTAATAATTAACTAGTTCACTGAAGATAGCTATACCTTTCAGTTATTTCATTATCTATACTTCTGACAAATAGCAATTGGTTTCCACTGATTCTGTACTAGCAATTTGAACAGAAGGAAAGTTAAATTCATTGCAAACTCTTTGCTGGAAACCTCTGGACATAGTGATGAATGGTTGATATGAGAAGCAGTCAGTATTTCTGTAGATACAGAATTTATGTTTAACCAGATTGTAAATACAGGCCACTATATTACACAACTTACTTCATTGTTTCTCTTTTTAAAAGTCTTATATTTAGTACACACACTTGTATCTGTATTCTGATATAACATTAAATTATATCACCTTGGAATCCTGATAAGTTCGATCTGTTTCTGAAAGCTACATTATAAAACACTTAACAGTGTTTATAATTAATTATGAAAAGTAGTATCTTAGTAAATAAAACCCTGCTAAGAAAATAATAGAATTTGAAAATAGTTAAAGTGAGCAGTTTAAGAAACATTTATCTTGGAGACCTGTGGAAGTCACACAGGCTGATCTGTTTAGTATTCATCCTTCACTAAAATGAAAGTCCCTGAAAATAAGGGCTTTCTTATCCACTATTTAGAGCAGTGTTTTGTGCATACTGATACAATAAGCATTGAAGTGAAGTGAAGTGAAGTGAAGTCACTCAGTCGTGTCCGACTTTTTGTGACCCCATGAACTGTAGCCCACCAGGCTCCTCCATCCATGGAATTTTCCAGACAAGAGTACTGTAGTAGGTTGCCACTTCCTTCTCCAGGGGATCTTCCCATCCCAGGGATCAAACCCAGGTCTCCTGCATTGCAGGCAGATGCTTTACCGTCTGAGCCACCAGGGAAACCCCAACAATAAGCATTAATTATTAATAAAACAAAGGATGAACGAAGGCTATACAACTAATTTACCCCAACATTAAAAATGAAAAGATGTGGAATTGCCTGGCTCCAGTGATTAGGGCTCTGCACTTCCACTGCAAGGGCCATGGGTTCAATCCCTGGTCTGGGAAATAAAATGTTGCATGCCATGCTGTGCAGCAAAAAAAAAAAAAAAAAGTATCAAATTTATTTAAAAGAATAGAAGAGGAAATTTTCATAGGAAGGTCATAAAGTTCTCCTATGTTCAATATTCTAACCTTAGTGTTAATAGTAAAAGAATATATTCTGTGGTGTATATTCTGATAACCCTGGTTAAAGATAGCAGAATAAAATATTTTATGACTAACCTTGTAATAAAGAAAAACAATAATTACAATAATAACAAACTAGGAAATGCCTAAAATCACAAGATACAACTTATGAAGAAAGCAATGCCAATATGGTAAATATTGGTTCAGGATGATACAAGATGTCTAGTGAAAATATTGGTCTCTTCAGGTCTATGAAAGAAGTAAAAGTCCACAAATGTGTTTTATACCCCAAGGGGGAAAGACTCAATTATTCCTCTTTTGATTGAAACAAGAAAATTAAGTTGTCTTTCTTTTGAGCAATGAATACCTCAAATAGCTGAATTTATGCAGTAAATACACCTAGCATCTTCTTAATACTGTATTTTTTCCCAAAAGTCTATTAAAAATTAATTTCCACCAACTCTTTCCTCTATCTTCTTTAAGATATAGATGAAAATTGGAAAGGAAATATTTGCATATCAAATATAAATATTGAAATTTTAAGAGGAGGAAAGGGAAAAAAAACACTTAAGCAATTGATTAATATACATCAGACATACTACACAATCTACATGATGAAATTGTAATTAATATTTCTCTGAAAATAAAAATTAATGTGTGATCTTTATAAAGCAAGAACTCAAAGAAAAGATACAAGATCTTTGATAAAAATTTATAGAACAAAATGAAATGCACTACATTGTGAAAATATGGCAATATATCTTTTTTAGTTTCCCTGATTCCTCTAAAATGTACATACGTACACACACACAGGGCACTCAGAATAAGGTAACGAAAAACATGCAGACAGTATGTATGCCAAAATTTAGTGCTCAGGCATCCTACAGATCCCAAAACAGGAAAAAAAGAAAGACTAGAAACACGTACAAAATCCACATCAAGATAAATGACAGGGCTTATCATGACTCTGAGAACAGACAACCTCCAAGGTTGACAACAAATGTTCACTGCAAAATGTGAGAAATCAACTCAGGAGAGCAATCCAAACTTGAAGGGAACCTTGACATGCCCAGTTCAGATTACTAACAGAAAACCTTGATGCTGGAATAATATGTTTTATGAAATCACCAAATTTACAAAGCAAATCTCCATTCTAGGATAATTCCCTCCTGTAAGGAGAATGCTGGGGATAGAAGTCAAATTAAACAATAGAACCAAATGAAAAAGAAATCCAAATAGAAGCAGAAGGCATATCTTGGAAAGCATGAGGCCCTGTTTTTTATCTATTTGTGAAACAAGAGAAATGGAATTTCCAGATAAAGCTGTGAAAGTTTTCCTGCTTCACTTCTCTCTTCAAAGGTATAAAAAATAATTCATCCAATGAAAATATCCCAGAAATATGTGCCCACAGAAAGAATCATGAAAAATTAAGAGGGGACTTCCCTGGCAGTCCAGTAGTTAAGACTCCAGGCTCCCAGTGCAGTGTGTATGAGTCCTACCTCTGGTCAAGGAACTAAGATCTCACATGCTACAGAACATGGCTAATAATAATGATAAAAGAAAGATAGACACTAAGTAAAGAAAGGCAACATAAATTACAATTAGACCTTAAAAAATTAAAAATAGAACTACATAAGATCCAGCAAATCCATGCCTGTGTTTACCCAAAGACAATAAAAACAGTAATTAGAAAAGATGCATGCACTCCAATTGGAGAAGGAAATGGCAACTCACTCCAGTATTCTTGCCTAGAGAATGCTTTGGACAGAGGGGCCTGGCAGGTTACAGTCCATGGGGTCACAGGGAGTTGGACACGAATGAGTGACTGAAAAACAACAATGCTTTCCAATATTCATAGCAGCACTATTTAAAATAGCACATATACGGAAACAACCTAAGTGCCCACCAACAGATGAATGGATAAAAGATATGTGGCATATAGATAAGGAATACTATTCAATCATCAAAAGAATGAAATGTTGCCATTTGCAATAACTTAGATAGATGGACGTAGAGAGTATTATGCTAAGTAAAATGCTAAAGATAAAGGCAAAAGCTGTCTACTCTCATTTATATGTCAAATCCAAAGCACTAAGCAATAAGCCTGCATGACAACATGGAAACAGAGTCATAGATAGACAGACAAATTAGATGGTTGCCAGAAGGGAAAGAGGTGGGGGTGGGGGAAGAGAGAAACAGGTGAGGGAGATTAATATACAAACGTTTAGTTGCAGAATAAATGAGTCACAGGTATGAAATGCACTGTGTGGGGAATATAGTCAATAATGATGCAATATCTTTGTATTATAGCAGATGGTAACTAGACTTATTGTGATGATCACTTTGAAATGTGAGAAATATCAAATCATTATATTGCATAATAGAAACTCACATAGTGTTATAGTTCATTTATACTTCAAAAACAAACAAGAAAACAAACAAACTCATAGAAAAAGAGATCAGATTTGTGGTTACCAAAGGGTGGGGGGAGGAGGAATTGAATGAAAGCAGTCAAAAGATACAAATTTCCATTTATTGAGATAAATAAATATTAGACACATAATGTACAACATGATAACTATAAATAACAGTGCAGTATGTTATAGATGAAAGTTTACAAATTAAATTTTGAGTTCTCATCACAAGGAAAATTTTTTTCTCTATTTCCTTAGTTTTATATATCCATGAGATGATGTTCACTAAATTTCTAGTTACAATTATTTCGTGATATATTTAAGTTAGATCATTATTCTGTACACCTTAAATTTATATAATGCTATAATATAATGTCAATTATATCTCACTAAAATTGGAAGAAAAATTACTATTAGAAAATACTCAAAAGTTTGGTGATTAAATAAAGGATGACTTGAAAAAAAGAGATGATAGAATGCAGGAAAGTTTTTTTAAAAGGAAAAAATTATCTCAAAAATAAATAATTAACAAAAAGAATATAAGATAAACAAGCATAACAAATCACAATCTGTAACTGAAAGAGGAAATTATTTAAAATCTTTAAAAAATTAAGTGGAGCCAAAAAGGATTCAGGAGAATGTAAAAGTTATAGAAAAGAGCAAATGAAATCTAATATACTTAGATTTGCAATTTTTAAAGAAAAAAATAAAAGCAATGAATGAAACAAAAACTTAATTCAAGAGAACTCTTCAAAAAAATAGAATGCCACATACCTGTGAAAATTTAGCCAGAACAACTTAGAGGAGTCTGGCGGGCTACAGTCCATAGCGTCGCAAAGAGTCAGACACTGATGAAGAGACTGAGTACTCACACATGTAGGACATTTATCCCCTCAATATCTGGAGGTTCCTGATATTCTTTGTCTGTCCAAAGACTCCTAACATTTACAAGATGTGTGGTTTCCTGACACCTGACCCGTGTTCTCCTTTTGCTTCTCATATCTAGCTATCTGCCTATGCTAACAAAGTGAAAATGTTAATCAGTCATGTTCGACTCTTCGTGACCCCAGTAGACTATAGTCAGCCAGGCTCCTCTATCCATGGAATTCTTCAGGCAAGAATACTGGAGTGGGTAGGCATTCTCTTCTCCAGGTGACCTTCCTGACCCAAGGATTGAATCAGGATCTCCTGCATTACAGGTGGATTCTTTACCATCTGAACCATCAGGGAAGCCATGTTGGAAGTTCAGATAACAGATAACTTATTTACTGTGTTCTACAGATAGTGCTTTTAAAGGAATTTCAGAATGCAGTCATCCTGTTTGGCTACAAGAGTATTGGCTTTCCACGGTGACCACAGTACTAAGCAGAGGATGACAGGATATGAAATAGCCCCAAGTTAAAAGGAGGTTGTGTTATGAAAGTTCAGTAGCTTCTCTTCTCTTAGACAAATGTTTTTTAGTTTGCTGTCATTTTGCTTAATTTCCACAGTTCTGAAATAGCTAATAGTTTTGTTTTTAACAAAACTAAGGGAAGCTACTGAAGAGAAGCTTCATGAAACAATTTCCTTTTCACTTGTGGCTATTCCATATCCTGTCATCCTCTGTTCAGCAGTGTAGTCACTATGAAAAGTCAGCCAGACAAAATGACTGAATTCTTCTGAAACTGCATTTAAAGCACCATCTTCAGAGCACAGTAAATGCATTATCTGAGCTTCCAACTACCAGAAAAATATCTAAGCTCAGGTACAGTGGGTATTCAACTCAATGCTCGGCTCCTTAAGAAAAAAGCCCTACTGATAGGGGATTGCCAAGGCAATGTCAATCTCTTGACAACATTGTAGCTGCCTAAGGCTATGATTGGATTTGTTTGTAGCAAACAACAGTTTGTGCTCAGTGCTCAGTCATGTCCCACTCTTTGAGATCCCTGTGGACTGTAGCTCACCAGTCTCCTCTGTCCATGGAATTTTTCAGGCAAGAATACTGGAGCAGGTTGCCATTTCCTACTCCAGGGTATCTTCCTGACTCAGGCATTGAACCCATGTCTCTTGAGTCTCCTGCCTTGGCAGGCAGATTTTTTACCATTGTGCCACCTGGGAAGCCCAAACAACAGTCTAGTCAGGAATATAAAAGGGAATTATGGAGAACAATATGACCATAAGGAACTTGAAAAGCTCTGAGATTCCTGCAGATCTCAAAGTTTGTCATGCACGACTATACCTATGCCCCAGAAAAAAAAAAAATAAATAAATAAAATAAAATAATAAGAGAAATTTCCTCTGGATAAACTTGAAGACATGCAAGCCATTTAAGTAAATCTGCTAACTTCAAAATGCCTAACTACTACATTATACTGCTTTAGGGATAAATCCTAGGAAGCTAAGCATAAAAATAAAAATAAAAGCTTTATTAAAAAAAAAAAATAGCAGACAACTCAGTGTCTTCAACTGCAGAAAATACAGAATCTACAGAATTTGCCCTGGTAGTGCCTTAAATAGAAAAGCAACAACAGGAAAATAAATAACAGGAAAATACCACCAGTAAGAGCACCAAAAACTGGATGGGGAAGGGACCTAACCAAAGTTACTACAAGATATTATCTGAAATATTCAGTTTTCAATAATAACAAAAAAAAAAAAAAAATGAGAAACGCAAAGAAATAGGAAAGCACATCACATACATAGGGAAAGAAAGTACCCAACAGAAAATGTTCCTGGGAGGAACCCAGTTTAGGCTTAGTAGAAAGAGATCTCAAAACAGTTATTATAAATATATTCACAAACTAAAAGCAATGATAAAAGAAGAATTAATGGAAAGTATGAGAACTATGCCTTGTCAAATAGAGAATATCAATAATGATATTGAAAAGAACATATCAATATTGACAATAATATGGAAATTGTAAAAGAGCATGAAACAGAAATTCTGGAGTTGTAAAGTACAAAAAGTAGGGGATCAATAATGAGTTTGAATAAAGAAAAAAAACAAGTGAACATGAATGTATGTCAAGAGAGATTACCCATTTTGGGGAGAAAGAAGAAGAAGCAAAAATAAACAAAGCCTCAGAGACTTGTTCAGCATACAAACACACACATAATAGAAGTGCCAGAGAAGAAGACAAGAAAAGGAGTAGAGAAAAAATATTTGAAGAAACAGTGAATGAAAACTTCCCAAATTTGAAGTAAAGACACTGAAGAATCTCAACAAACTCTAAGCAGAATAAAATGAAAAAGAAATCCACATCTACAAAAATAATAGTCAAACCAACAGAAGGAAAAAATTGAAAGCAGAAAGAAAAATGGCATTATATACAAATAATCCTTATTTGACTATATCCTTACTAACAGCTTACTTCTTGTTGGAAACTTTGGGGATTAAAAGACACTGAAATGTCTATCCTTATCATGTTGAAAGTAAGACTGTTCACTAAGAATTCTCTGTCCAGCAAAACTAACCTTAAAAAATAAAGATAAAATTAAGATATTTCCAGATAAACAAAAACTGAAAGAATGTGTCACTAGAAAATCTGTCCTACATTAATATGAAAAGCCTATTAGGCTGAAATGAAAAGACAGTAGATGGTAAATTAAATCCACAAAGAAAATAAATAAGGAAAGAGCACTGATGAAACTAGCTAGATAAATATTTTGAAAGATAGTATAAATGTGTTTTTGTCTGTAACTTTTCTTCTTGTAGATGATTCAAAAGACAACAAAATGCAATAAGTATAAAAGTGTTCCTTAAATGTTGCTTAAAATGTTAAAAGTCATTTGTATGACAATAACTATATATAGAAGAAAGGTTAAAAAAGAAAATATAGTATAGAAAAGTTTGTGTATAGTATTGTTTTAAGATGCTAATTTTAATTTCCAGGAACATCAGTAAGAAAATAATTCAAAAATTAGCAAAAGAAAGAGCAAGGGAATTAAAATGTTATACTACAAAAGAAAAAACTCTATTTAATGTAAAAGACAGAAAGTGAGGACTAGGAAAAAAAAAAACAAATTGACATATATAAAATAAAATGTCAAATTTGAAAGATCCTACTTAATCAGTAATTACAACAAATATGAATAGATTAAACATTCCTACCATAAAATAGCAACAGTCAGAAGGGATTTTTTTTTTTAAAGATTCACCTCTATTCTGTCTAAAAGACACACATTTCAGATTCAAATACACAAATAAGTTTGAAAGTAAAAGGATGGAAAAATATATACATTCAAGTAGTAAACAAAAGAGGCTCTAAAATGGCAACCCACTCCAGTGTTCTTGGCTGGAGAATCCCAGGGACGGGGGAGCCTGGTGGGCTGCCGTCTATGGGGTCGCACAGAGTTGGACACGACTGAAGCAACTTAGCAGCAGTAGCAGCAGTGGATGTATTTATATAAACGAAACATATTTTATGGGAAAAATTGTTACCAGAGCCAAAGAAAGACATTTTTCATTAGAGAGATATAATAAACATTTATGAGTCTAATAACGGAGTCTTAAAGTAGATGAAGCAAAACCTGACAGAACTGAAGGGAGTATCAAACAATTCAAATAGTAGTTGGATAATAATCCTGTTTCAACAGTGTATCAGACACCTAAGCATGAGACCAACAAATAAATAGAAGGTTTGTAAAACACTATAAACCAACTAAAGGTGACAGGTCTACATGATATTCCTCTCAATGACAGCAGATCACATACTTCTCAAACACACAAGGAGCATTTTCCGAGAGGGACAAAATGCTAAACTATAACACAAGCCTCAATGAATGCAAACATTTATAGTCAAAGAATATACATTATCTGTCCAAATTCAAGTCAGACTGGAAATCCACAACAGTACAAAATTTCAGAGATGCACAAATGTGTGGAAAGTAAACAACATATGAACAATTTGAGGTTCGAAGTAAAAATTAAATAGAAAATTAGAAAATATTTTCAAATGAACAAAATAAACAATCTACTAACTTATGGATTACAAATAATGCAATACTCAGAGGGAAACATAGTTATAATATACAGTATATATTTTTAAAATATTGAAAAAAATCACAAACTAATGAGTAATAAGCAGAAAGAATAAAACAATAAGGATTAGAGTGAAAATAAAGGAAACACAGAATAAAAAAGCACAAGAATATCCATAAAACCAAAAGTTGCTTCTTTGGGAAGGTGAACAAATGGACAAATTTTAGGCTTATATAGACCAAAAAAAAAAAAAGAAGTGAAGACACAAAATAACAAATGAAAGAGTGGACATCACTACCAACTCTACAGAAATAAAAAGAATTATAAGAGAATGGTATGAACAAGTATATGCCAACAAATTAGTTAAATAACCTAGACACATTCCTAGAAGAAACAAGCTAATGAAACTGACACAAAAAGAAATTAAAAACCTGAATACACCTATTACAAGAAAACAGACTGAATTAGTAACTTTAAAAAATCCTAGAGGAAAAGCATAGGTCTAGATGGCTGAACTAATGAATGCCACCCAATATTTAAAAGATCATCTTAATACTTCACCAGCTCTTCCATAAAATAAAAGAAGGGGAACACTTCCAAAATTACCCTATGAGGAAATGATTATTCTAATACAAAACCCAGATGAATACATCATAAGAAGGGAAAAGTACTAGCTAATACCCTTTGTGAATATATGTATAAAAATAAACAAAAAATACTTGTGAACTGAATCCAGGAGCATTCACCAGAAACTACCACAATATTGTTAATCAGCTATATCCCAATACAAAACAAAAAGTTTAAAGTTTGGGGGAAAGAAGAGAATTTCAAATAATGGCCACATGGGATTTATCTCAAGAATTCACAGTGGAATTAACATCCAAAAATGAATCAATGAGGAGAACAAGATGGCGGAGGAGTAGGTGAATGTGGGGTACATCTCTCTCCATGGATACATGAGGAATACACCTTCAGACAGAAGTGCAAGCCGAACACCACTTCAGAGCCGACAGGAGTACCTGACCAAAGGAAAAGAATATATAGAAGCATGTAAAACTCGGTAGGATGTAGGAACAAGGGGGAAAAATGGGAGTGTTATTAAGACTGGACCTGCCCTCAGCAGGTAGGGGAACTGAAGCAGGGGTCTGATCCCCACAGCTGGGCAATTGTCTGAGTCAGAGGAGAAACATTTAAGGCTGAGAGTGAACAGCTGATCTGTGGCAGCTTAAATGGAATGAGAATCAGACAGTCCTTGCCACAGCCATACATACCCTGGACAGAAAGGCAGGTCCCCTGGAAGGCACAGCTGCTGGGAGCTGGAGTTTAGGGATTGTGGAGCAATCCCAGGGCAAGGGCTGCTATTGACTGCAGAGAGATGGGTCAAGGGGATGTGAGGGAGGAGATTGTGATGGGAAGTGCCTGTAGAGGAAAGCCAGGCAGCCATGGAAGCAAGGGGATACTGCTGACTCACGTGTAGGGGGTAGATCCATCACCATAGCCGCTCTCACCCCACACTCCAGCATAGGCAGCTGAACAAAAGAGAGACTGGCCCATCTAAAGCCTGACGCACTGAACTACAGAGTAGGACCCCACCCAGGATGCCCCTTTAAGTGCCTAACACACCGATCTACAGAGTAGGACCCCAGCCAGGGGAGCCCTCTATGTGCATCAACAGGCAGAGCTATGGAGAAAGACTGCCCGAAGTGGCCTTCTGATTGCCAGCTACAAGAGGCTCGAAAAAAGACTCTAATAGGGCCATAACTCCTGCAGTGAGGCAGTCCGTGTCTCTGCACACTTGGCTCCTCCAGGGCCCCTGCAAACCAAGCAGCTGTGCCATCTTCATGTTCAAGTCGTACTGGGGCAGAGCTACCACAGGCAAAAAAAAGTCTTTCATCCATGCGCACAGGGTCGATTTGGTCATGTCCAACTTTTTGCGGCCTGGTAGACTGTGGCCTGTCAGGCTTCTCTGTCAGGGAGGGTTCTCCAGGCAAGAATACTGAAGAATATTGGCCAATACTGGTTGCCATACCCTTCTAGAGCATATAATTCCTGCTGCCCTAGCCACTAACCCCACTAAGTACCTGGTGCTGCCAGAACCCCTGCAACCCAAGCAGCTGCACCACCTCCACACCTGGCCCTCATAAGGGGCAAACCCAAGTCCTCCAGGGTACTCTCAGGAGCAAACCCCAGTGGATGACCCACATGCAGAGGCGAAAATAAAACCACGACTGCAACTTAGGGGCAGTGTGGCTAAGGAACAGGACCCAAAACCTTCCCACCAGCTGTACAGGCTATAGATTAAATCCACATGATCAACTAGGCAGACTCTGTCTATGGAATATATAAAAGGACATTGAGAGCTCCCACAAAAGAAAACGCACTAGTTCTGATAATTGTGGACATTGGAGGCAAGAACACACAGATATAGGACCAGATTAGAATCTGAGCTGCCCCCACAGCAGGTCCAGAGATCAGCACAGTGTTGGAGGGCATCCTAGGGAGGTGAGGTGGACTGTGACTCCCAGCGAGGGAAAGAACTCTGACAGCAGTGACTCAAGAAAAACATTTATCATTCTTATGTTTTGACTTGTTCTGTAGATTCTTTTGGGTTTCTTTATCTCTTTTTTCCTTTTCCCCCCCACTCTGTTGTAGTTGTCGCTCTTATTGGCACTATGAAATCTAATTAAGCGTTTGAGATATTTTTTTTCCCTCAGTCACATTTTTTATCGTTGTTATAAACCTCTGCCTCTACATTGGGCTTTTGCAGTTCTGTGGTGTTTTCCTTTTTTTTTTCCTCTCTCTCTTTTTCTCTTTTTTTCAATTTTAACTTTTAATTTTTTAAACCTATTATTATTTTTTCTGCATTTATTCCTTTGTTTGCTTTTTCTACTATTCTTTTCCTCTTGCAGCTAATCTTTAATGTATATAAATCTTCATCTACCTCTATTTAACTTTGCAGATCTATTCTTTCCTTCTTTTCTTTCTTTCTTTTCCTCTCAACGTATTTGTTAGTTTTGTTTCCATTGCTTCATTCCCCACTTGGCACCTTCCTTTAGTTTTGTTTTCCAGTTTGTGTTCTAGTTAGTTTTGTTCTTAACAAAACTAGATATAGTTTTTTGTTTCCTTTGTTCACCAGGTCAATCTATTGTACTGTATTTTTGTTGGACTGTTTTGATTTTTTTTATGGGTATATGTGTATATGTGTATATTCAGTCACACTTTTTATTCTTGTTATAAACCTCTGCCTCTACATTGGACTTTGGCAGTTCTGTAGAGTTTTCCTTTTTTTTTTTTTTTTTTCTTCTTCCTTTTTTTTTCTTTTTCTCTTTCTTATAATTTTAATTTTTAATTTTTTAAACCTATTACATTTTTCTACATTTATTCCTTTGCTCTCCTTTCCTACCTGTCTTTTCCCCTTGCAGTTAATCATCAATGTACATACATCTTCTTCATTTACATCTATTTAACTCTGCATATCTATTCTTTTTTTCTTTCCTTTCCTCTCAACATATTTGTTAGTTTTGTTTTCATTGCTTTATTCCCTTGAGCCTTGATTTAGTTTTGTTTTCCAGTTTGTGCTTTAGTTAATTTTGTTCTTAACTTGTAAATACAGTTTTTTATTTCCTTTGATCACCAGGTCAATCTACTGTACTTTATTTTTGTTGGACTGTTTAGACTTTGCTCATGGGTGTATATGTTTATGTGTATATTCCATTATTTTAATTATTATTTGCCTTATATTATAACTGCCATTGGTCTGGGATTTATCTTTGGTTTCTTGTTTTTCGGTATTTGTTTTAATCTCACTTAATACCATAACAAACCACTTGTGGAATCTTCATTCCTGATCAGAGATCAAGCTCTGAGCCTTTGGAGTGGGAGCATTGATTCCAAGGCCCTAGACTACCAAAGAATTAACCCTAGGGAGTACCAAATAGTGAGAACTCATACAAAGGAAACCACTTGAATACAACCACCAGAAGCACCCTGTGCAGGACACCTCATCTAAACTATAAACAAAACAAAGATACAAACCCAATCATCAGCAGACAGGATTACCACCTCCCTCAGCCTTGCCCGTCAGAGGAAAAATGAAAAAACAAACAAAACACTCAGCACAAAATCTCACCCTATACTAAGGTTACAAAAACCACTGGATCAAACTTAGGAGGGCAGAAACCAAAAGGAAAACAGAATTCAACCTTGAAGCCTGGGAAGAGGAGACTTCAAACACAATAAGTTTAAAAAATAATTAAAGGACAGAGAAATACTACACAAAAGAAGGAACAAATTAGAAACACAGAAGACAAACTAGAAACTCCAAATAAATGAAGAGGAAATAGGCAAACTGCTTGAAAAATAATTCAGAAAAATAATAGTGAAGATGATGAAAATCCTTGAAAAAAAATGAAGAAAATGCAAGACTCAATTAACAAAGACCTAGAAGAATTAAAGAATAAACCTAAAGAGACAAACAACACAATTATTGAAATTAAAAAATACTCTAGAAAGAATCAATAGCAGAATACCTGAAGCAGAAGAATGAATCAGTGAGCTGGAAGATAAAATGGTAGAAATAACTTCTGAAGAGCAGAATAAAGTAAAAAGAATGAAAAGAACTGAGGATAGTCTCAGAGACCTCTGGGACAATATCAAACATACCAACATTTGAATTATAGGGGTGCAAGAAGAAGAAGAGAAAAAGAAAGGGCATGAGAAAATTTTTGAAGAGATTATAGTTGAAAATTTCCCCAACATGAAAAGGGAAATAGTTAATCAAGTCCAAGAGGTCAAAAAGTCCCATACAGGATAAACCCAAGGAGAAACATGCCAAGACACATACTAATCAAACTATAAGGCTAAACGTAAAGAAAGAATATTAAAAGCAGCAAGGGAAAAGCAACAAGTAACACACAAGTGAACCCATACATTTAACAGCTGATCTTTCAGCAGAAACTCTGCAGGCCAGAAGGGAATGGCAGGATTTATTTAAAGTACTGAAAGGGAAAATGTTACAACCAAGATTACTGTACCCAGAAAAGATCTCATTACAAATTGATGGAGAAATAAAAAGCTTTTCAGACAAGCAAAAGTTGAGAGAATTCAGTACCACCACATCAGCTTTACAACAAATGTTAAAGGGACTTATATAGTTAAGAAATACAAGAGAAGAAAAAAGATCTACAAAATCAACCTTATACAATTAAGAAAATTGCAATAGGAGTTATCAATAATTACTTTAAATGTAAATGGTTTAAATGCTCCAACCAAAAGACACAGACTGGCTAAGTGGATACAAAAACAAGACCCATATATATGCTGTCTACAAGAAACCCACTTCAGACCTAAAGACACATATAAACTGAAAGAGAGAGGGTGAAAAAATATATTCCATGCAAATGGGAAGCAAAAGAAAGTTGGAGTAGCAATTCTCATATCAGATAAAACAGACCTTAAAATAAAGAATATTACAAGAGATAAGGAAGGACACTGCATAAGGATCAGGGGATAAATCCAAGAGGAAGACAAAACAATTGTAAATGTCTAAGCACCCAACATAGGAGCACCTCAATACATAAGACAAACACTAACAGACATAAAAGGAGAAATTGACAGTAACATAATAATAGTAGGAGACTTTAACAATCCACTCACACCAATGGACAGATTATCAAAACAGAAATTAATAAGGAAACACAAGTCTTAAATGATACTTTAGATGAGATGGATTCATTGATATCTTCAGGACAGTCCATCCAAAGGCAGAAGAATACACCTTCTTCTCAAGTGCACATGGAACATTGTCCAGGATAGACCACATCTTGGGTCACAAATCACACCTTAGTACATTTAAGAAAATTGAAGTCATTTCAAGCATCTGTTTCAACCACAACACTATGGGACTAGATATAAATTACAAGGAAAAAACTGTAAGAAACACAAACACTTGGAGATTAACCAATACACTTCTAAATAACCAACGGGTTACTGAAGAAATCAAAAGGGAAATTTAAAAAATTCTAGAAACAAATAACAATGAAAACACAACTCAAAACCTATGGGATGCAGCAAAAGCAGTTGTAATAGGGAAGTTGATAGCAATACAATCCTACCTGAAAAACATTGAAAAGACAACCTAACTTTACACCTAAAACAACTGGAAAAAGAAGAACAACATCCAAAAAAAAAAAAAACAAAATTAGTAGAAGAAAAGAAATCATAAAGGTCTAAGCAGAAATAAAAAGAAATGAAAGAAATAATAGTAAAGATTAATAAAACTAAAAGCTGGTTCTTTGAGAAGATAAACAAAATTGACAAATGTTTAGCCAGATTCATCAAGAAAAAAAGAGAGAATAATCAAATCAACAAAATTAGAAATGAAAAAGGAGAGATTACAACAGATAATGAAGAAATACAAAGGATTGTTATGAACAACTTATATGGCAATAAAATGGATAACCTGAAAGAAATGGACAGATTCTTAGAAAAGTTCAATCTTCCAAGACTGAACCAGGAAGGAATAGAAATTATTAACAACCTAATTACAACCACTGAAATTGAAGCTGTGATCAAAAATCTCCCTAAAAACAAAAGCCCAGGACCAGATGCCTTCATGGGAGAATTCTATCAAACATTTAGAGAAGAGTTAATGCCTATCCTTCTAAAACTCTTTCAAAAAATTGCAGAGGAAGGAACACTTCCAAGCTCATTTTATGAGGCCACCATAACCCTGATATCAAAACCAAACAAAGAGAATACAAAAAAAGAAAACTACAGGCCAATATCACTGATGAGCATGGATGCAAAAATCCTCAAGAAAATTTTAGCAAACAGAATTCAGAACCTGGAGCAGGTGTGGAAAAAAGGGAAAAGGGAATGCTCTTGCACTGTTGGTGGGAATGTAAATTGATACAGCCACTATGGAAGACAGTATGGAGATTCCTTTAAAAACTAGGAATAAAACAACCATATGACCCAGCAATCCCACTCCTAGACATATACCCTAAAAAACCAAAATTGAAAAAGACACATGAATCCCGTTATTCATTGCAGCACTATTTACAATAGCTAAAAATGGAAGCAACCTAGATGTCCATTGATAGATGAATGGATAAAAAAGTTGTGGTACATATACACAATGGAATATAACTTGGCCATAAAAAGGAATGCCTTTGAGTCAGTTCTGATGAGGTGGATGAACCTAGAACTTATAATGCAGAGTGAAGTCAGTCAGAAAGAGAAAGACAAATACCGTAATCTAAAGCATATATATGGAATCTAGAAAAATTGTGTTGAATTTCTCAGGGCAGCAATGAGAAATGGACATAGAGAATAGACTTATGGACATTGGGAGAGGGGAAGAGAGGGTGAAATGTGTGGAAAGAGTAACATGGAAACTTACATTGCTGCTGCCACTGCTGCTAAGTTGCTTCAGTCATGTCCAACTCTGTGCGACCCCATAGACGGCAGCCCACCAGGCTCCCCCGTCCCTGGGATTCTCCAGGCAAGAACACTGGAGTGGGCTGCCATTTCCTTCTCCAATGCATGAAAGTGAAAAGTAAAAGTGAAGTCGCTCAGTCGTGTCTGACTATTAGCGACCCCATGGACTGCAGCCCACCAGGCTCCACCATCCATGGGATTTTCCAGACAAGAGTACTGGAGTGGAGTGCCATTGCCTTCTCTGGAAACTTACATTACCATATGTAAAATAGATAGACAGTGGGAATTTGTTGTATGGCTCAGGAAACTCAAACAGGGACTCTGTATCAACCTAGAGGGGTGGGATGGGGAGGAAGATGGGAGGGAAGTTCAAAAGGGAGGGGATATATGTATACCTATGGCTGATTCATGTTGAGGTTTGATAGAAAACAACAAAATTCTGTAAAACAATTATCCTTCAATAAAAAATTAATTTAAAAAATGAATCAATATTATATATATAATAATGATAGAATAAAGGACAAAAACACGATGATTATCTCAATAGATAGAAAAAGGACATTTGACAAAATCCAGCATTTTTAATGACTGAAAATATGCAAGAAGCCAAGAGTAGAAGGAATCTTTCTCAATATGATAAAGAGAGTCTAGTAAAGTCTACAACTAACATCATACTTAAAGGAAAAATAACTGAATACTTTCCCATTAAGTTCAGGAATAAGAAAGATATTCACTTTTGCCCTTCTATTAGGCAATAAAAAATAAATTAAAGAATCAAAGTTGGAAAGGAACAAGTAAAACTATCTGTCTTTACTGAAGCCATGCTCCCATATATACAAAGCCTTAACAAAGCCACAAAAACACTACCAAAATGAATAAATAAATTCAACAAGATTGAAGGATTAAGATCAATATATAAAAATAAGTTGTACTTCTGTATATCTGTTGTTGATGTTGTTGCTGTTCAGTCCCTAAGTTGTGTCCCACACTCTGCAACCTCATGGACTGTACCACACCAGGTTTCTCTGTCCTCCACTATCTCCTGGAGCTTGCTCAAATTTATGTCCATTGAGTGAGTGATACTATCTAACCATCTCATGTTCTGTGGCCCACTTCTCCTTTTGCCTTCAGTCTTTCCCAAGATTAGGATCTTTTCCAGTGAGTTGGCTTTTCACCTCAAGTTTCCAAAGTATTGGAGCTTCACCTTCACCAGAGATTCTTCCAAATAATATATCAGCGATTCTTCCAAAGAATATTCTCCTTTAGGATTGACTGGTTTGATCTTCTTGCAGACCAAGGAGGTCAAAATAATCTTCCCAAGCACCACAATTTATAGGCATCAATTCTTCAACACTCAGCCTTCTTTATGGTCCAACTCTCACATCTGTACATGACTACTGGAAAAACCATAGCTTTGACTATACAGACTTTTTTCAGCAAAATGATGATGTCTCTGCTTTTTAATACACTAGGTTTGTCATAGCTTTCCATCCAAGGAGCAAGCATCTTTTAATTTCATGGCTGCAGTCATTGTCCACAGTGATTCTGGAGCCCAAGAAAATAAAGTCTGTCACTGCTTTCAATGTTTCCTCTTTTATTTGCCATTAAGTTATGGGACCAGATGCCATGATCTTAGTTTTTTAAATATTGAGTTTCAAGTCAGCTTTCTCATTCTTTTTTTTCATCCTCATCAAGAATCTTAGTTCCTCTTCACTTTCTGCCATTACAGTGACATCATCTACATATCTGAAATTGTTGGTATTCCTCCTGGCAATCTTGATTCCAGCTTGTGATTCATACAACTGGGCATTTGTCATGATATACTCTGCATAGAAGTTAAATAAGCAAGGTGATAATATACAGCCTTGACATACTCCTCTCCCAATTTTGAACCAGTCAGTTGTTCAATATCTGGTTCTAACTGTTGCTTCTTGACTGCCATACAGATTTCTTAGAAGACATATAAGGTATTCTGTTATTCCAATTTCTTTAAGAATTTTCCACAGTTTTTTGTGATCCACACAGTCAAAGGCTTTAGCATAGTCAATAAAGCAGAAGTAGATTTTTTTTTTTCCTGGAATTCCTTTGCTTTCTCCATGATTCAGTGAAGTTTGGCGACTTGATATCTGGTTCTTCTGCCTTTTTAAAACCTGGATTGTACATTTGGAAGTTCTGGTTTCACATACTTCTGAAGTCTAGCTTGAAAGATTTTGAGCATCACCTTGCTAGCTGTGAAATAAATGTGATTGTGGGATAGTTTTAACATTCTTTGGCATTGTCCTTCTTTGAGATTGGAATGAAAACTGACCTTTTCCAGTCCTGTGGCCCCTACTGAGCGTTCCAAATTTGCTGGTGTATTGATTGCAGCAGTTTAACAGCATCATCTTTTAGAATTTGATGTAATTCATCTGGAATTCCATCACCTCCACTAGCTTTGTTCTTAGTAACGCTTCCTAAGGCCCTGTTGACTTCGCACTCCAGCATGTCCAGCTCTAGGTTATTGACCACACGGTTGTGGTTGTCCAGATCATTAAGACCTTTTTCGTACAGGTCTGTGTGTTCTCCCCACCTCTTCTTAATTTCTTCTGCTTCTTTTACATCCTTACCGTTCCTGTCCTTTATCGGACCCATCCTTGCATGAAATATTCCCTTAATATCTCCAATTTTCTTGAAGAGATCTCTAGTTTTTCTCATTCTATTGTTTTCCTCTATTTCTTGTAGTTGATAATTTAAGGACTTATTAACTCTCCTTGCTCTTCTCTGGACTTCTGCATTCATTTAGGTTTATCTTTCCCTTTTTCCAGTGCCTTCACTTCTCTTTTTTCCTCAGCTGTTTGTAAAGCCTCCTCAGACAACCACTTTGCCTTCTTGCATTTCTTATTCTTTCAGATGGTCTTGGTCATTGTCTCCTGCACAATGTTATGAACCTCTGTCCATAGTTCTTCAGGCACTCTATCTACCAGTTCTGATCCCCCAAATTTATTCATCATCTCCACTGCATAATCATAAGGGATTTGATTAAGTCATCCTGAATGGCCCAGTGGTTCTCCCTATTTTCATTCATTTAAGCCTGAATTTTGCAAAAAGGAGCTCATGATCTGAGTCAGTCAGCTCCAGGTCTTTTTTGTTTTTGCTGACTGTATAGAAGGTCTCCATGTTTGGCTACAAAGAACATAATCAATCTGATTTTGGTATTGTCCATCTGATGATGTCCATGTGTAGTCTCTCTCTCACACACACTAGCACTTGCAATAGCAATCAATCAAATAAAATACTTAGGAATAAGTTTTGTAAATAAATGCAAGATATATCAGAAAACATTGTTTAAAGAAATTTAAAAGATTTAAATAAAAATAAATGCATCTCATGTTTGTGGATCAGAAGGTAATATTGTTAGGATGGCTATATTCCCCATATTTATCTACAAATTCAAGGCAATTCCTTGAATACAAGTTAGCTGTTTTGCAGAAATTGACAAAATAATTCTAAAGTTTATATGGTTATTTAAGAGACCTAGAAAGTCTAAAACAGTATCAAAAAGAGTAACAAATTTGGATGACTCATGTTATCTGGTTTCAAAGCTACAATAGCCACAACTGTGGGTCCTTGCTTTAAAAAATACATATAGATCAATGTAGTGGAATGGAGAGTCCAAAATTATACCTTTATGGTCAATTGATTTTTTTACACACAAGACAATTCAATTCGGAAATTGTAATCTTTTCAACAATTCATATGTAGGAGGACAACTGGACAACCACATGTAAAAAAAGAAAGAAAGAATTTATTTAAAATAGATCATAGACCTAAATGTAAGAGCGAAGACTTTTTAATCTCCTTGAAGTGAAGAATCAGATACTTATGATGTTGGATTAGGCAATGACTTCTTAGATATGACACCAAGAATATAAGCATCAAAAGAAAAATATAGATAAATTTTATCTCATCGAAATTAAAAAATTTTGTAATTCAAAGGACAGCCATCAAGAAATTATTGGATTAGCTAGAAAGTTTGTTCAGTATATGAGGGAGAAATTTTTTGGCCAAGCCAATAAATAAATGATACACAAAATAAAAGAGATATTTATAAATCATATGCATATATGTATACAAAGAAAGTTATATCTTTAAAAAAAAAAACCTTACAATTTAATAACAAATTACAGATAATCAAATTTAATATTGGCAAATCATTTCAACTGATATGTCTCCAAAAATGATAATGCGTGTGGGCTCAGTCTCTCAGTCACATCCACCTATTTATGACCCTATGGACTATATAGCTTGCCAAGTCCACCAGGCTCCTCTGTTCATGGGATTTCCTAGTCAAGAATACTGAAGTAGATTGCCATTTCCTTCCCCAGGAGAATCTTCTTGACTCAGGACTTGAACCTGCATCTCCTACATTGGTAAGTGGCTTCTTTACCACTGAGCCATCTAGGAAGCCCCAAAGATGGTGATACAAACAGCCTACAAGCATGTGAAAATAAGCTTGACATCATTAGTCATTAGGGTAATTCAAATGAAAACCACAATTAGATACTATTTCACACCTACTAGAGTGGCTGGAAAAAAAAAAAGTATTGATGTGAATGTGGAGAAATTGGAGTTCTCTTACATTGCTGGTTGGAAGGTAAAATTGTCAAGCTACATTGAAGAAAGTTTGGCAATTCTTCAAAATGTTCAATATAGAGATACTATATTACTCAGCAATTCCCCCCACCCCCAATATGTGGAGAGAAGAATGAAAACACATGTTGACACAAACGTGTACGTGAGAGAAATGAAAACATGTCAACACAAAAAATGTGTACACAAATGTTCACAGCAGCATTATTCATAACAGCTGAAAAGTAGAAAAACAATGTATTAATTTCTTGTGGCAGTTGTATCCAATTGCCATAGTCTTGGTGAATTAAAAAATAAATTTATTTTCTCACATTTCTGGAGGCTCCAAATTGCCACACACTGGTAAGCATCTTTCCTAATGGTGTCAATTGTCATTATGAAATCGTTGTGTGCATGGTTTGCAATACATAAAACTGATAATTATGACAGATAATAATTAGAGCTACAAGTATAAATGCGAAACTACAAAATAACATGTTAAAAACTTTTGTTACTCTATACATTGAAAAATCCTAAAGATTGTAAAAAAATTACTTTCGATTCCAGTTCTAAAGCAAAATAAAATGTGCAAAATGAAGCTATATAACAGTTTTTCTTATCAAAGACCAAGGAAAATACCAAATACCAGAAAGTATCTGTGAAAAGGATTCACAGACCAAATTTAACAAACTTTTATTGTTCAGGGGTGAGAAAATGTATTAGTTAGGTTAATAGCTGCAATGGATTAAAGCAATCAAGCAAGTCTAAATCCAGGAGTTCATAAAGATACAAAAGCAACAACAACAAAACAAATAAAACACTTGTCATCACTAAGGAAACAATCCAATATTTTTAAACCTGGCTAAAACAAATAAGCAAAAGGAATTTTGCTGCCTTCACTGTATGACCTGTAACTCACAATAATCAAGTATTGATAACAGAAGTTTTCTCTTTATGAAAATATTCCATGAACTAAACACAGAATGATAAAATAAGTATGTCAATAAATCCTCAGTTAATTAATGGATATAGACAATGATTATCAATGACTACTAATATCATAAAAAGGGAGAAAAATCTGACCATCCTAATGGAAGTAACCTGCAACTCATGAAGTAGTCTTGTAAAGAGAAAATTAAGTATAAACTTAATGAAGTTTCCATATTTAAGCATAAATGTACAGAAATACAGACTTCCCAAGTGGTGCTAATGGTAAAGAAACCACCTGCCAATTCAGGAGATGTAAGAGACACAGGAGACATAAGAGACATGGGTTTGATCCCTTGCCAGGAAGACTACTGGCATAGGGCGTGGCAACCCACTTCAGTATTCTTGCCTGAAGAATCCCATAGACAGAGGAGCCTGGCAGGCTATAGTCCATAGGGTCGTGAGGAGTTGGATACGACTAAAACGACGGCATGCTCACAGGCACATACAGCAATTCAGGATGCAAAGGAATCTGATAAATGATAACAGACATCACAGATTCTAGATATGGTCTATGCTTCAGCTAATAGAACACCCAAATGCTTTCAAAATTTTTCCAGAATAAAAAGAATATAAAGATCAATATATCTTAAGTTATATTACAAAACCATCATACTCTAGATATGAAAACATGACCAAAAAATAGCACAATGACATAAAATGATGTAAGACATAGATAAAATTCACTAATTGCACTATTATAAATAAATTATATAAAACATGTCCTAAACAATGTGTTAACAAGCAATCCTACAGAATATTAATACAGGAATATACAGCTACCAAATGCCTTATATGATATTTATCTTGGTAACTGAAAAGGCATAGATATTTCTGTACCTGCTGGACAAACAATAGCCAACAAAATTCAAAACCTATTCCTGATTTTGAAGTAAAAATAAAGCCCCTAATAAAGTGTCAGTAGATTAAACCAAAGGCAGCATAATGCTTAATGGTGAAACAATGAAAGCATGCCTCCTAAAATCAGGACTAAAACAATATTGGCCATTCTCCTTACTATTTTTATAATTATTTTAGAGGTCCTAGCAAGTACAAGAAGGGAAGAGAAAGAAATATGAGGCATAAAATTGGAAAAGATTTGTAATTATTGTCATTTGCCAAATATAACACAGCATATCTAGAAATCCCAAGAGTTGGCTCAACACAATTAAGGACTAAAAAAGAACCCAGTAATGTGGCTGATTACAAAGTCAACATATAAAATTCAATAGTGACACACTGTAAAAAGATCAACCACTTAGAAGACATATGAGAAAAAGACTATAGGTATAATAGCAACAAAGAATAAAAATGTAAGCATTAACTAGAAATATGCAAGTGCTCTGTGAAGAAAGATTGTAAATGCTAGTGAAAATTTAAAAAAAAATTTTTTTTAATCTCTTTTATTGAATGGAAGACATAATCTTTTTTGAGAATAAAAAGTCAGTATTATAAAGCTATCAAGACTCTCTATAAATTCATAAATAAATCTACATAAATCTTTAAAGCTGTAACAGCTTATCTGTACATGTACATTGATATAATTTTGACATTTTAAAAGGGAAGGAGAGTTAGTAAAACCACACAAGCTTTGGAACTCTTCAAGAAAATTAAAGATACCAAGGGAACATTTCATGCAAAGATGGGCTCAATAAAGGACAGGAACAGTATGGACCTAACAGAAGAAGAATAGGTTGCAAGAATACATGGAAGAACTATACAAGAAAGGTCTTAATGACCCAGATAACCATGAGAGTGTAGTCACTCACCCAGAGCCAGACATCCTGGAGTGTGAAGTCAAGTGGACCTTAGGAAGTATTACTACAAACAAAGCTAGTGGAGGTGATGGAATTCCAGCTGACATGTTTAAAAGCCTAAGAGATAATACTGTTAAACTGCTGCACTCAAAAAAAAAATAATAATAATAGTAATAATAAAGTGCTGCACTCAATATGCCAACAATTTGGAGAACTCAGCAGGAGCCACAGGACTGGAAAAGGTCAGTTTTCACTTCAATCCCAAAGGAGGGCAATGCCAAAGAGTGATCAAACTACCTTGCAATCACATTCATTTCGTATGTTCACAAGGTGATCCTCAAAACCCTTCAAGCTGGACCTCAACAGTACATGAACCAAGAACTTTCAGCTGTACAAGCTGGATTTAGAAAAAGCAGAGGAACCAGAGATCGAATTGCCAACATCTTTTGGATCATTAAAAAAACAAGGGAATTCCAGGAAAAAATATCAGCTTTGCTTCATTGACTATGCTAATACCTTTGACTGTGTGGATCACAAGGAACTGTGGAAAAGCGTTAAAGAGATGGAAATACCAGACCACCTTACATGCCTCCCAAGAAACTTGTATGCAGATCAAGGAACAATAGTTAGAATCACACATGGAACAATAAACTAGTTCAAAATTAGGAAAGGAGTACCTCAAGGCTGTATGTTGTCACACTGCTTATTTAACTTATATGCAGAGTACATCATGAGAAATGTCCAGCTAGATGAATCACAAGCTGGAATCAGGATTGCCAGAAGAAATAGCAATAACCTCAGATATGTAGACGACATCACCCTAATGGCAGAAAGTGAAGAGGAACAAAGGAGCGTCTTGATGAATGTGAAAGAGGAGAGTGAAAAAGTTGCCTTAAAACTCAACATTCAAAAACAGAAGATCATGGCATCCAGTCCCATCAATTCATGGCAGATAACTGGGGAAACAATGGAAACAGTGACAGACTTTGTTTTCTTGGGCTCCAAAATCACTGCAGATGGTGACTGCAGCCATGAAATTAAGAGATGCTTGCTCCTTGGAAGAAAAGCTATGACAAACCTAGACAGTATATTAAAAAGCAGAGACATCACTTTGCTAACAAAGGCATCTAATCAAAGCTATGGTTTTTCCAGTATTCGTGTACAAATGTGACAGTTGGACCATAAAGAAGGCTGAGCACCCAAAAATTGATACTTTCAAAGTGTGGTGTTGGAGAAGACTCTTGAGAGTCCCTTGAACTGCAAGGATACCAAACCAATCAATCTTAAAGGAAATCAACTCTGAATATTCATTGAAAGGACCGAACCTGAAGCTCCAATACTTTGGCCACTTGATGCAAAGAGCTGACTCATTTGAAAAGACCCTTATCCTGGGAAAGACTAAGGGCAGAAAGAGAAGGGGATGACAAAGGATGAGATGGCTGGATGGCATCATGGACTCAGTGGACATGAGTTTGAGCAACCTCTTGGAGATAGTTAAGGACATGGAAGCCTGGTGTGCTGCAGTCCATGGTGTCACAAAGTGTCACACCCTACTGAGTGACTGAACAGCAAAAAAAGAAAAGAAACCAGAGCAGCAAACCAGTTAGGAAAAGATGGATTGTTTGATAACTGGTGTTTGGACAAATGGATAACCTTCTGGAAAGTAATGGTAAATGGATCCCTTACTTTACTTTTTGTATCAAAATCTTTTTATATGAATCTGAATCAAATTTTTAAAATTGTAAAATACTAGATAAATATGAGATAATTTTTAAAAATAATATAATACAAATTGATCTATAAATTAAGACTAATTCAAAACTCAACAAGATTGTTCATGGAAGTTGACATCTAAAATCCTTACAAAATAGAATATGCTGAAGAAAGGCATAAAACCCTTAAATGAAAAAAATTAGGCCAACATGCTCTCAGTTCAGTTCAGTTGCTCAGTCATGTCCTACTCTTTGCGACCCCATGGACTGCAGTACACCAAGCCTCCTTGTCCATCACCAGCTCCCAGAGTTTACTCAATCTCATGTCCATTGAGTAAGTGATGCCATCCAACCATCTCATCCTCTGTTGTTCCCTTCTCCTCCCACCTTCAATCTTTCCCAGCATCAGGGTCTTTTCAAAGGAGCCAGGTCTTCTCAAAAACTACAATCCATGTCCTGTACCCAAGTTTCCCCTTCTTTACAAATAAATCCTCATCCTATGAGCACATTCTAGATCCTCTCTAATCTTCATTGAACCTTTTGAATAAAGTCAGCAACAAATTTCCTAGCATAATTTGCAGGTGTTTGCTTTTTTTTTTTAATGTGAGACAAAAATATAAAACCCCTTTGCAAGTCCACTTTTTCAGTGCTTGCCCTGGTGTTTTAAGATTAATTGAAGTGTAACTGTTTTTTTATCACTAGAAAGCATACACTAATTAAGTGTTAGCTTCATGGTATTTCAGGCGAGGTCTGAACATGTGTCCTATCGAATTTCATTGATATGAAATGATAAACTCACTTATGCTAAACTAGTCTTCCTTCTACAAACACATACTCTCCTGATTAAAAAGAGAGCTTGTTCCAGTGCCTGCCTAGTGGTAGTATTTATTCCCCATAGTGCTTTGTTGACAAATGAGATAATGTTTGACACTAACTAGCAATGAAATATGATTCCCAAGATTGAGGCGATGTGTTTGACCCTCTCTGTTTTGGTGATGCATATTACTGAAAGCGCCTTCAGGACATTTTACCTCAAAGTGAATTTTTGTTGCTGTTAAAGAGAGTGAGAGAGCACGGCGCAGATTTATGAGCCTTGCCTGTCTGCCTAGGAATGTAACTGTTTTGACATAATCTCCAGGAGACGCCTCAGGTATTGAATTAACTCAGCAGTCACATTGGACAGCCAGGCTTCATTCATTTTACCAGCCCCTGACAATGCTGAATCCGAGCTGCCTTCACATCCAGAAGAATCCCTCTTACTGGCTGAAAGCTGGAATACATTCATTCATTCAACATTCATTGAGAACATAAGTCAGAAACCTTTGTAAGTGATGAAAGTGAAAGTCACTCAGTCGTGTCCAACTCTTTGCGACCCCATGAACTAGACAGTTCATGGAATTCTCCAGGCCAGAATACTGGAGTGGGTAGACCTTCCCTTGTCCAGGGGACAGAGAAATAAGGCAATCAGGCAAAAATTACTACCTTCAGGAGCTTATGTCCTAATATAATATATGGTGTCACAATAATCATATATATTTGAGTAATACTAGTAGGATTCCAAATTAGGCTAGATCTCTGCAGACAAATTGTATGGAAATGGAATCAGAACAAGAGGATGGAACCGGAGCCAGCAATTACCTAGAAATCTCTTCTTTTACAGGAACCTTCTTTAGTTACCTTATTGAGTACATCATATTGTAGGAGGTTAGTATAGAAACTGTGATTTTGATTACTCTACCAAGTAAAAAGTGAAAGATTCAAAACAGGTCACCAGTTTGAGTGTCTGCTGGGCTACGTTACTATTTGATCTCATTCTTAGTGATACTTAACGATCTACTACTTGGAAATTATGCTTTTAGGTTTAACATAGCCTAAGCCTAAGACTTTGATCAAATTTTAATCTCCAAATATTAACTTAGCTATTTCTTACCATTTATGCCATTTCATCCTATCAACAATGCCCTGTAGTAGCTGAATTTGGTATCCTCACTTTTTGGATAAGGAAATTGAAGTTCAAAAAGGTTAGATCAGGGACTTCCCTGGTGGTCCAGTGGCTAGGAATCTCCCAACCAACACAGGTGACACAGGTTCAATTTTTGGTCCAAGAACTAAGATCTCAAATTCCGCAGGGCAGCTTAGCCTTGCCCCATAACTGCGTAAGTTCATGTGCTCTAGAGTCTGTGCTTCAGAACCAAGAGAACACCACAGTGAGAAGCACTGCAGCTAGAGAGTAGCCCCTGTTCACTGCCATCTGAGAAAGCCTTCAGGCAGCAACAAATACCCAGCCAAAAATAAATAAATAAAGCCTATGGAAGGAAAGTTATGACCAACCTAGATAGCATATTCAAAAGCAGAACATTACTTTGCCAACAAAGGTTCGTCTAGTCAAGGCTATGGTTTTTCCTGTGGTCATGTACGGATGTGAGAGTTGGACTGTGAAGAAGGCTGAGCACCAAAGAATTGATGCTTTTGAACTGTGGTGTTGGAGAAGACTCTTGAGAGTCCCTTGGACTGCAAGGAGATCCAACCAGTCCGTTGTGAAGGAGATCAGCCCTGGGATTTCTTTGGAAGGAATGATGCTAAAGCTGAAACTCCAGTACTTTGACCACCTCATGCCAAGAGTTGACTCATTGGAAAAGACTCTGCTGCTGGGAGAGATTGGGGGCAGGAGGAGAAGGGGACGACAGAGGATGAGATGGCTGGATGGCATCACTGACTCGATGGACATGAGTCTGAGTGAACTCCAGGAGTTGATGATGGACAGGGAGGCCTGGCGTGCTGCGATTCATGGGGTCGCAAAGAGTCGGACACGATTGAGCGACTGATCTGATCTGATGTAAGGTACAAAAGGTCGCACTGCAAGAAGAAGATGAAATCAGAGCAGACACAGGTCTTCTGCTTCAGAGCTTGTATTCTGATCCATGCCATCAGGTGTAATGATCTACATAATGCTTTCAGATGCTCTGGGGGAAGCGAGGATGCATAGCCATGGCCGTTGCCCTCTAGTACTTTATAAACTAGGTTACAAACAAAGCATCAGCACAAATAATTGCAAGGCAGGATTATGTATCTTTTTAATACAGAAAACACATAAGACTAGATAATAATAAAAAAATAAAAAACAGAAAGAAAAAGAAAAGAACTCAAATCTGTGAAGTTCACTTTACTCCACATTCATACAAGATGGCAGGTGAGAGCATAGTCTGTGTACCATAGACAGTGTTACAGGGCGGGAGCATAGCCCTGTGACCACCAAGGCTGAAGATGGTAGCCCATGGGCTACTGAAACCACCAAAATGTCTTGTTGGTAGACAGAATGTGTCTAGTTCTTTTGTCAGAGGTGGAGTAGTCACAAATGTAACCCGATCTAAAAGCAGAAGCTCTGTGTCCCCCCCTTTCCTGTGTTCTTCCAAAAAAAAAAAGCCCTATAACCTCTTTTATGCCCCAGGAGAGCCATCTTATTCAAAACAGCTATATAGAGAATCTTCCCCCAAGCACCTGGGTTGCCTGTGCCCTGCTGCGCTGGGGAAGGTTTCTCTCCCCACTGAGATTCACAACTGTCAGAATCAGAGCACCAGTGCCAGACACAGCTCCTAGTGTAGGAGGGCACAGATAAATATGTGCAGAGGTAACAGCCCCCCACAAATTGCCAAAGAGGCTAAGCAGTCTCTGGGCTCAGTGAGAACAATTTCCATTGTGCTTTTTCAACCTCATCCAGAGAATAGGAATTAATTTTATTTTGACCATCTCAAGAGAAGTTGTTGTTTTGTTTGTTTTGTTTTTTAACCCCTTTCCATCTCATACGGCATTATAAAATAGCTTGGAGGGGAAGAGTGTTTTCTGAGGAGGAAATAATTCATAGGATTTTTTTCATTCATATTCCTATGAAATCCTCAGGGCCTCAAGGGCAAAGCTAACAACTGAGTTTTGTTCTGCAAGATCTGTTTTGGTCATAGAGTTATAAAAAGTCAGGTCCAAATATTTTCACTAACTTTTCATCTCTAAGGCATCTGGGCTTCAGGCCAAAAAGCTAATGAATTGGAACTATACACCCTGAGATTGATACGAATCAGAAATGATTTGGAACCCAGCAGAAGTTTGCCTCACTGAGACACTTGGGCCCAATCCTCACATCAGCTGACTTTCTTCACTTTATCGTCTCTCAGACACACAGACCTATGCTGACTTGTTGAGTCATAAGCATCCCCACCACCATGCACCATCCCGGCCCATAGCACTTCATCAACGGATTGTACCAATAGCTCCTCACTGGGCCTCTGTGTCATCAGTCATTGCTGGATCCAACTGCTGCATGATTCCCCTTCTAATGCTTGAAACAGTCTTGAGGACAGAAAAGGGAAAAGTTCTGGGAGAAGCTGACCTGTATTGCTTCCCTATCTTAACCCTCATCACCCTTCATCTCCATGGGGTGTGGTGCAGAACAGAGCTGCAAAGCTGGCACCATCCTCAAGTCTGGTCCTGATGAGAAGAATGCCTCTCAGCTTACAGGTTTAATACAACTTCTCTCCATACCCTCAGCTACCAGATTAACTGGTGGAGACAAGCCAGGACAGGCCCCACATCACTCCTGTTCTTCTCTTTCCTCCACTCTTCCCAGGTCAGAGCTTCCTTGGTCTCAGTGGAGGTGAACACAGGAATAAGTTGTCATTCAAATCCTGTCTTATGCCTTATTATCTTGACCTTTGTTTCTTAAACCTGAGAACTGTTGTTTCTTTATGGGATGGTTTGCTTTGGATAATTCCCTCCTACGTAAAATGGCTTCCAAGAGGGTAGTCATGGAAGACAGTAGAATGGATTGATAGAAGTCCTAATTCCCCAAATGATTATTCTGCCTCATCCCAGTGTCCGGTCATTTCATTCACCAACCATACCAGAGGTATGTGATGGGAGCTTTCCATGACAATCTTGCAGGAAGGTAGCACTAGACAAGAAACTGAATAGTTTCAAAAACCAACTCAGCCCTGGACTTGGCTGTCCATGGCACCCCACTAGACAGTGAGCTTGAGCAGTGGGGCCATTTCAGTCCTGTTCTATCACACACCCGAGCATCTAACAGAAGCAATCAGGCAAGGAAATTCTACTGATTCAATTAATGGAAAACCTTCCTCTCTGGGACACTACTTCCCATAGTAAGGTTCCCATTAACTATATGAAATGAGCTCTTCAGTACCCATGGAAACAATAAAGAAACCTGAGAAAATGTTTTCCTTTTAACGTGAAGAAATGGATATTCCTAATATAAGACACTTCGGACCAGAATATGTCACTGGCAAAAAAAGAATCTGATTTTACAAATAGGCATGAATATATCAAGTCATTAATGTCAGCTTCCATGCAGCAAATTGCTTGTCATGCATCATTTATACTCATTTATAACTAAACAAGAGTATTTGCGGAGACACACCATAAATATATTTTACACACCTCTTTTGAAGCTTTCATCTCCCGGCTCTCAAAGTATCTGACAGAGGTGCAAAACCCCAGCAAACTCAATGGCAGAGCAGAGGAGGAGGGGATGAGAGGGTTCGAGGAAGCAAAGAAAGGGAGACAAAGATTGTTAACCGAGCAGAAGTTATAAAAATTCATGAGCTTGAGGCACGCTTGGATTTATGCATTTAGACAATCCCTTTAAACTAAATGAAAGCTAATCTGTTGTAAATCTTCCCCCATATCAGTGATTCTTCAGAAATTCATTTACAGTAACTGAGAGTAAGAGGAAGCTGATCTGTGTGGATCCACGGTCACTGCGGAGATGAGAAGGCCGGCCTGCATTTGGAAGGACATGTACCTATGGAGGTACCTGTCACTATCTGCTCAGACCACTAGGTGGACAGAGCAAGTGGACCTGCCCCTGCCACCCCCTTGGTGCCAGCTTCACCTGCTCTCTGTGGTTTTTCCATGTCTTCTTAAATTATCGCCCAAGCCTTCAAAACCCCCAAGTCGACGAGGCCAGCTACCCCGCCTCTGGCTGGAGCTGTGAACTCAGCTGCCTAGAGGCCTTCACATCATCATCGCCCTGTGGGAGAGATGTGTCCTATGCCTCTCATAGTTGTTTCTGGCTCTTCTCACTCCCAGACCATCTTCGTCTGAGTCTCGAACTCAGGACAAGACACTCAAATAAGTCCCTCAAATTGACATGAACCTTGTTCAACCCTGTGTAGCCAGTGTATTAGGTGACATGTAGCCAGTGAAGCCCAACATGTAAATATTGTAATTATTTTTTCTAATCCCTGCTTTCAACCAGGCCCTGTCAAACTCTCTTCTTGTCCTTTGATGAAACTGTGTGCAAATCTTGGAGGTCTCATTTACTTTTGGTTATTGTAAGTTAACACAACTTAAACTTTTCTTCTTATATCAAAAGATAAATTTTCCCTTCTCTTGAACTAAGCATTGCGATCCAGATACATAGAATGGAGTGGGAAGATGGTTGGCTTTTTTGCTTGTTCTTCCTGTCCCTCTACTGGAGGCTGAAAGAGAGAGAGGTCAAAAGTCTTCCTGTGTCTCTGCTGGAAGTGAGGACAAGTCAGGTGTGTCTCTGGCTCATCCAGCTCCATCACTGGAGGCCTGTGCTCTGCAGAAGATGCTTAGGATGTCAAGCATGGTCTTCTTGGATCTATACACATCTACATCCCAGTTCTTTTCTTTGCTGCAAACTCCCCTTGCCCCTGCAAGGGGTCATCAATACACATGGATTTAGGACCTCCACCTACTTGGTAACACCTGAGGCAGCCCCAGGGATCCCACCCTCCCGGTCTCCATGCTCCTTCATATGTAGCTGACACTGTCATCCCTCTTGCACATCCATCCCAAGCACATCATCTTGTTTCTGTGCCTTTGCACCCATACTTATTGTTTTTCAAAAGCTGTTCTCCCCCAGTTTAGAGGACTCTGACTTTCGATTACCTCAGGCTTACTTAGCCTAATTGTCCTCCACACCAAATACAAAATGCCTCTCTGAAAAGGATGGCAGTCTTCTTTCACCCTCTCATCAACCCTTCTGGGATCAGTTGTCCCCAGTATCCACAAAGCACCCTGTGGACCCCTCCCATGTAATTAGCTAATGTACTGTACTGTTTTTGTTAGCTTGTCCAGCTTCACAAATGACTGTGTCTTTCTTCCCTCATAGCAGGTTGCGGGGCATGAAGTCATGTTTAAATAGTCATGTTAAAATATATCTGTGCATCTAGAATAGTTCTGCACATCCAGGCCCTCATTGTTTTTTGTTGAATAGATAAATGAACTACTGTGAAAAATATTGATGAAACTGCCTGGATTCCACTTGCATTCAGCATTCTGGTCAGATAATGTGGGAATAACATTGATGTAGGGAAAGGATAAAGCCGAGCAGTTAGTGTGAATAAATATAGTCGAGGTGAGGCAGTGAAAGGTGGTGGGGACTCTGAATGCAAGAGTAAGTGTGAACTGTATACAGAGGCACTTTCTGATCTGGTCCATTGTTGGATTGAGGAAATGTGCTCCCAGTGTTGCTAGAGCAACTTGCTAGATGTTCCAAGAGCAGACAAAAATCCAGGTTATAAGGAAGTTTTTCTGGGTTTTAAAAGCAAAGTGCCCACTTGGGAGCTAAATCTAACCTCTGTTGTCTTGTCTATGATTGTGATATAAACACTCTTTAAAAATCAGATAACTCAACAGGCAAAAATGTCGTGACCTATAGTGAGACCAGCCTCATGTAGAGTTGGTGGGTAATTTCTCTTGAACAAGATGTGTAAGACCACATCCTGTATGATGCTGTATGGCCACATCCTCTATAAAGTAGGCCTTTCTGATGAGCACCCAGCATCCTGAAGTTATCTATGAATCCATCCTGAGTCACACAATTAGCATAAAAAACACTCTAGTAACTTAAGAAATTCCAGGGACCATGTTTGAAGCTCTGTTCCAAGAACTGGGTACAAAGATCAGATATATATTTTATTATACTACTCTATATTATTTATTATACCATACTCACAGAAAACTAGTCAATCTAACTACACTAGGACCACAGCCTTGTCTAACTCAATGAAATTAAGCCATGCCCGTGGGGAACCCAAGATGGGCAGGTCATGGTGGAGAGATTTGACAGAATGTGGTCCACTGGAGAAGGGAATGGCAAACCACTTCAGTATTCTTGCCTTGAGAACCCCATGAACAGTATGAAAAGGCAAAATGATAGGATACTGAAAGAGAAACTCCCCAGGTCAGTAGGTGCCCGATATGCTACTGGAGATCAGTGGAGAAATAACTTCAGAAAGAATGAAGGAATGGAGCCAAAGCAAAAAGAATATCCAGCTGTGGATGTGACTGGTGATAGAAGCAAGGTCTGATGCTGTAAAGAGCAATATTACATAGGAACCTGGAATGTCAGGTCCATGAATCAAGGCAAATTGGAAGTGGTCAAACAAGATGGCAAGAGTGAATGTCGACATTCTAGGAATCAGCAAACTAAAATGGACTGGAATGGGTGAATATAACTAAGATGACCATTATATCTACTACTGAGGGCAGGAATCCCTTAGAAGAAATGGAGTGACCATCATGGTCAACAAAAGAGTCCGAAATGCAGTACTTGGATGCAATCTCAAAAACGACAGAATGATCTCTGTTCGTTTCCAAGGCAAACCATTCAATATCACAGTAATCCAAGTCTATGTCCCAACCAGTAACGCTGAAGAAGCTGAAGTTGAACGGTTCTACGAAGACCTACAAGACCTTTTGGAACTAACACCCAAAAAAGATGTCCTTTTCATTATAGGGGACTGGAATGCAAAAGTAGGAAGTCAAGAAACACCTGGAGTAACAGGCAAATTTGGCCTTGGAATACAGAATGAAGCAGGGCAAAGATTGATAGAGTTTTGCCAAGAAAATGCACTGGTCATAACAAACACCCTCTTCCAACAACAGAAGAGAAGACTCTACACGTGGACATCACCAGATGGTCAACACCGAAATCAGATTGATTATATTCTTTGCAGCCAAAGACGGAGAAGTTCTATACAGTCAGCAGAAACAAGACCAGGAGCTGACTGTGGCTCAGACCATGAACTCCTTATTGCCAAATTCAGACTGAAATTGAAGAAAGTAGGGAAAACCGCTAGACCATTCAGGTGACCTAAATCAAATCCCTTATGATTATACAGTGGAAGTGAGAAATAGATTTAAGGGCCTAGATCTGATAGATAGAGTGCCTGATGAACTATGGAATGAGGTCCATGACATTGTACAGGAGACAGGATCAAGACCATCCCCAAGAGAAAGAAATGCAAAAAAGCAAAATGGCTGTCTGAGGAGGCCTTACAAATAGCTGTGAAAAGAAGAGAAGTGAAAAGCAAAGGGGAAAAGGAAAGATAAAAACATCTGAATTCAGAGTTCCAAAGAATAGCAAGAAGAGATAAGAAAGCCTTCTTCAGCAATCAATGCAAAGAAATAGAGGAAAACAACAGAATGGGAAAGACTAGGGATCTCTTCAAGAAAATCAGAGATACCAAAGGAACATTTCATGCAAAGATGAGCTCGATAAAGGACAGAAATGGTATGGACCTAACAGAAGCAGAAGATATTAAGAAGAGATGGCAAGAATATGCAGAAGAACTATACAAAAAAGATCTTCATTACCCAGATAATCACGATGGTGTGATCACTGACCTAGAGCCAGACATCCTGGAATGTGAAGTCAAAGTGGGCCTTAGAAAGCATCACTATGAACAAAGCTAGTGGAGGTGATGGAATTCCAGTTGAGCTATTCCAAATCATGAAAGATGATGCTGTGAGAGTGCTGCATTCAATATGCCAGCACATTTGGAAAACTCAGCAGTGGCCACAGGACTGGAAAAGGTCAGTTTTCATTCCAATCCCAAAGAAAGGCAATGCCAAAGAATGCTCAAACTACCGCACAATTGCACTCATCTCACACGCTAGTAAAGTAATGCTCAAAATTCTCCAAGCCAGGCTTCAGCAATATGTGAACCGTGAACTTCCTGATGTTCAAACTGGTTTTAGAAAAGGCAGAGGAACCAGAGATCAAATTGCCAACATCCGCTGGATTATGGAAAAAGCAAGAGAGTTCCAGAAAAACATCTATTTCTGCTTTATTGACTATGCCAAAGCCTTTGACTGTGTGGATCACAATAAACTGTGGAAAATTCTGAAAGAGATGGGAATACCAGACCACCTGATCTGCCTCTTGAGAAATTTGTATGCAGGTCAGGAAGCAACAGTTAGAACTGGACATGGAACAACAGACTGGTTCCAAATAGGAAAAGGAGTTTGTCAAAGCTGTATATTGTCACCCTGTTTATTTAACTTATATGCAGAGTACATCATGAGAAATGCTGGACTGGAAGAAACACAAACTGGAATCAAGATTGCCAGGAGAAATATCAATAACCTCAGATATGCAGATGACACCACCCTTATGGCAGAAAGTGAAGAGGAACTCAAACGCCTCTTGATGAAAGTGAAAGGGGAGAGTGAAATTGTTGGCTTAAAGCTCAACATTCAGAAAACGAAGATCATGGCATCTGGTCCCAACACTTCATGGGAAATAGATGGGGAAACAGTGGAAACAGTGTCAGACTTTATTTTTCTGGGCTCCAAAATCACTACAGATGGTGACTGCAGCCATGAAATTAAAAGACGCTTACTCCTTGGAAGGAAAGTTATGACCAACCTAGATAGCATATTGAAAAGCAGAGACATTACTTTGTCAACAAAGGTCCGTCTAGTCAAGGCTATGGTTTTTCCTGTGGTCATGTATGGATGTGAGAGTTGGACTGTGAAGAAGGCTGAGCACCGAAGAATTGATGCTTTTGAACTGTGGTGTTGGAGAAGACTCTTGAGAGTCCCTTGGACTGCAAGGAGATCCAACCTGTCCATTCTGAAGGAGATCAGCCCTGGGATTTCTTTGGAAGGAATGATGCTAAAGCTGAAACTCCAGTACTTTGGCCACCTCATGCCAAGAGTTGACTCATTGGAAAAGACTCTGATGCTGGGAGGGATTGGGGGCAGGAGGAGAAGGGGACGACAGAGGATGAGATGGCTGGATGGCATCACTGACTCGATGGACGTGAGTCTGAATGAACTCCGGGAGTTGGTGATGGACAGGGAGGCCTGGCGTGCTGCGATTCATGGGGTCGCAAAGAGTCAGACACGACTGAACGACTGATCTGATCTGATACTACTCTGTGAGGTGGAGAAATAACATCACTAAATGGGGGACAGAGCTCAGGGGAATTGGGGACTTCAAATCTGGACATACAAGTGAAAACAGATATGGCATTTGACTGAGTTCAGCAGCTGTAGAGAATTAGTATTTAGTCTGTGGTTATAGGGTTTTGTGATGGCTCAGATGGTAAAGAATCTGCCTACAGTGCCAGAGACTTGGGTTCAACTCCTGGGTTGGGAAGATGCTCTAGAGAAAGGAATGGCTACCCGCTATTCTTGTACCACAGCTCCAAAGACAGATTCCAGCTCTCTGCCTCTCACTAGCTCTAAGATTTCACATAAGATGACTTCTAGTCTCTATGGGCTCATTTTCTGGTTGGTTTAATGTTCTTAACAACAGGCCTTGTCTTAAAGTCTTATTACAAAGATTTGACAAAGATGATCCATGAAATGATCTTAGAACAGCATTTGGTATAGGAAGAAGGCGATGGCACCCCACTCCAGTACTCTTGCCCGGAAAATCCTATGGACGGAGGAGCCTGGTAGGCTGCAGTCCATGGGGTCGCTAGGAGTCTGACACGACTGAGTGACTTCACTTTCACTTTTCACTTTCATGCATTGAAGAAGGAAATGGCAACCCACTCCAGTGTTTGCCTGGAGAATCCCACAGAAGGGGACCCAGGTGGGCTGCCATTTCTGGGGTCGCACAGAGTCAGACACAAGTGAAACAACTTAGCAGCAGCAGCAGCAGAAAGTAGGAGCAGTAGTAGTATATCAACCATTTACAATATTGGTTCTGCAGTATTAAGTAACAGTAATAGTAGTATCATAGCCATTATCATTATCATACTGGAAAAGGCCAACATAGTGGAATATCTGGGAAATAATAATTATGTACTCCCTATGTAATCAAGGAAAATAAATTGTATTATAGGTGTGTTTTCTAAATTGTGTCATAATTCATTAATGCGTTAATTGAGTGAGTTGCCAGTAGCATTTTTAGAAGTGTCAAAGAATGAATAGACAACAGCAGAGGACATTGCTTCCTAATATAACTATTTCCATCACATGTATGTACATGTATTTATATATATTATACTGAGTCACCATGGAAAACACGTTTCTTCTCCTGCACTGTTCTTTCAATTTACTGAACTATGAGCTCTTTGAAGGCAGGATGATGTTTCAATCGTCTTTCAATTCTTAAAAAATCAAGCATAGGACTAACTGCAAGACAGACATCGGTAAATCTATTTCCAATAAAAAGAGACTGATGGGTAGAAAAACACAAGTGAATTCTAGATTACTTCACTGAGTGCTGGATATAAACCACTACTTTTGAGGTGTACTGAGTGGAGGCAGAAAAAGAGTTAACTCCTAGACACCATCTTCCAGGCCTATATGTGTAAACAAAACATTAAAACCATGAGAATGTGACGCAAGAGAATATCCTTTAGTTTATTTAACAAATATTAGATGAGTACCTCCTACATAAATAGCACTATTCTAGGAATAGAGGGCAGAGTACTGAGCAAAGAACTTGTTCAGATGTAACTTAAATTCTGATGAAGATATAAAATAAGCAATCAGATGAATAATATAACATTAGTTGTGATATGTGATGTGGAGGGAAACAAGCAGAGGAAAGAGGAAGAGAGATGAGGCTAGGAAAGGCCTCCCAGGAGCTGGTGTTTGAGCACAGACTCAACTGAAATAAAGTGTTGATCCACACAGCTCTCCTGGGGAAAGTGTTACAAGCAAAGGAAATAAAAGAGCAAAAGTCTACAGATGGGCTTGTTTCAGACACCTGGAGAAGAACAGAGGCCCCTATTGTTGGAGATGAGAGAATGCAGTGTGTGTGTGTGTGTTCAGCTTCCAAAGTGCTGTGCATGATAATCTAGGCATGTTACCGAACCAAATTTGGGTCTGCTCGCCTGTGAATAGTAAAGCCAATCTAGTTAAAGGAAGCGCAGCATTTGCTGCAAGAACCAAGCAAAGAGAGCAGGCAGTTCATGCCCAAGAGATCCCAACTCCCCCACACTGATGGCTTTCAGGGAAGGGGTTTTAAATGCAGTGTAAGGGAGGGGGCTTCAGGGTGTGTGATTAGCTCATGCACAATTCTCAGATTGGTTGGCATCAAGGTGAAGTTTCAAACATCATCAACCTGGTTTCAACCAGTCTAGGGTCTCTGTGCTTGTGTCAGCTCTTCATCTGTCGGGGGCCTGGGTCTACTTCCCATTAAAATGACTTAGGAATGTGTGTCAGGCCTTCACCTATCTTTCAGGGAACTGTGAGTTCTGTGAGGCTGGTTTAACATATACGTTGTTATCATTTCCCCAGATTATTCTTTGTTTCTACATCTACATGTTCTAACCATTAGGTCTTGAGTCAGACTTTTAAGACTTGAAGGTCTGTGAGACTAAAGCCTTTTACTTCAAAGGACAGGGACACAATATTGTACACAGGTTCTGGCTAAGAGGACAATGACTACTTGGTAAGAAAGGAAGTGTGTGCAAAGAATTACTGTTATGTACCAATGATGTGTATTCCCTTGTGGAACCCTCATGGCAGCCACCAGGACAACAATAGTAGCTTAATAATGTGTCAGTCACTACCTTCAGCACTTCTGTATACAAACTCCTTCATAAGAAGCTTGTGACACTGGATAGAGAAGGAAGTAGGCTCAGAGATTTGAAGTAATTTGCTGGGTGACTTAAGATAACACAGGCAGACTTGAATTTTTTAATGGATCACTGTGTGATCTCACATTGCCACTGGCCCAACATACTACCTCTCTGTTCAGAAAATGTTAGAAATAGTTAAGATTGAGTCTGATGTGGGTAGATCTGGGAGGAGAGACCAGGGCTGAAAAGGAAGGGCCACTTAAGTTGTTGATGTTCAGTCACCAAGTCGTGTCTGATTCTTTGCAACCCGGGGACTATAGCACACCAGGCTTCCTTGTCCTTCATTATCTCCAGGAGTTGCTCAAACTCATGTCCACTGAGTCAGGGATACCATCCAACCATTTCATCCTGCAATCTATATTCAGATCAATAAGCAACAGTTAGAACTGGACATGGAACAAGCGACTGGTTCCAAATTGGGAAAGGAGTACATCAAGGCTATATATTGTCACCCTGCTTATTTAACTTATATTTGCAGAGTACATCATGAGAAATGCTGGGCTGGGTGAAGCACAAGCGAGAATCAAGATTGCCAGGAGAAATATCAATAACCTCAGATATGCAGATGACACCACCCTTACGGCAGAAAGCAAAGAAGAACTGAAGAGCCCCTTGATGAAAATGAGAGTGAAAAGTTGGCTTAAAACTCAATATTCAGAAAACTAAGATCATGGCACCAGTTATATCACTTCATGGCAAATACATGGGTAAACAATGGAAACAGTGAGATACTTTATTTTTTGGGCTCCAAAATCACTGCAGATGATGACTGCAGCCATGAAATTAAAAGACACTTGCTCCTTGGAAGAAAAGCTATGACTAACCTAGACAGCATTAAAAAGCAGAGACATTACATTGCCAAAAAAGGTCTGCCTTATCAAAGCTATGGTTTTTCCAGTAGTCATGTATGGATGTAAGAGTTGCACTATAAAGAAAGCTGAACACTGAAGAATTGATGCTTTTGAACTGTGGTGTTGGAGAAGACTCTTGAGAGTCCCTTGGACTGCAAGGAGATCCAACCAGTCCTTCCTAAAGGATATCAGTCCTGAATATTCATTGAAAGGACTGATGCTGAAGCTAAAACTATGGATGGCATTACCAACTCGATGTACATGAGTTTAAGTAAGCTCCAGGAGTTGATGAGGGACAGGGAAGCCTGGTGTGCTGCAGCCCAAGGGGTTGCAAAGAGTCGGACTTGACTGAGTGACTGAACTGAACTGATCTCGTCCTCTGCCATCCACCTTCTCCTCCTGCCCTCAATCTTTCCCAGTATCTGGGTCTTTTCCAACGAGTCAGCTCTCTGCATCAGGTGGCCAAAGTATTGGAGTTTCACCTTCAGCATCCATCCTTCTAATGAATACTCAGGGTTGATTTCCTTAAGGATTGACTGTTTGATCTCCTTGCTGTCCAAGGGACCCTCAAGGGTCTTCTCCAGGACCACAGTTCAAAGGCATCAATTCTTCAGCACTCAGCCTTCTTTATGGTTCAAACCTCACATTCATACATCAGTACTGGAAAAAACATAGCTTTGACTATATGGATCTTTGTCAGAAAAGTGATGTCTCTGCTTTTTAATACGCTGTCTGGGTTTGCTATAGCTTTTCTTCCAAGGAGCAAATGTCTTTTAATTTCATGGCTGCAATCACCATCCTCAGTGATTCCTAGACTAAGGTGAGATGGGTGAATAGAGGCCCTAATATAGGAACTGCAGAGCTATGATATGATGCAGGATCCACTTCAGGTGGGTCCACAGGTAAGTCTGTTTCTGCCTACCCTCTCCTCATTGTCAGATGTCAGCTTCCAGCACATTTATAAAGGCAGCTGCTAGAGCTGTCATGGCCAGAGGGGATTCACAATCAGTGTGCATGCCCTAAAACAAAACAGGCAACTTTTTGGTCAGGAGGAGGGATAAAGTTTAGAAATGAATCAGAAGGACCCAGAGTATTGTCTTGCATTGGTTGCCATGGAGACAGTAGGAAAGAGCCAATTTGTTGCCTTCCTTTCCACATTGCCCTTTCTAAGCAGTGTGCTATGTGAGGGCAAACTGTCAAAGGTACTTTCCATCATGTTCCCAGGCTACCTCCCAGGTTGGCTCACACCAATGTCTGCTCTGGAGCTTGAGCCTAGTAGGTGAGAAAATGTCCTGGATGAAGTGAGTGGAAGGTGTTCCTGCCCTGTGTGCCTGCCAATGCAGAGGAACACTTTGCTGCCACAACCCATGCCATATCCCAAAGGACACAGAGGACCAGGACAAGAGTAATGTGTGCCCAGAAGCCTGACCATCACTAAGACAATGTCCTATGGAAGATGTATATTCAGTGGGCAATCAAAAATTTAATCTTCCCTGAAAGATTTGTGCTCTTTGCCCTCAACTACTGGAAAGTGATCTCCAGCCCCTTGGAATATGCCTGGCAGTGGTGTCTTTATTTGCCTGGGGCCCTTGGGTCACACTAGATAGCCTAACAATGTGATTTAGGGTGGAACTGGCCACACCAAATAGTAACAATGAGATTTGAGGTGAAGTCTTTGGGTCATATAATATCAGTCAGCCTCTGGAAGAACTGGAGACTGAAATCAATCATGCAGGCAATCAACTAAACATGCCCACATGTGGAGCCTTAATAGAGATTTGGACACTGAGGCTCAGGTGAGCTTCCCTGACTGGCAGTGTTCCATGTGTATTGCCACACATCAGTGCCAGGAGCGAAATCCCATCCTAACTCCCTGGGGAAGATGACTGAAAACTCCACATTCCACATCCTTCTAGACTCTGCCCTACATGTTTATTTCCTTGGTTTCTTCTCATCTGCATCCTTGCCTTGTAATAAACCATAACCGTGAGTGTAACAGCCTTCAGTGAGTCCTGGGAGTCCTTCTAGTATGGAACCTAAGGTTGTTTTGGAGAAACCTCCAAATCGCAATTGGTATCAGAAGGATGGTGTTTCATGGACTGTTCTCTCTCACACTGACTTAGTGGTGGGTATGGCATAGGATCCATCTTTCCTCTGCTCATGGCTGGCTATGCCATTTCAAGCAACCCACTGGCTCTGTATGTCAGCTTTAACAACTCTAAAATGAACACTGTGTAAAAATATGCTGCTTTAAAGGTTAAATTATGCACTGGAGTCAGAGGTAACCCACAGAATAAAGGAACAGAATCCAGAAACCATCTCTTCCCATGTTTGCTCTGGTCTTTTCAAACAAGCTAAGCTCACTCCTGACTTCCAAACTCTGACTTTGCTGTTTCCTTCCTGGAAAACATGACCCCATTTCCCCCTGTGGCTGGGTTCTTCCCATCATGTAAATCTCTGTTCAAGTGTTCTTTTCTTCCAGAGGGTCTTCCCTGACTGCATCTAACTTAGCCTTCCACCCAGGCACTTCCTACTTTATCTCCCTGTGTTGCTTTTTTTCACTGCAGTCATCACCAGCTGAAATTCTCTTGATCACATCTTGATTCATAAGTTTAGTGTTCATTTTTCCACCTGGAATTAAACTACAAGAAGAGTAAGTGAAGATAGATCTTGTCCATGGTTATTCTTCCTAGAGCTAATATTAGTACCTGCCATGTAGTACAATGAGTCTTTGCTGACTTAATGTATTTCTTCCTTCAATGGGAGAATAAATCAAAGATTAGAACAAGCAGGAGAGCACCAACCAGCAAACATCTCCGCTGAGGCAGAGGCTAAAACAAGTATATTTCAAGAAAAGTCTTTCCCTGGGGTGTCCAAATTTACTCCCCTTTTAGAGAGATTAGAATTTTGTTTGAATTCAGTGAGATAAATGTAAACTTGTTCAAGACAAAGTCAAAACTTTGTATGCATGCTGAATGCTCTTACTGTGAAGCCAGTAGCAGTTGATGGAAAATGACTTTGAAGGCCAATGGGATTTGAATGCAAGACTTCCACAGGACTGGAGAAAACATGGAGGTACAAGCAAAATCTGACATGCATCAGGACCCAGGGGAAAGAAGCAGAGACTCCACTGGAGACTGAACCAGATCCACCTGCTAGTGTTAGAGCATCTGCTGTGGAGGAATGGCTTCTCTGGACAGGAGGTCCCTTTCTGCTACACCCCACTCTGACAGAGATTCAAGATGACTTTCACCTCTACCTCAGCAGATGCATCATGAACAGAAAGTAAGTCAAACTTTGGAGATGTATGCTTGTGATACACACACACACACACACACACACACACACACATGTTATAGGGAGTTTTTTCTTTTGTTTGTTATTAATAAACTGACACTTTATAAAGCCAAGGACAGTGAGCAAGAACTGTAAATTCCAACTCAAACAAATAAAAAATATTAATATTGTATATATAGAACTTTTCCCTCTTTTGTCATCAATCTATTTTAGTGACATTTGTAAAAAGAACTAGGTTTTTATTTTAATCATCTTTATAGTTCCTTACTTTGTAAGTAAAGTCTGCTCTTAAATAAAAAAAGAAAAAATACAAGGTCAACACAGACCACAGGAATGGCTTTGGGGCATGTCTTTTCCACCCCCATTTTAGTCACTGTGTTCACCTCTCTCGAATCCTGCCTTCTTCTCTTTAAAATGCTCTTATTGATTGGGCATCCATATCTCAACTATTTTTCCCCCCTCTCAAAAACAATCTCTCCAGCTTTAAGCCAGAGCATGTGACTTCTCAGCAAAACTTACCTCCCAGCCAGTTACTGGTTTAAGAGTGGCTGCCCAGTTCAAACTGAGTAATAGAACTGGGGGAATATTACCTAGTGGTTTCTGGGGGAAATGTGTCTTTTCAGAGAGCTTTCCAAGGAGACATGTCATCTCCCTTGTTGCATACCCTAAGTGCAACAGGTCTCAGGAGCTGTTGGCGGCCAAGTTTCAGCCACAAGGGGGAGCCAGGAGATGGTAGAGCAGAGGGAGAGAAAGAAGCCAGGTTCAGCTAACATCACTGAGCAGAGACTCATCCAACCAAGGCCTGGAAGCCCTACAGAAACTTTGCAAGAAGCAATTTCCATTTATACTTACAGAGTTGGCTTGTCTATTTCTTGCAGTCAAGTGCATCTGCATTCTACCTAATGCACCCACCTGGCTCTTGGACTCAAACTATTAGCCTGGTACTTTTCATTTATTCATTCACTAATCCATTCATTCATTTGACAAGCAGATCACCTACTTTGCACCAGTGACTTAATAGGGAAAGAGTTCCCAGTAATACACAGAGCCTAGTCGTTTAGCTCAGTCTAGAGCTATAAATACAAAAAAATTCTTATTAAAACAAAAAAGGATTCAGGGTAGTGAGATAAGTGTTGTAAGGAAGGTGGTATAAGATACAGAGTGGAACACAAAGGTAAGTACTCCTGTTTACCTTAGTTGGGGGAAGAAATAGTCATAAAGGATTTGAATACCAAGGAGACATTCTCTCCAGCCGGAAGAAGTACAATGGTGCATCAGGTAGGAAAATGAGGACATTTAAGGACTCCAAACTGTGAAATAGCAATAAAAAGCTCAAGGAACTGTGAGCAGTTTGGTATGATTGGGGTATTGGTCATTCTTCAGTCTCTCAGCCATGTCCAACTCTTTGTGACCCCATGGACTGCAGCATGCCAGGCTTCCCTGTCCTTCCCTGTCCCTGTATCTCCTGGAGTTTGCTCATACTCATGTCCATTGAGTCAATGATGCCCTCCAACCATCTCAGATTGCAGTATAGGGATATGAAAGAGAAATATTGGGAAGAAATATTGGGAAACAAAACTGGATGACTGAGGAGGTATGTCTCCATTAGGGAGACAATGAAGGGATTTAAGTAGTAGTTTTCCATTGTTAGGATTCTATCAAAGTCATCCTTTCTCGAGAAAACCCTCCATGATTTTAGATATTTTTTCAATAAGCTTTGAAATGCATTCTATTCAGTTTAGTGCTGCACAATGCTGAGGCATGATACTGGGGTCCAAGTCTCAGAAAAGTCAGGGACTAGTAGGCACTGATCTACTTTCCCCTCTGGAATAAATGGGTGCTCTGTTAAAGGTAGTTAAACTTCATACAGGACCCTTAGTAATCTCAAAGTTATCCAATGGCATTTGCTTTGAAATAAATGAAGGGGATTTCTTCAATTCAATATTATCGTTAAGATTCAAGGGTTCTTTGTGATGTAGTTCCAAGGAGATTTTGACAAGAAGGAATCATTTATTTTATTTGATGTGTTCAACTTTGTGTTCAAATTACATGACACTAGTGTCACCTTAGAGATTAGTGCTGGCCTGTATGCTCAGTATCTCAGTCATGTCTGATTCTTTGCAACCCCATGGACTGAAACCCCACCAGGCTCCTCTGTCCATGGGATTCTGTAGGCAAGAATACTGGAGTAGGTTGCCATTTCCTCTTCCAGGGGGTTTTCCAACCCAGGGATCAAATCAGTGTCTCCTGCATCTCACCATTGGCAGACAGATTCTTTTGCCACTGAGTCACCTGGTAAGTCCCAGAGTTTAGTACTGGACAGATTGCTAAATAATTAAATAATTGTTAAAGATTTGTATTATTATCTTTGACAATTTCTTGATTGTTTTTCTCAAGACTACAACAGATTAGCAGACCCCCTGAAAAATATGTGTGCCCTCCACTGCAGTCATATTGGTCTGTAAAAGGGCCCCTGAATACTCAATCCCCATTTCTGCCACAGTGCCTTTGCACAAGATGTTCTAAGAATGTCCTGTTTTCTGTTTCCTCCTATGTTTTTGTTCATCAAAGCCATATTCAAGACCCACCTCTTTCCTAAGGTCAAATTGTAAAAAGCACTGGGCTGGCAGTGAGAAGAGCTAGTTGTGTGAAACTTGCAGAGTACATGAGATATTTGAGCCTGTTTCTCCAACTGTAAAATGGAAGCTTTCAACAGATAATTGATAATATAGGTATTAAGAAATTAGCTTATAGATAAGACTTTAATAGATGCTGACATATAGAGATACTACCTCTTTTGGGGGAAATTCACAAACAGGATTTGGAAAGACCTATAGTGATGTAGTATTCCCTGGTGGCTCAGAGGGTAAAGCATCTGCCTGCAATGCAGGAGACCTGGTTTCAATCCCTGGGTCAGAAAGATCCCCTGGAAAAGGAAATGGCAATCCACTCCAGTACTCTTGCCTGGAAAATCCCATGGACAGGGAAGCCTGGTAGACTACAGTCCATGGGATCGCAAAGAGTCGGACATGACTGAGCAACTTCACTTTCACTTTCATAGAGATGTATACAGAAATAATTACAATAGGAAAATACTGTTATCCAATATGTCATGGATCCAATGTGTCATGTCAGGGAGATCATGTCAATGATTTCCAAAAATCCACCAAGTGGATACTCTATATTTCTGTAGTCTTATAGTTTTTTTTTAACATTTTATACATAGTTCATCATATTGTTCAGATGAGTTAAATTTCTTCCATCAATTCAACTAAACTATAAGTAGATCTTTATAGATTAGATCCTTCAAAGACTTTAGATATTTCAATAGATCTTTCAAAGAAACATATTTGCGATATGCTTTAGAGTTGATAAGAGTTTCATTTGTGATAGCTAATTAAATCATCACATTAAATCAGTGAACTGCTGCTGCTGCTAAGTCGCTTCAGTCATGTCCGACTCTGTGCGACCCCAGAGAAGGCAGCCCACCAGGCTCCCCCATCCCTGGGATTCTCCAGGCAAGAACACTGGAGTGGGTTGCCATTTCCTTCTCCAGTGTGTGAAAGTGAAAAGTGAAAGTGAAGTCGCTCAGTCGTGTCCAACTCTTAGCGACCCCTTGGACTGCAGCCTACCAGGCTCCTCCGTCCATGGGATTTTCCAGGCAAGAGTACCGGAGTGGGGTGCCATCAGTGAACGAAGTTCTATTTTCTATCCAATATCAGACAAATAAATGGAAGAGTCATAGTCCAAGTTTCATTGGTTTTCTTTCTGTTCCATGATGCTTAGTCCTCACACCCTTAAATATCTCTCTCTCTCTCACACACACACACACACACATTTCTTTTTAAAACTTTATTAAGAAGCAACAATATGGAGAAGCAGAAGCTTATCCAAATTGCCACTCTTTTCTTAGTTCAGTACACTCAGTCATGTCCAACTCTTTGCAGCCCCATAGACTGCAGTACGTCAGGCTTCCCTGTCCATCACCAACTCCCAGAGCTTACTCAAACTCCTGTTGATCGAGTCGGAGAAGCCATCCAATCATCTCATCCTCTATCTTCCCCTTCTCCTCCCACCTTTAATCTTTCCCAGCATCAGGGTCTTTTCCAATGAGTCAGTTCTTCACATCAGGTGGCCAAAGTATTGGAGTTTCAGCTTCAGCATCAGCCCTTCTAATGACTATTCAGGACTGACTTCATTTAGGATGGACTGGTTGGATCTCCTTGCTGTCCAAAGGACTCTTGAGGGTCTTCTCCAACACCACAGTTCAAAAGCATCAAATCTTTGGTGCTCAGCTTTCTTTATACTCCAGCTCTCACATCCATACATGACTACTGGAAAAAACCATAGCTTTGACTAGACAGAACTCTGTTGGAAAAGTAATGTCGCTGCCTTTTAATATGCTGTGTAGGTTGGTCATAGCTTTTCTTCCAAGGAGCAAGTGTCTTTTAATTTCATGGCTGCAGTCACCATCAGCAGTGATTTTGGAGCCCAAAAAAATAAAGTCTCACTGTTTCCATTGTTTCCCCATCTATTTTATATGAATTGATGGGACCGGACCCATCCCATGATATTAGTTTTCTTAATATTTAGTCTTAATCCAAACTTTTCACTTTCCTCTTTCACTTTCATCAAGAAGCTCTTTATTTCTTCTTTGCTTTTTGCCATGTCTGGTGTCATCTGCATATATGAGATTATTGATATTTCTCCTGGCAATCTTGAGTCCAGCTTGTGCTTCATCCAGCCCAGCATTTCTCATGATGTACTCTGCATATAAGTTAAATAAGCAGGGTGACAATAGGCAGCCTTAATATATGCCTTTCCCAACTTGAAGCCAGTCTGTTGTTCCATGTCCATTTCTAACTGTTGCTTCTTGACCTGCATACAGATTTTTCAGGAGGCAGATCAGCTGGTCTGGTATTCCCATTTCTTGAAGAATTTTCCAGTTTGTTGTGATCTACACAGTCAAAGGCTTTGGCATAGTCGATAAAGCAGAAGCAGATGTTTTTCTGGAACTCTCTTGCTTTTTTGATAATCCATCAGATGTTGGCCATTTGATCTCTGGTTCCTCTGCCTTTTCTAAATCCAGCTTCAACATCAGGAAGTTCACTGTTCACATACTGTTGAAGCCTGTCTTGGAGAATTTTGAGCATTACTTTGCTAGTGTGTGAGATGAGTGCAATTGTGAGGTAGTTTGAGCATTCTTTGGCATTGCCTTTCTTTGGGATTGGAATGAAAACTGATCTTTTCCATTCCTATGACCACTGCTGAGTTTTCCAGATTTGCTGGCATATTGAGTGCAACACTTTCAGAGCATCATCTTTTAGGATTTGAAATAGTTCAACTGGAATTCCATCACCTCCACTAGCTTTGTTTGTAGTGATGCTTCCTAAGGCCCACTTAGGAAAGTGGGCTTTAGTTCACATTCCAGGATGTCTGGCTCTAGGTGAGTGATCACACCATAGTGGTTATCTGGGTCATGAACATCTTTTTTATATAGTTCTTCTGTGTATTCTTGCCACCTCTTCTTAATGTCTTCTGCTTCTGTTAGGTCCATACCATTTCTGTCCTTTATTGTGCTCATTTTTTTCATGAAATATTCTTTGGTGTCTCTAATTTTCTTGGAGAGGTCTCTAGTCTTTCCCATTCTGTTGTTTTCCTCTATTTCTTTGCATTGATCACTGAGGAAGGCTTTCTTATCTCTCCTTGTTATTCTTTGGAACTCTGCATTCAAATGGGTATATCTTTCCTTTTCTCCTTTGCCTTTTGCACATTTTATTTTCTCAGCTATTTGTAAGACCTTGTCAGACAACCATTTTGCCTTTTTGCATTTCTTTTTCTTGGGGATGGTCTTGATCCCTGCCTCCTGTACAATGTCATGAACCTCAGTCCATAGTTCTTCAGGCACTCTATCAGATCTAATCCCTTGAATCTATTTGTCACTTAAGGTTCATCTAGTAATGGCTTTTCCAGTGGTCATGTATGGATGTGAGAGTTGGACTGTGAAGAAAGCTGAGTGCCAAAGAATTGATGCTTTTGAACTGTGGTGTTGGAGAAGACTCTTGAGAGTCCCTTGGACTGCAAGGAGATCCAACCAGTCCATTCTAAAGGAGATCAGTCCTGGGTGTTCTTTGGAAGGAATGATGCTAAAGCTGAAACTCCAGTACTTTGGCCACCTCATGAGAAGAGTTGACTTATTGGAAAAGACTCTGATGCTGGGAGGGATTGGGGGCAGGAGGAGAAGGGGACGACAGAGGATGAGATGGCTGGATGGCATCACTGACTCAATGGACGTGAGTCTCAGTGAAGTCCGGGAGTTGGTGATGGACAGGGAGGCCTGGCATGCTGCAATTCATGGGGTTGCAAAGAGTCGGACACAACTGAGCGACTGAACTGAACTGAACTGAACTGTATAATCAAAAGGGATTTGGTTTAGGTCATACCTGAATGAATGGTCTAGTGGTTTTCCCTACTTTCTTCAATTTAAGTCTGAATTTGAACCCTTTTCTACACTACTCTTATCCATCCCAAATACCCCTACTTCTCCCATATTGCCTGCCTCATCAGAACAGGCATCCCTCTCCGCTCCTTGACTAGGCCTTGCTAGACATCTGAGCAATGCACCCCATCCCCTCCCATCCCCATCAAGACTTCTGTCTCTTGGCTCTTGGTTCTCAGTGGCTCTTCCCTCCTCTCACCAGTTTGAATGTGTGGCTGTTTATTTGATCAGGATTGTCACCATCTTCAGTTTGCTACACTACAATCTTCTCTTGATTTATACTCAAAATTTAGTAAGGAAAAAAAAGCTTCTTTGAATGAAAAATGTACATAGGCTTATTTATCCAAACACAGCAACATTAAGTGGCTACTCTTACCAAGCCTTGAACTGAACATTGAGGCAATGAAAATGAATAAGCCATGGGCTTTGCCCTCAGGAATTTGTCATCAAGTCTTGTGAGTCAGACAAGCCCATAGAATTAATTCATTCAAGGAAGTTTTTTTCTTACTAAATTTTGAATGTAGGTCAAGAGAGGATTGTAGTGTAACAAACTGAAGATGGTGACAACCCTGACCAAATACCCTACCACACATTCAACCTGGTCAACTTGACAATTCCTAGGTGATAGTTTATCCCCAAACATGACTACATGGTGTTTTCTATCCTTTAAATTCCCTGAAGAAGGGGCTATTTCCTTCAAAGATGTTAAGCTTATCATCCCATGCTAAGAGTACCTGATCTTCCTTATAAGTGTATAAGCATGTTTTCTCTTTATTCCACCTACATTTTGCAAAGTGAAGCAAGTTCCAGGATTTGGCCCACATTCCTCTGTTTAGTTTCATGTGCTTTTGAACATAAAGGGCTCCCTGCCCATGAACAAGGAAGGGAACAGTGCTCCCTTTTTAATTTACTGTCCTGCTTTCCTGCTATCCACCCTCATCAATGAAAACTGTGTGATGGACTGGTCCCCTTTACATTGTAATTTGTGACATAACAGCTCCAAGGTATAAGCAATAATTACTCAGTACTTATTAAGTACTCAGAGATGCGAGAGTATAACCCCATGTGAGGAAAGGCTATTTCTCTTATTAGTAATGCTGGCTTTTTTATGGGTAATAGACCCACCACCAATGTGGTTTGGTGCATGGAGAGCTTTTCCTGCTCAACCCAAGGCCTTGTGGCATACACCTAGATATACCAGCAATGAAATGGAGCAGGACCCTATGGTCCTTTCCCTCTGCCCCATGTCTTCAATGTGCCTTTTGTCTGTGGAAAAACTTTAGCCAAAGAATAAGTTTAATTAGAGAATTGAAAAAAATGCAGAAGCAAACGTTAACAATCAAACAGGACCAAACAATAATAGTTTAGTCATTAAGTAAAGGCAAGGATATTTGGTTCCTCCTCAAGGGCTATAGATAATATTCTGAACCATATTCTTTGCTCTGTTTTGTAGATACTGAAACCCCCACCAGGTAAAAGAATTTAACTACATGTTGACCAAACTGTATCCATGACATAAGCTGCCATAACTCTAAGAACTAGCCTCAAGGAAATGGGACAAACTGACCCTAGAACTGAAGATTAATTACACTTGACACAACCAAGACGATGCTGGTAAGACTACTTATTACATGATCAATTTCAAGATGACTGTCAGAGCTGACTGTGCTATTTCTACATGTAGACCCCCTCCCTCCATCTATAAAAGCTCTTGTACTGTTTGTCAGTGGATGGAGTTGGCCTTTTGTGGGCGTCGGCCCATCCCACTGGTTGCTAGCATTCAAAATAAAGCAAAATTCCCTTTTCACTAACTTTGTCTCTTTATTGACTTTTGAGCAGTGAGCAGCCAGAACCCCACTTTCTGATATAGCAACAACCATTTTAATTGTAGGTTACCTTCTAACCAAAGACTAGTAGGTGGCCAACCATTTCATCTCACATATAACAATCGTAGCCATGAGAGTGGCTGAAAGAATAAAGATGAGTATCACAGAAGCATAAAATAGGAGGCCTGAACTATTCGAGGGAAAGAAAGGAAGTGAGGGAAAGAAAAAAAAAACAAAAAACAGTTTTAAGCCAAAAACTGTCAAACAATGAGAATGAGCCTGAGATGGAAGAAGGCTTTTGCACAGAGGGGAAAGCTTGATCAAAGGCCTTGAGGGAGGAAAAACATCACTCTAGGATCTCCCAGACAGCCAGTGGGACCAGAATGAAGTGGACCAGGAGGCAGTGGTGAGCTCAGAGGTTAAAGCCAGGCTAGGGTTAGGGTTAGGGTTAACCTATACGGTTATAACTATAGGTTAGGGGTCATACTCAGGCTCAGTGTTAGAGTCAGGGTTAGGATCAGGGTTAGGACTTCCCTGGTGGCTCAGATGGTAAAGAATCTGCCTGCAATGTAGGAGTTGTGTGTTTGATCCCTGGATCTGGAAGCTCCCCTGGAGAAGGAAATGGCAACCCATTCCGGTATTCTTGCATGGAGAATTCCATGGACAGAGGAGCCTGGTGGGCTACAGTCCATAGGTATGCAAAGATTTGAACATGACCAAGAGACTAACACTTTCACTTTCAGGGTCACGGTTAGGGTTACAGTTAGGGTTAGGTTTAGACAGGAGCCAGGTCAATGCCTAAGAAGCCAAGCTATGAATTTTGGACTTGACCCTAAAGAATTAGAAAGCCATTTAAAGCCTTTGGGCAGGAGATATTATGATCAGATTTCTTTTCAGGAAAGAACTCAAGTCTGTTGCACAGGAAGGTAGATAAGGGGAGTGGTTAGAGGGTATTCAGTTAGAAAACCGAGTGGTTAGAGGGTATTTAGTTAGAAAACTTGACATGTGTTTAGAAGAGGAAGAAAGCAACTGGAGAAGGGTAGAAATAAAGGACAGCCCAATGCCACTGCAGATGGTGACTGTACCCATGAAATTAAAAGAAGCTTACTCCTTGGAAGGAAAGTTATGACCAACCTAGACAGCATATTAAAAGGCAGAGACATTACTTGGCCAACAAAGGTCCATCTAGTCAAGGCTATGGTTTTTCCAGTAGTCACTTATGGATGTGAGATTTAGACTATAAAGAAAGCTGAGTGCTGAAGAATTGATGCTTTTGAATTGTGGTGTTGGAGAAGACTCTTGAGAGTCCCTTGGACTGCAAGGAGATCCAACCAGTCCATCCTAAAGGAGATCAGTCCTGGGTGTTCATTGAAAGGACTGATGTTGAAGCTGAAACTCCAATACTTTGACCACCTGATGTGAATAGCTGACTCAATTGAAAAGACCCTGATGCTGGGAAAGATTGAGGGCAGAAGGAAAAGGGGATGACAGAGGATGAGATGTTTGGATGGCATCACTGACTTAATGGACATGAGTTTGGGTGGACTCCGGGAGTTGGTGATGGACAGGGAGGCCTGGCATGCTGCGGTCTATGGGGTCACAAAGAATCGGACATGACTGAGCGACTGAACTGAACTTAACTGAGTGCCACTTACAGAATGCCACATACAGGCAGTGACGTTCTATCTGAAGTCCAGCTTGCACTATTTCCCATTGATCACCATCAAGTGTCTACAGGGAATCCCTGAGCTGTTCTAACAACACACATATTTGCAGAGGAGCTGGACAAAACCAGAAGGACAGCTAGGGTCTATAAGAATGGATAAAACCCATGGGCACACTGAGGCACAAATTAGATGAGTAGAAGCATGTTAACTCTTTGGTGCAGGACTTGAAATATAGAAGTACAGGCTTAGCAAATACTGGTTGACATTGCTTCTTTCTACTCCCTGTCTTCTGTGATCTGCACCGCAGCTCTGAACTCCATGAAAAGAAAGGCGAAGCCCCTGTGTCTCTATATTTCCAGCACTGGGCATGGTCTTTGGTACATATCAGGTTGTCAGTAAGTCCTTGTTGAATAGATGAATAAGCTGGATTAAAACCCTTGTCAAGTTAAGAATCTTGGCTTAAGAAACCTTGCTTCCTTTTTGCATTCTATGGGCTCCAGGGCAACCAAAATCAAATCCAAAGAAAAATGTTTATTAAAGGCTATCTAGTAACTTCTGACTGAGAAGGAAATGGCACCCCACTCCAGTACTCTTGCCTGGAAAATACCATGGATGGAGGAGCCTGGAAGGCTGCGGTCCATGAGGTCGCTGAGGGTCAGGCAAGACTGAGCGACTTCACTTTCACTTTTCACTTTCATACTTTGGAGAAGGAAATGGCAACCCACTCCAGTGTTCTTGCCTGAAGAATCCTAGGGACGGGGGAGCCTGGTGGGCTGCCGTTGATGGGGTCGCACAGAGTCGGACACGACTGAAGTGACTTAGCAGTAGCAGCAGTAACTTCCGAAGGGCAAAGTTTGTCCCTGCTCAGGGCTTGGGAAAACCCAAGGGCTTCCCACAGAAGAACATAGCAAGACTGGGTTCTGGACAAGGTCAGGTGAGGACAGGCTGGCCCAGGCAACAGGTCTGGTACAGAAGAGGTGCAAAGAACAAGGAAGGCAGTGCACAGCCCTGAGTCTGTAGGACAGTCAGGTGAAAGAGTAATGAGGTTGGAGCTTAACAAGCTGAGAGCAGAGTAGGATATGTGGTGGGGGATGGGATCAACAGGGGTGCAGAACTGAGACCATGACAGCTAGCAGGGGTGGACCTGCCCCAACACATGGTGACCGTGGTGCCAGGCAGAGGAGGCTTACAGCCTGAAGAATCACACAGGGCAGGTCTGGGTGCAGGGCTGAAGTGTCCTTTTCAGAAGAAGGATGCAGCTCCCATCACTGGGATGCAGGCCTCTGGGACTGGGCGCCAAAGTGCAGTGAGACACATAGAGAAACTTCTCAACCTTCTGGGAGCTCACTTTTTCTGTTTGCACACTCTGATCCAGAAAACTGTAACTCTGCCAAGAGAGACAGCAAATATGAATGATTTACAAAGCTTTGATATCTTGTTCTTTTGTGAATTTAGTGGAAATTCTTAAGTGAAATTTGTTTTCACACATCACTAAACTATGAATAGAAGCTGAAGAAGTACCCAAGGAATGGTGCCATCAATCACATCAGGATGCTCTGAGAGAAGCAGCCAGTCTAGAGGACCAGGGACGTGAGAAGTTTCAGAGCAGGAAAGTGTTGTCAGAAAGAGGGCCTAAGAAACTCTTCTCCATCCCAGAAAATGTTCGAGTCCTTCCCATCACAGATCAAGGACTGGGGAAATGGGATGGGGAGGAAGACTGAAGGTTACCACTTTTGGAAGGCAGCAGCCTCTGGCGGACATGACGCAGGCTCTGAGGTCAGACTAGCCGGAGGTCAAACCACTGTGGAATCAGCCCAGGCATTCCTAACATCATGACCCCCTGGTCACCTTTTCTGTAAAGTGTTGGAAACCATTAGCACTTTGGCAAGATGATTTGAATATGAAATGAAATAAAGTATGTAAATCAACTGACATGGTACCTGGTCCACTTGAGATGTTCCTGAGGTTCATACTCGTAAAACATTTAATGATCACCTACTATTTACCAGGCAGTCTTCTGAGTATGAGGAAGGTCACAGCAAAACAAAATCCCTGTCCTCATGAAACTTCCCCAGTGACTCAATGGGTAAAGAATCCACCTGCAATGTAAGAGAGACAGGAGATGCAGGTCTGATCCCTGGGTTGGGAAGATCCTCTGGAGGAAGAAATGACAACCCGCTCCAGTATCCTTGCCTGAGAATCCCATGGACAGAGGAGCCTGGTGGGCTACAGTCCAAAGGGTTGCAGAGAGTCGGACATGACTGAGCACACACACACCAACACATGAAGCTTATATCTGAGAGGGGATGACAACAACACCAACAAATAAGTTAGAGGGAGGGAGCAATAAATTCCATAAAAGTATAAAGTGACGTAAACAAGTTTATATAGGATGGTCGGGAAGCAATCAAGTTTGAACAAATATCTGAGTAAAGATGAGGGAGGGAAACATTCACAGAGCTAAAGGAAGAATGTTTGAGGCAAAGAGCACGGCACACACATGCTGACACAGGACACTCTTGGAGTGTTCAAGCAGCTCTGCTGAATGCTCTTTTCCTTCTTATTCCTTCAGGGCAACTCAGCACATGACATCCGTGGACCAGTGTCCTGAAGCCAGGTCCGTCAACCCTCCTGGAAAGATGCCCTCTCTATCTGCAAGCAGAGCATTTACCTCCTTCAGAGAGGCAGCCTGCTGTCAGAGAACTATTGTGTTTCCAAGACTAAAGACTGGCAGTGAGCAGGCACCCTCAACCCAGGCTCCACCCAGGCTTCTGGTTATCACAGCTGCTCAGGATGCCTTCTGGGGCACACGCCTTGGGAGGGAGGGTGATTATCCATAAGAAGCAAATGCGAGATGGAAGATGGAGAAAGAGTGGGGAAGGCAGCAAAGAAGTCCACAGACACACCCTTTTGAGGCTCCTCTCCCCACTGTTTAATGGAAAAAGCAGACGGGAGCTGGGGAATATTTTTCTTTTGCTTTGCTGGCTTCAGAAAGCTAAAAAAGAATCTGCCACCTGTGATTCTAGCCCAGCTTGCAAAACATTTTGTTATTTTAGCTCTGAGTCTGTAGTTAGCAGATTGTCAGTTTGGCCTCACAGCGATGCAGCAGCCAAAAAAGATTAGACATTTTAATTTCCTGAGCAGGTGTGAGTATCAGGATTGGTTTTAGAATCCCAGTGAAAAATGAAATGGAAATGGAGAAGGAAACCGAGACTGGTGCTGTGTGCTTGTGTGTGGTGGAGTGGGATGGGGTGGGTGGATGACAGGGAGATGAAGCAAAACCAAGGATAATCTAAGTATGTGAGAGCAGAAACACAAGAAATGGCAGAGGGAGGCAGCAGAAGGGGTCAGAGGTTACTGCAGAGAAGTTACTAGAAATTTCAGGTTCAAAAGGAAAAGGCTATTTTCCTGATTTGCCCCTTTGCTCAGCAGAGTCTCATGCAGGATCAAGGCCATCATCAACCCACAGAGTGCCTTTGCAAAAGTGGGAAGAGGTGCTTCTTCCCCAGCAGATATGGCCACTGCTCTGACTGCCTGTCTTGGTAAACGGAGTGTGGGCTGCATTTCATCCCCATGTTGTGCAGATCACAAATGTACACCTTTACCGGGAGATCCAGTTCATACTATAAAATGGATTTTAAGTAAAGCAGCAGGACTCCAGAATGTTGAGAAAGACATGTTCTGTCATGAAAAACAAGGGATCTGTGAATGCCAGGGAAGGTGGGAGGAAGCAACAGTTAAAATAACGCAGCGCTACAGACTTGGCTCTGAGAATGTCAGATGGTTCAAGCACCAAGGCCAAAAAAAGGAGTCAATCAATTTCCTAGAATGGAGGTAATAAGATGGTAGGAAGAGTCAGGAGAGGCTGTCCAAGCCACCCCCTTCCTCCCCTCCATGCTCTGTGATCACCTTTCCACCACCCTTTCAGCTTCACAGGGTCGATAGATGAATAAATGTATTTCTGAGTGCACAGATCCCAGCTCATCCCAGGCTTCCACTACTGCAGGAAAGGAAGGAATGTGGAGATCCTGTAATGACTATTGTATATATGCCTGAAGTCTCCACTTGCACTAATTTATTCAACGGGGACTTTTTCTGCATTCACCATGCACTAAATATTCTGCTAAAGGCTGATCATGTAACAACACCAAGAACATCATGGTCCCTTTAGTCAGATGATTGGTGTTGTGATTACCCAAGATAAAGGCAGCACATGAAATGATTAACCGTACAAACTGACATGGTAATAATAATAATAATGGTTCCTGCTCATGTAATTGTTTAATGTCTAAATTTGATAGCATGGGCAATTTAGTGCAACACAGGGCTCAGAGTAGTTTTTTATAACACTCAGTACCTCTCCAAACTTTTCCTTCCTCCTCAACTCTAGAGATGAGAAGAAACATCTAGTTTCAGATGTATAGAACTGGAAAAGTGTTACTCTCACTATTCCAATAATAAACGGGGTTTTTAAAAAAAAAAAAAAAAAAAAAAACCTTTTGCTTATTTTCTTGAACTCAATAACTGAGATTATAGGCCAAAACACTGAGACTTTTGAGAGAGAACCACCTACAAAAGAAGAAAAAGGTCCCAACAAAGTATGACTAAATGCCGGTAAGAATATTCAGCAAGAAAATGTCGAGAATTACTAAGATCTAAATGTGGGCTAGTGTAAGAGGGTGAGGTCCCTGCAGCACAGACATGAGGAGGTCCAAACTTCTAAAAGACTTCTCTTCCAGAGGGTACTCATATGTTAGATTAGAGAGAATCCTGATGATGCCCCGTTATAAAGCTGTTTGGAGGTGCTGGACGGTAGGCACTTCTCACAGCAGGCACTTCTCAGGTCTGTCCACATCCATTTTCCAATCCTTCCTACATAACAAAAACCTTAATCTCCAAGTGTTAATTGCTCAGTCGTGTCCGACTCTTTGTGACACTATGAAGTAGCTCACCAGGCTCTTCTGTCCATGAAATTCTGCAGGCAAGAATACTGGAGTGGGTTGCCAGTTCCTTCTTCAGCGAATGTTCCCGACCCAGGGACCAAACCCAGGTCTTGGGCACCGCAGGTAGATTCTTTACCACTGAGCCCTCAGGGAAGCCCAACTAGTCTACAAGAGAAAAGGCAACAAAAAGCAGTATACTAAGGACACTGGAGAAAACCTACTGAAGCGGAGGAAGGGAACAGTAAAATCCAATCTACCATGGAAGAGGGGCACAGATCCATGCTATACCCACCGTTAGGTCTGATAAAGGACATCCACACACAAACAAAAATTAAGCCTACACTTAACTTTTTATGTAAAGGTGAAGGATTGAATTATTTTCTCCTAAAATAGGAGATAAACAAAGAATGTATGTTCTCACTGTTTTTATTCAACATTGTACCAAAGGCCTTGGTAAGAGAAACAAGCAAGAAAAAGAAACAAAAGGCATATAGATAAACAAAAGAAGAAAAAAGTTTCTTGGCACAGATTACAAAGTTTTCTATGTAGAAATTTCCCAGGAATTTACATACAACTAATAAATGAGTTTGCCAAGTTCCCAGAAAATAGAATCAGTGTGCCAATATTCGAAAATGATTCTATATATAATTGAAACATGAATCTATAATCTGTATGGCCAAACAAAGGGCCTAGAATAACCAGAAGCTATTCTTTAAAAAAGAACAGACAATACCCATGCTCGGTTCAGTCCAGTTCAGTCATTCAGTAGTGTCCCACTCTTTGTAACAGCATGAATCGCAGCATGCCAGGCCTCCCTGTCCACCACCAATTCCCAGAGTCCACTCAAACCCATGTCCATTGAGTTGGGGATGCCATCCAACCATCTCATCCTTTGTCGTCCCCTTCTCTTCCTGCCCCCAATCCCTCCCAGCATCAGTCTTTTCAAATGAGTCAGCTCTTCGCATTAGGTGGCCAAAGTATTGGAGTTTCAGCTTCAGCATCAGTTCTTCCAATGAACACCCAGGACTATCTCCTTTAGGATGGACTGGTTGGATCTCCTTGCAGTCCAAGGGACTCTCAAGAGTCTTCACAGTGCAACTCTCACATCCATACATGACCACTGGAAAAACCATAGCCTTGACTAGACGGATAAATATCTGTATAGTCAAAGCTATTGTTTTTTCAGTAGTGTTGTGTGGATGTGAGAGATAGACCATAAAGAAGGCTGAGTGGAGAAGAATTGATGCCTTTGAACTGTGGTCCTGGAGAAGACTCTTGAAAATCCCTTGGAGAGCAAGGAGACCAAACCAGTCAATCCTATAGGAAATCAGCCCTGAATATTCATTGGAAAGACTTGATGCTGAAGCTGAAGCTCCAGTACCTTGGCCACCTGATGCAAAGAGCCAACTCACTGGAAAAGACCCTCATGCTGGGAAAGATTGAGGGCAGGAGGAGAACGGATGGCAGAGGATGAGCTGGTTGGATGGCATCACTGAGTCATTGGCCATAAAGTTGAGCAAAGTTCCAGGAGATGGTGAAGGACAGGGTAGCTTGGCATGCTGGAGTCCATGGGGTCACAGAGTTGGACGGGACTGAGCAACTAAGCACAGCACAGCAGCAAGATCCTATTATGGTTTTTCTTAATTCTTTTGGTTATGTCATCCAGCCATCTTATTCTCTGTCATCCCTTTCTCCTGCTGCCTTCAATCTTTCCCAGCATCAGGGTTTTTTCCAATGGTCAGCTCTTTGCAACAGGTGGCCAAAATATTGGAGCTTCAGCCTCAGTCCTTCAATTTGTATTCCAGGTTGATTTCTTTGGGGATTGACTGGTTTGATCTCCTAGCAGTCCAAGGGACTCTTATCAGTCTTCTCCAGCACTGCAATTTGAAAGCATCAGCTCTTTGGTGTTCAGCCTTCCTTATGGTCCCACTCTTATATCTGTATGTCTGTGTATCTGTGGACTCTGCTTTATTCCCTGGTCTAGGAACTAAGATCAAACAAGCAATGTGGCACAGCCAACAAAAGAATGTGAACTAAAACCACAGTGAAATACCACTAAACAACTATTAGAATGTCCAAAAAACATAAACTGTGGCAGAATAATGCCCCCAAAGGGATGGTCCACATCCTAATCCCTCAAAGCTGGGAATATGTTATGCTACTTGGCATGTGGCTTTGCAGTTTTTCTGCTATGGAGGCAGAGCATGATTCCTTGTCCCTTGACTTTGGTTTCAACCATGCGACTTGCTTCATTTGATAGAATGTTAGCTCACATGATGTGGTCCAAAGCTTGAGAAGCATGTTTGTGACTTTCTTGCTCTCTTTCATCTTTGACATCACCATAATAAAAACGTGCTCATCTCTAGAAAGGATAATAGACTCAGAGCAGTGCCCAACCTTAACTAGCCAAATTACAAATTCAAGAGGACAAATGTTTGCTTTCAATCACTTAGTGTTTGGGTAGTTTGTTGCACAACATATTTGTAGCTTTCCATAAAGATGGGCAGGTAAGGCTTTCTGAAGACGCATGATGTGCTGTGGAACACAATACATTATGATTGGACCAGAAATAATACATATACTGGAATTCTGGTTCTTTGACAATAAACAAGCTTTTAAAACTCTCTTTACCTTTGTTTCTTTGCCTATTAAAATGAATATTATCATTGAACTATGAGTATTATTTGTGATGCAGTATATTTAGAGCAGAGTGGGATCTTATAGCTAGAATTTGTACATTTATATTGGCAGGATGAAAAGAGAAAGGCCTTTGGATTCTATTAATACTACTAATAGATAAAGGAAAGAATGGGAAACTTGGCATTTATTGACTTAACTTCAAACTGGATTTCTGACTGACTCCCAATGGAATGTCAGAACAAATCTTTGCTAATACAGGGTAATGTGAAATCATTTTGTGCATCAATCATGTTGAAAAGCAAGATATCAAAGCAAGTGCAGATCAAGAGTGGCAGGCCCTCCCATGGAGTTGAAGGTATTGACTTGGAGCCACTGCCTGATAGTACCCCATCTTGCTTTTGATTCTTAAGCTCCATGAAGCACATTGAAAACACTGGCTTTACTTAGTGATGCATTTTCCAAAATGTTATCCATGGAGTAATCCTTCTTTAGAATGTTATGTATTTCATGGGGAAAAAATTAGTTCCATATTAAAAGTGATTTTAATGCTACATTTTTAATAACTGTATTTGTTTATGTTTGGCTGTGCTGGGTCTTCAGTGCTTCAGGGGCTTTTTTGCTGGTCGTGGTGAGCTGGGGCTACTCTCTGTTGCAGTGCACAGGCGTCTCACTGCAGTGACATCTCATTTTGTGGAGCAAGGGCTCTAGGGTGCACGGGCTTCAGTAGTTGTGGCATGTGGGCTCAGCAGTTGCAGCTGTTGGGCTCTAGAGGACAGGCTCAACAGTTGAGGCTCACAGGCTTAGTTGCCACGTGGCCTGTGAGATCTTCCCAGACCAGGGATCAAACCCATGTCTCCTACATTAATAGGTGGATTCTTTACCACTGAGACACCAGGAAGCCCTTAAAGTGACTGTAAAATGTGTGAGCTAAACAAACTGTTAATGTTAATATATTTATAAATTTGGTATAGCTCCAGAAGAACAGGATAAAGATGAAAGTTGTATACAGCAGGCAACATTTCCCATACTTACTTACTAGGAAAGTATTTTTTCTAAGCTGATTTTCTCAATAACCATAAAGCACAAAGACATTCTTACAAGATAAATTTAATAGTCTATGTTATTAGTACCCAAAGAGAAATCAGGAGAAATCTGATGACAATTAAGTAGGATCATTAATAACTTTGAGTACAATAATGTCTATAATTTATTGGTCATCTCTCAGGTTCAAGACAGACTAAGAAACTTTATATATAGATATATTATTTCATGTATTTCTCCCATGACAACTCCAAGAAGTAGAAATTATTATCCCTATTTTACACATAAGGAAATTCAGATAGAGTGTTTATGAAATTCTCCTAAGGTTATACTTAGTAAAAGGAAAAGAGCAGGCTATAGCAATTTCATTAACAGTTTCTCCACTCATTGAGTCTCAAGGTTGGATCTCTAAACTCACTACAGTCAAGTTCAGTTCAGTTCAGTCGCTCAGTCGTGTCCAATTTTTTGCTACCCCATGGACCTTAGCACACCAGGCCTCCCTGTCCATCACCAACTCCTGGAGTTTACCCAAGCTCATGTCCATTGAGTCAGTGATGCCATAAAACCATCTCATCCTCTATTGTCCACTTCTCCTCCTGCCTTCAATGTTTCCCAGCATCAGGGTCTTTTCCAATGAGTCCGTTCTTCACACCAGGTAGCCAAGGTATTGGAGGTTCAGCATCAGTCCTTCCAATGAATATTCAGGACTGATTTCCTTTAGGATGGACTGGTTGGATCTCCTTGCAGTCCAAGGGACTCTCAAGAGTCTTCTCCAACACCACAGTTCAAAAGCATCAATTCTTTAGCACTCAGCTTTCTTTATGGTCCAACTCTCACATCCATACATGACTACTGGAAAAAAACCACAGCTTTGACTAGACAGACCTTTGTTGGCCAAGTAATGTCTCTGCTTTTTAATATGTGGTCTAGGTTGGTCATAACTTTTCTTCCAAGGAGCAAGCATCTTTTAATTTTATGGCTTCAGTCACCATCAGCAGTGATTTTGGAGCCCAAGAAAATAAAGCCTCTCACTGTTTCCATTGTCTCCCCATCTATTTGCCATGAAGTGATGGGACCAGATGCTATGATCTTAGTTTTCTGAATGTTGAGTTTTAAGCCAACTTTTTCACTCTCCTCTTTCACTTTCATCAAGATGCTCTTTAGTTCTTTGCTTTCTGCCATAAGGGTGGTGTCATCTGCATATCTGAAGTTATTGATATTTCTCCCAGAAATTTTGATTCCAGCTTGTGCTTCATCCAGTGCAACATTTCTCATGATGTACTCTACATGTAAGTTAAATAAGCAGGGTGACAATATATAGCCTTGAAGTACTCCTTTTCCTATTTGTATCCAGTCTGTTGTTCCATGTCCAGCTCTAACTGTTGCTTCCTGACCTGCATACAGACTTCTTAAGAGGCAAGTCAGATGGTCTGATATTCCCATCTCTTGAAGAATTTTCCATAGTTTGTTGTGGTCCACACAGTCAAAAGCTGTGGCATAGTCAATAAAGCAAAAATAAATGTTTTTCTGGAACTTTCTTGCTTTTTTGATGATCCAGTGGATGTTGGCAATTTGATCTCTGGTTCCTCTGCCTTTTCTAAATCCAGCTTGAACATCTGAAAGTTCATCGTTCATGTATTGCTGAAGCCTGGCTTGGAGAATTTTGAGCATTACTTCACTAGCATGTGAGATGACTGCAATAGTGCTGTAGTTTGAGCATTCTTTGGCATTGCCTCTCTTTGGGATTGGAATGAAAACTGACCTTTTCCAGTCCTGTGGCCACTGCTGAGTTTTCCAATTTGCTGGCATATTGAGTGCAACATTTTCACAGCATTATCTTTTAGGATTTGAAATAGCTCAACTGGAATTCCATCACCTCCACTAGCTTTGTTTATGGTGATGCTTCCTAAGGCCCACTTGATTTTGCATTCCAGAATGTCTGGCTCTAGGTTGGTGATCACACCATCGTGATTATCTGGGTCATGAAGGTCTTTTTTGTATAGTTCTTCTGTGTATTCTTGCCACCTCTTCTTAATATCTTCTGCTTCTGTTAGGTCCATACCATTTTTGTCCTTTATTGTGCTCATCTTTGTATGAAATGTTCCCTTGGTATCTAATTTTCTTGAAGAGATCTCTAGACTTCCCCATTCTGTTGTTTTCCTCTATTTCTTTGCATTGATTGCTGAGAAAGGCTTTATTATCTCTCCTTGCTATTCTTTGGAAGTCTGCATGAAATGGGTATATCTTTCCTTTTCCCCTTTGCCCTTTGCTTCTCTTCATTTCACAGCTATTTGTAAGGCCTCCTCTGACAATCATTTTGCCTTTTTTCATTTCTTTTCCTTGGGGATGGTCTTGATTCCTGCCTCCCGTACAATGTCATGAACCTCTGTCCATAGTTCTTCAGGCACTCTGTCAGATCTAATCCCTTGATTCTATTTGTCACTTCCACTGTATACTCGTAAGGGATTTGATTTAGGTGATACCTGAATGATCTAGTGGTTTTCCCTACTTTTTTCAATTTAAATCTGAATTTGGCAATAAGGAGTTCATGGTCTGTGCCAGTCAGTGCTGTTTAAACGTTTAGATGTTTTCCCCAAATTGCCTTAGTTGATTGTGATGCTGCAAAACATACACACACATCTTGAATCTGGCAGCAAAGGGAGTTACCATATCCCCCAGGTAGTCGTGGATAAGGTGATGGGTGTGGATGAAGTTAAGTCATTACCTGTGCTGAAGGAAGAAATAATGATGAAAGTCCCTGAGCACCATAATGGGAAGACTTCACTCAAGAGAGCTGGTAGATTGTGACAATAACTCAGCTACCATAAGGCTTCTTAGAATAGTGCCATTAACAGTGATCCTTCCAAACACCAGGCTCTTCCTAGATAAAGGGCCTTCTCCCATCTTCATTAATTCTCATAGAAAAATATTTCAAATTCCCTGCTGGTAATACTGACTTTTACTCTCTTAGCTCCATTCCTTAGCTATCATTTTTAAGTCTCAAATTTTTTTTTTCTCTATCTACACCTACTTGCCTCTTTTTAAAATTTGATTTCCTACTTACCAAATTAGTTCTCCCATTCTCAGAGATAGAGGAAGTTTAGTAATCAACCTTTATCAGCACGTATTGGGAAATCATTTCAGTTCAAAATGTCCATATTAGAAAAACATAATTAAAATGTTCAATTCTTTGACTTCTGTACTGTGTATAATATTGAAATTCTTCCCCAGGTCAATCAATATCTCCTTAGATTTACAAAAGGAATTCATTAACCTTTAAATTATGGAGGGAGTTCACCCAAGAGGTGATAAGGGTATGTTGACTTGGGCAGTTTAATATTGGCCTGGAAATGAGATAATTTGAAAAGTATTTGGGAGATGAGATAGGCAGAACTAGATAACTGATTGATTTCCATATGTCTAGCATGGATATCTGGTTAGATGCCGGCCCCACCAACTGAACAGGGATGAAATCCCATTTAAAACATGTCCTATGTAAATCCTTAAAATATGTTGAACTTTGGGGTGGGCTTTCCTGGGATAACAACTTTCACAAATCATCAATAAAATTTCAAGCAGATAGAACAATTAGCAAGGTCATGACTACTCAGAAATTCAACTCCACCCCGAAACTCCACTCTCCTGGGAGAACCCATTATTCCAGGGTTCACTAACAGAAAAACCTGTCTACTCTATCCATAATTTAATTGGATCATTTAATGTGGTTGATTTAAATGTGGTTTGTGGTTGATTGCCACTGTAAATATGTTCATAATCTTTCCATTGGATGAAATGACATCTTTTCACTGTGCTTAACATCTGGCTATTCTAATAAAGCATATAATCATATTTAATGGATGACAGTGTCTGATGGATCACAGCCAAGTGTCTGGATAATACAGTAAAGGCAATTGGCAAGGATTTGCCTTATAAGATTCCACAGCAAGGGAAAGGGGTGCTTTTTCATCCAGGTGTCTTATTTAATGTACATGCCATCTCCAGTAAAACCACATACTTGACCTCCACACTGGAATATACAGTATGTTAAGTCCCAGGACACACTGCTCTCTACTTTCTAACAGCTCTAAATCCAGAGGTTCAGACAGGCAAGTCAACAGTACCAAGAGCATCACAAAAAATAGGAACACAAACCACAGAATGTAAGAGCAACCAATAGGGCCCGTCAGATGAGTCTGAGAAAGTAGGATATCAGATGGAGTTTAAATGAAGAGCAAAATTTCAAAGAATAATCAGAATATAATGAAACAAAGAAGTAGAAGAGAAATTTGGGCAGAGGCAGTTGCATATGTAAAATTTTGGAGATCTGAAGGAGGGCTATATGATACTTCGGGGGTCTATCCACAGTCCCACAAGGCAGGAATAAGTGTGCTTCTAGAGCTAGAGAAGAACCCTGAAGGTTAGTCAGATCTGGGTCACTGTAGGCCATAACACCTGAGGGAAAGCTTCTGTTTGATATTCTGTAAAATCAAAAACCACTGAAGGATGGTTTTAAGCTCCAGTATAAAGGAAATCTGCTTCCCTGGTGGCTCTGCTGGCAAAGAATCTGCCTGTAATGCAGGAGATGCAAAAGACATGGGTTCGATCCCTGGGTCCAGAAGATTCCCTGGAGAAGGAAATGGCAACCCACTCTAGTATTCTTGCCTGGAGAATCCCATGGACTGAGGAGCCTGGTGGGCTACAGTCCATGGGTCGCCAAGAGTGACTAAGGGCAAATGCATGCGTAAAGGGAACTCATATAGACAGTAAGTGTGGTGAAAGAGGAGCTCTGTGCAATAAGCCCGAAAGCAGACTAACCTTCATACATCACGGATGTGTGGAGGAAATTGCAAAGAAGAATGGGAGGAGAAAAACATCTCAGATCAGAGGAACACAGGCACCTTAGGTGCCAGGTGAGAACCAGCCCTCCAAGATATTCATGTGAGTTTTGCTGGTCCATGAGTCTGGGGGGGGCGGGGGGAGGTGGGTAGAGAGGCAGGCAAGGACCACAGTAGGGACATCCTTGTGGACTAGGAGGGAAGCCAAAGAACAGGACCTTCCTCCCATAGTTTCCTCATACTTCCTGTAATTCATTAAATATTCTAATCTTCACATCTGTTATTTTAGTCATTACAACAATGCAGTCATTTGGAGGATCATTCAGGGATTGTTACTCTACTCACAAGCAGATCATCTTTCCCACAATTTTTTTGTACTCATGGATCTGTGGGTTAAGAACTCAGACATGCTATTTTGTACAACAGTATTTGGGGTTTTACCTTGGATCACTCAGCAAATGGGGACTTGAATTATCTGATAGCATCTTTAGTTACACATCTGGCAGTTGATATTTCATGTTGTCTGGGGCCTCAGCTGGGATTGTGGTCTAAAACATCTACAATAGATTTCTTCAAGGACTCTGTTTTCTCACTTCAAAGTAGCCTTGGAGAAGGAAAAGAATTTTTTAGTGCTCAATACTCTAAGCACTAGTTCGTGTTCTAGCTAAGAAGGTCAGTGGCTCAAGTATCACATAGCATCAATTCTCCCAGATTCTGTGGGTTAGAAGTGAGCCACAAGCCGCCTCAAACTCAAGATGAAAAGAAATAAAATCTACCCTATAATAGGTGAATGGCAAGTTCTATAAAAGCAAATGGAGAAAAAAAACCATAAATTCTTTGGAAAATGCAATGTGTCACATGGAGGACTGTTGGAATTCTTCCAGCCCACAATTTGGCAACCACTTATCCTTTCTCATTTCATTATTTCAATAAGGAAACCAAGTTGAACCTTTTCCTCATACCAAACCCAAAAACTGACCCAAAATGGGTCATTGACCTACACGTAAGAGCTAAAATTTTCAAACAGAATCTTCATGACCACAAGTTAGGAAAATCCTTCTTAGATTTGACACTATAACCTCAAGTGACAAAAGATAAAACAGACAAATTAGACTTAATATAAACTAAAGTTCTTGTGCTTTAGAGGACACCATCAAGAAATTGAAAACATAACACATAGATTGGGAAAATTTTTTTGCAAATACTATATATAATAAGGGACTTTGAATCTAGCATATATAAAGAATTCTTACAACTAATATTAAAAAGACGAATAACCCAATCTTAAAAATGGATGAAGAATTTGACTAGCAATTTCTCTTAGGAAGACACATAAATACCCAAATAGTACATAAAAAGGTGTTCAACATAATTAACCATCAGAGAAATGGTAATCAAAACCACAATGAGATACACACCCTTTAGAACAGTTATAAACAAAAAGACAAATAATAATATATGATGGCAAAGATGTAATGAGACTGGAGCGCTGAGATCTTGCTTGTGGGAATATAAAATGCTGCAGCTGCTTTGCAAAAAAAAATAAAAGTTTCACAGTTCCTTGAAAAGTGAATGTATACCTGTGGCGGATTCATTTCGATATTTGGCAAAACTAATACAATTTTGTAAAGTTTAAAAATAAAATAAAATTAAAAAAAAAACATTCACCCTTAAAAAAAAAAAAAGTGAAACTAAATAACTAAAAGTTATTTGATCCAGCAAATCTACTTCTAGACATTAATCAAGAGAAATGAAAACATGTGAAAGTGAAAGTCACTCAGGGGTGTCCAGCTCTTTGTGATCCCATGGACTATACAGCCCATGGAATTCCCCAGACCAGAAGACTGGAGTGGGTAGCCTTTCCCTTCTCCAGGGATTCCCAACTAAGGTATCCTGCATTGCAGGAGGATTCTTTACCAGCTGAGGCACAAGGGAAGCCCAAGAATACTGGAGTGGGTAGCCTATCCCTTCTCTAGCGAATCTTCCCAACTCAGGAATCGAACCGGGGTCTCCTTCATTGCAGGCAGAATCTTTACCAACTGAGCTATGAGGGAAGCCCAATAAAAACATACGTCCACACAAAAACTTGTACAATTTATGTACATAGCAGCATTAGTCATAATAGACAAGAAGTGGCAAAAATTGATGAATGGATAAATGCAGTATGTCCAAACAATGGAATATTGCTTAATATGTACAAGAATGTAGATACTAATACATACTACAACACCATTGAACCTTGAAAGTATTTTACTAAGTTAAAAAAGCCAGGTAAAAAATATAACATAGGGTATGATTCCATTTATATGAAATGTTCAGAATATGCAAATCTATAGGGACAGAAATTATATTAGGAATTGCCTAGGACTTTGGAAGGGAAGGAATTTGAAAGGAAATAGGAATGACTGATAATGGATACAGAGTATCATTTTGGGGTGATAAAATGTTCTAAATTTGACTGTGGTCAAATTTCAACTCTGTGAATATACTGAAAGCTGTCAGGTTATACATTTTAAATGAGTCACTTGCTAAAGTATATGAGTTATGGCTCAATAATGCTCTTGTATTAAAAACCAACAACAAAAAATCCAAAGTTATTGCCTATTTTAAATAATGTTTAATAACATTTAATTTTTGAAATTTTTTCTTAGTCTGATTTTAACTGAGAAAGCCCCTCCCCTGCCAGAAGCAAATGTTTGCATCCAAGGGCTGCAAATTTGGACAATTGTGAAGAAATCTAGAGAAAATAAGGTTTGTTTTTATTTTATTTTATTTTATTGAAATATAATTGATTTACAATATTGTGTTGGCATCTGGTGTACTGAAAAGTGATACAACTATACATATGTTTACATATACTTTTTCATATTCTTTTCCATTATGACTTATTTCAGTATATTGAATATAGTGCCCTGTACTATACAGTATGATCTTGCTGTTTATCTATTTTATATATAGCTATTTCTATCTGCTAATCCCAAAACTCTCAATCTATCGTTCCTCCACTCCTTCTCCCTTGTGGTAAATATAAGTTAGTTTTCTATGTCTGTGAGTCAGTTTCTATTTCATAAATAAATTAATTTGTGTCATATATTAGATTCCACGTACACGTGCTATCATATGACATTTGTCTTTGACTGACTTCACTTGGTGTGATAATCGCTAGGGCCATCCATGTTGCTGCAAATGGCGTTATTTCATTTTTATGGCTGAGTAATATTCCACTGTATATATGTACCACATTTTCTCTATCCATTCATCTATTGATGGACACTTAAGTTGCTTCCATGTCTTGGCTATTGTAAATAGTGCTGTTATGAACTTTGGGGTACATGGATCTTTTTTAATTAGAGCTTTCTCTGGATATATGCCCAGGAGTCAGATTGCTGGATCATATAAGCCCAGTTTTTAAATTAAAATTTAATTTATTAAAGTTCTTATTTGCTGCCTTTCCCTCCTAGGCCTGCCTTAATCTCCTTTTGGCCCTAAGGAGGGTTTGCACCAAAGAGTAGGTAGAACCAGATCAGGAAGCTGAGTACAAGCCTGCTTGCATATGGGATCTCCCTCTGGAATTCCATCAGGGGACTCCAGAGCTCTGGGTGGCAGCAGTGGGTTTGCTTTCCTAGAAGCCGGGAGACCCTGCTGCAGTCATGCAATGCTGAGCCTACCTCTGCACTTTTCTGGACATCCCATTCTTTTTTATTAATATTATAAATGCTACATCATGGTCCAGTTACTACACAGGATCACTGTGAAGAATAAAATCAAAATATATGAAAGTGATTAGAACACTTTTAAATCACTTTCTAAATGTATCCCAAGCTATGGGTAACTATATCAAAGTTCTCATCTTGCAGACAGAGCAGCCAGGGAACAGTGCTGAGTTTCTGGGCCACAGAGTGACAGAGTCAGGCCTAAAATCTGGGTCTGTATTTGTATTTCTCTCCCTTCAGACAAGACTCCTGGTAACCCACATACCATTCTCAGACCATACTTGTATCCCAACAAATTACAGAAATTGATTTCCTTGGCAATCCATGCATGGGGTTTCAAAAATCAATTAGGTTTTGAAATATACTGTAAATTTCCACATCTGTTACTTTAGAATATCAATCATATTTGTTAAAGATTTATTTCTAGTCAGAAATTCTTGTTTGTTGTGATTGACTGAAAAAGATTAAGGGAGTATCTTATACAGCCACCGAATTGACTGTCCAATTATCAATTGGCAGAATTGATGAAAGAGAAAAGTATTTTTTTTTCTTTTGCACTGCCATCAAAAGAAAAGAAAAAGAGCTCAGGATCAAAGAAGATAATGCATATGCAAGTGCTTTGTGAGCGTCAAACTTGTGAGGATATATATGTAAATCTAAAAGAAGGTTAAATTTGCTATCTTTCCATCTGTGGGGAAAACATAAGTAAATATTAATAAAAAATTTCAGTAGTATGAATTGATAGACTTCCTTGATGGTGACAAATTGTGGAATTTTAATATGGGTATTTATGTCTCATCAAAGTTGCTGGATTATCATCTATTTGATCAGTCCAAAAATTAAGCAGGTTAACATTTTCATCCTTCCTCTTCATAAAGAAGAATGTAGATAAACAAATGAGCTAAATGTTTCACATAGGATCCAACACACATGTGCACGCACACACACACACACACTCCCTGATTGCACCATGCCATGCTCTCTTATGGATGGGCCTTCTGTCAGAAACACACTTACTTCATTCTTTTATTCATTGGCTTAGTTTTCTGGTAGATGGTGAAACCTAATTGTACCCCCACAACTCAGCATATACTTCTTTCTTTGAGAAGCCATCCCTGATTACCTCTCCACGTTGACCCCTCACTGACCTCCAACCACGCAAGAAAATTAAGAATCCACATTCTGAACCTCTTTCAACATTGCATATCTTATACTGCTGGTAGTTATGTCTTTGTCTCACCTCTAGACTGTGAGCCTCATGAGACCGGGGATCATGCTTAGAATGATTATTTTTCCGCTCTGTGTGCTTTTTACTCTGTAAAAGAATCTGCCATGGAAAGAGGCTCCATGGATATTTGATGCATGAATAAAATTGCAGAACTGAATGAGAACATATGTCAAGTACAATGGCCTACAGACCCTCCATGCTGGGTCTCTGTTCTTGTAGGCACAACAGAACACAAATTTCCCAGTGGCCCTGCAGGTCATGGTGCTCCCAAGATGCCTCCCTCCCTAAGCTGCTAGCTCCTCCTGGCCAGAGGGCATGTCTTAATCTTCATGTAGCTGGATCCATGCCAGGCACTTGAGCAGGCTTAGAATGTGAACTACCATGTGGAAATTCCAACCCCAAGGAGAGTCACTTAGCACTTCCCAAGAGAGAGAATATATTTGAATTGACTGACTCATAGCCTGAGTCAGTTTTGGAGCCTGAGAGCTTAAAGATTTTTACTTTATACCCATTAATCTTGATTCTCAAATCACACACTCCCTTCCATGACTTATGGAAATGGGAAACCTTTTCTAGTCTAGCCCCCTGAGAAGCCACAGGCCAGATAAGCCTTTAAACCATGTCAGCCAGAAACCTGGGTGAATCCAGAGCTCTGCTGAGCAAATGAAGAGCCATCTCTAGGTCTTTGGTTTCTATGTGGACACTACCTTCTTCTTCCTTCTTCTCTGCTATGGTTTTCTTCTTTGCTCACTGGAGCCTCACTTTGAACTCTCCTGCCCCCTCCAACCTGAGTCCATCCTCAACAGCATCCCTCTCCACGTAGCCTCCTTGCTTCTCATCCTCACCATCCTCATAGAGGGGTGGGCACCTCTCTATGGAGAACTGTCTCCAGGACCAGTGAAGATGTGAGCAGCCCAGGAACGAGTCTCCTCCACAGCCCAGCTGGCCTCCCCTTTTCTGTGCCTCTTACCTGATGCACAGTCTTTAGGTTGGACTGTGGAAATGACCCCAACTGAGGTTATATTTTCAAAATATGCCTGGTGCTGCTTTTAATATGGCTTCAGGTCTCTGGTATAATATATTCATTAAATATGGACAAAGAGACCTAAAATAAATCTATTCTGTACTACTTACACCTCTTACAACCCACTCTAAGGAAAGTCTGCTAAATAAAAAAGTGTCTTTGCTCAAAGATGTACATTTCAATTTGATTTGTTGGGAAGAAAAACAATATAAGCAATGTAAATCCTTGACATTAGCCCACTTCAATGAATTGTTTGTAATAACAATCATTATGTGCTTTAAAAATCAAAATCCAAAAATGTCTGTTAACTACATTCAAAACTATGTATAAGGGCATTATTTGTTCTTTTTATGACTGAATAATATTCCATTGTATATACATACCACATCTTTTATATCCATCCCTCTGTTGACTGACATTTAGATTGCCTCCATGTCCAGGCTATTGTAAAGAGTGCTGCAGTAAATATTGGGGTGCACGTGTCTTTAGAAATTATAGTTTTATCCCAGTATATGCCCAGGAGTGGGACTGTTGGGTCATATAGCAGTTTTATTTTTAGCTTTTTAAGGCACCTCCATATTATTTTACATAGTGGCTATACCAACTTACATTCCCACCAACAGTGTGGGAGGTCTCCCTTTTCTCCATACTCTCTCCAGTATTGATCATTTGTAGATTTTTTTGATGATGGCCATTCTTGCAAGAATAAGGTGATACCTCCCTGTAGTTTTGATTTACATTTCTCAAATAATTAGTGACTGCAGCCATGAAATTAAAAGAAGCTTGTTCCTTGGAAGAAAAGATATGACAAACCTAGACAGAAGACCCCAGTTTGATTCCTGGGTTGGGAAGATCCGCTGGAGAAGGGAAAATCTACCCACTCCAGTATTCTTGGGTTTCCCTTGTAGCTCAGCTGGTAAAGAATCCACCTGCAATGCAGGAGACCTGGGTTCAGTCCCTGGGTTGGGAAGATCCCCTGGACAAGGAAAACCTACCCACTCTAGTATTCTGTCCTGGAGAATTCCATGGACTATATAGTCCATGGGGTCACAAAGAGTAGGACACAACTGAGCCACTTTCACTTTCAGACAGCATTTTAAAAAGCAGACAATGTTGTACCTACAAAATCCGTATAGTCAAAGCTATGGTTTTTCCAGTAGCCATGTATGGATGTGAGAGTTGGACCATAAAGAAGGCTGGGCACCAAAGAATTGATGCTTTTGAACTGTGGTGTTAGAGAAGACTCTTGAGAGTCCCTTGGACTGCAAGGAGATCAAACCCGTCAATCTTAAAGGAAATCAATCCTGAATATTCATTGGAAAGACTGATGCTGAAGCTGAAACTCCAATACTTTGCCCACCTGATGTGAAGAACTGACTCATCTGAAAAGATGCTGATGCTGGGAAAGATTGAAGGCAGGAGGAGAAGGGGATGACAGAGGATGAGATGGTTAGATGGCATCACCAACTCAATGGACATGAGTTTAAGCAAACTCCAGGAGACGGTGAAGAACAGGGAGGCCTGGTGTTGCAAAAAGTCAGACGCAACTAAGCAACTGAACAGCAACATGAGAGTGGTGCTTCATGACTGTTCAGCCCTGCATAGGCCTCCAGTACTTGGGTGCATCTTTATTCTATCAATCTTCAATCAATGGGTATGTTGGTTCTTGCTAGTCTTAGACGCTACAAAAAGGCTCTAATGACTGTTTATGTATGCAATAGGTGTATTTTTTCATTTCAGTGCACCGTAATAGATTGTTTCCTCGAAATATTTAACTCATTTCCACGAGGAAGATCAAGGGTACCCATTTCCCCAGAATCTCAAGAACAGACAACGGAAAGGTGTTTTTTGTATTTTCCTAGCTGTTAGTGAGGTTGAGCATCTATTTATATGATTTTTAGTCCTTGCTGTTTTTTTCTGTGGGCTCTGTAAATTGTCTATTCATCATAGTTTCCACTTATTCTATAGGAATGTCAGTTGTTCAATTTGTGGGCCACTTGTGTCTATTAAGCAAGGTTTGCCAAATGATACACTGTAGTATTTGCTACACGTGGATTAGAGCCACGCTGAAATGTGTGTCACTTTGTTCCTCAGGCAGCCTGGTGGAAACTGAGGCATCATCCCCAAGACCTCAGTGCTCAGGTTGCACCTAGCCCTATTCATCTATCCCAGGATGCTGAAAGCATATTATTCACTTCCATGTGGGCTGTGATGTGAAATTAGTTGTAAAGTGTATATAACACATGAATCTTTGATATATAGACTAAAATGTGTATTCAGTCATTTAGTATTTACCTGCATTGGTAGGAAAACAATATAAGCTTTTTCTGGCAGTTTATATAATCATTTATATTTATCTCGCCTTGGGTATTCTTGTCTAATTGTTTAGTTGAATATAGTTTCAGGGATTTTTGTTTGTTTGGTTCACTGTTATATTCTTAGTGCCTGAAACAGTGTCTGGCTCATAGTATTAATAGATGCTCAATAAATATTAGTTAAACTAATAAATTAATTATAATGCAGGATAGTACGTGTGATGAAATGGAGACATAGACACTGTGTGTGTGTGCAAACGAGTCGCCAGTCCAGGTTCAATGCACAATACTGGATGCTTGGGGCTGGTGCACTGGGATGACCCAGAGAGATGGTACAGGGAGGGAGGAGGGTTCAGCATGGGGAACACGTGTATACCTGTGGCGGATTCATGTTGATATATGGCAAACCAATACAATATTGTAAAGTTAAAAAATAAAAAATTTTTTAAAAAGTAAGGCTTAAGTTAATTGGGGGTGGTGAAATGATGTGGATCTTTCTCAGTCTTTTCAATCTTTCAAGCTTCTGTTTCTCTGTTCAATCTTCTGCATCTTCTGTTTCTCTTCATGTGTCATGTGTCAGCCTGTTTTATGTCTCTCTTTTCTGTGTCAAGGATCAGGGATAAGGCCACAGGCCACAGTGGAGTTTTGAAACTCCAAGCAACATTTCCCAGCAGGTACTTCTTCAAGTTCCTCCACAGTACTGAAGGGGACCCCCCTTGCATCTGTGAGGTTTTTCCAGACCAAACTGCCCAGCACCAGATCCATCAGCTGGGCCCAAATTTCCTGTTTCTTCCAGTCTCAGGACCCTGAAGGCTACAGAGAGAATGTGTACAGGTGTGCAAGACACAGACGTACTGGTCTGGGGGTGGTACTGAGCATCAAGAGCAATAATGAAAAGCAATCAGGCAGGAATGAGTCGGGATGGATTCTGTCCATTACTGGTCCATGATATTGTGATTTCACTTTAATTTCTTTGGACTCAAATATCTGGGATGTAAAAAGATAATAACAATACCCATCACAGTGTCATGATAATTTAATGCCACAAAGTGTTTGAAGGTTGTAGGTAATCCATAATAGTTGTTATAGATACAGCAGTATCTCCAGAGAAGCTACTTTGTTACTTTTGTGTAAGGCATCCTCTGATAAGAGTTTACATATTTATAAAGAGCTCCAAAATCACTGCAGATGGTGATTGCAGCCATGAAATTAAAGGATGCTTACTCTTTGGAAGGAAAGTTATGACCAACCTAGATAGCATATTCAAAAGCAGAGACATTACATTGACGGCAAAGGTCCATCTAGTCAAGGCTATGGTTTTTCCAGTGGTCATGTATGGATGTGAGAGTTGGACTGTGAAGAAAGCTGAGCACCGAAGAATTGATGCTTCTGAACTGTGGTGTTGGAAAAGACTCTTGAGAGTCCCTTGGACTGCAAGGAGATCCAACCAGTCCATTCTAAAGGAGATCTGTCCTGGGTGTTCTTTGGAAGGAATGATACTAAAGCTGAAACTCCAGTACTTTGGCCACCTCATGCGAAGAGTTGACTCATTGGAAAAGACTCTGATGCTGGGAGGGATTGGGGGCAGGAGGAGAAGGGGAGGACAGAGGATGAGATGGCTGGATAGCATCACCAACTCGATGGACATGAGTTTGAGTGAACTCAGAAGTTGGTGATAGACAGGGAGGCCTGGCGTGCTGCAATTCATGGGGTCACAGAGAGTCAGACATGACTGAGAGACTGAACTGAACTGAACTGAAAGAGCCTCTTGCTCCATTTCCATTCCAGGTGAAGAGCAACTGATCACACTAGATGTGTTACTGCAAATTACTGTTGCATTTCCTCATCATGTTTAGAACACCCTACATCATTTCTACTGCCAGGGTATCTGCAGGATGAGGGAGCTGCAGAAAGGGGCAGTTGAGGCAGCAGATTGCACTGGGACTCAAACACCTAGGACCTTGCCCCAGACTTGAGGCTGTGCCTGCCCCCAGGAAGAAACCAAGTCAGAATCACAGAGGGCTCAGGAGAAGGAATGCTCTGCAGGGAGCAGGAGCATTGCTGTGTGTGCTCCTCTTCTCCATTAGCCTGTGCTGGGGTTCCTCAGAATCCACAGAACCCCAAGGAGTCCCCAGCCCACCACACTCAGCCTTCTGCCCACCTCTATTTACTTGTAGTTGTTTAGTTGCTATGTCGTGTCTGAATTTTGTGACTCCATGGACTGTGGCCTGCCAGGCTCCTATGTCTTTGGAATTTCCCAGGCAAGAATACTGGAATGAGTTGCCATTTCCTTCTTCAAGGTATCTTCCCAACCCAAGTATTGAATCCACCTCTCCTGCTGCTGCTGCTGCTAAGTTGCTTCAGTCATGTCCCACCCTGTGCAACCCCATAGACAGCAGCCCACCAGGCTCCCCCGTCCCTGGGATTCTCCAGGCAAGAACACTGGAGTGGGTTGCCATTTCCTTCTCCAATGCATGTAAGTGAAAAGTGAAAGTGAAGTCGCTCAGTCGTGTCTGACTCTTAGCAACCCCATGGACTGCAGCCCACCAGGCTCCTGCGTCCATGGGATTTTCCAAGCAAGAGTACTGGAGTGGGGTGCCATTGCCTTCTCTGAAGGAAAAAAGAACTAATTTAAAAAGATATATACATCCCTATGCTTATGGAACTTTATTGACAATAGCCAAGATATGGAAGCTACCCAGATGTGCACCAATAGGCAAATGATAAAGAAAATTTCATATATATATATATTTCATATACACATATACAATGGAATATGACTCAACCACAAAAGAGAATGAACTCTTAAAACAGCATGGATGAACTGAGAGAGCATTATGCTAAGTGACATATGTCAAACAGAGAAAGAGAAATACCTTATGATGTCACTTATATATAGAATCTACAAAACAAAATAAATGAACACAACAAAACAGAAATTGACTCAAGGATTCCAAGAATAAGCTGGTGGTTGCCAAAGGGGGAGGGGAGTAGGGGATGAGATCAATAAGTGAAAAACATTGCTTCCTCAAGTTTCAAATTTACAGTTATAAAACAAATGTCATGGGAATGTAATGAAAGCATAGGGAATGGAGTTCCTAATACTATAATAACTTTGCATGGTGGTGAATGGTAACTAGACTTATATTCGTGATCATTCTATAATATATAAAAATATCAAATCACTATGTGACATAACAGAAAAATAATATAATATTGCCAGTCAATTATATTTCAAATTGAAAGAGTAAGAAGAGTATCTTAAAAAAGAAAGAGTGTAATGAGACTGAACTGAACTGAACTGAATGAGATAGAAAGTGGTTTGCAGATGAAACTTTGAAAGGATGTGTATTGAAAGGACAGTGTCCACTGAAGTTTGACTCTCAAGCGGCCCAGACAAGGTGAGGACTCAAAGAGGAGTAGCCATGTGATTTTACTGAAAGCTCTGCTTTTTCCTTTGTTTAAATAGGCTTCATAATATATTTTAAAGCAGTTTTGAGTTGACAGCAGAATGGAGCAGAGTAGAGAGAGGTCCCACATGGACCCTGCTCTGTTGTTGCTGTCTTCCTAACCCCTACTCTCAAAACACAGGTAGTCAGTTAAGTTCAGTTCAGCTCAGTCACTCAGTTGTGTCCAGCTTTTTACAACCCCAAGGACTGCAATATGCCAGGATTTCCTGTCGATCATCAACTCCCAGAGCTTACTCAAACTCATGTTCATTGACTTGGTGATGCCATCCAACCATCTCTGTCGTCCCCTTTTCCTCCTGCCTTTAATCTTTCCCAGCATCAGGATCTTTTCCAATGAGTCAGTTCTTCGAATCAGGTGGCCAAAGTATTGGAGTTTCAGCTTCAACATCAGTCCTTCCAATGAATATTCAGGACTGATTTCCTTTAGGAGGGACTGCTTGGATCTCCTTGCAGTCCAAGGAACTCTCAAGGGTCTTCTCCAACACCACAGCTCAAAAGCATCAATTCTTCAGCACTCAGCTTTCTTTATACTCCAAATCTCACACCCATACATGACAACTGGAAAAACCATAGCTTTGACCAGACGGACCTTTGTTGGCAAAGTAATGTCTCTGCTTTTTAATATGCTGTCTAGGTTGGTCATAGCTTTTCTTCCAAGAAGCAAACATCTTTTAATTTCATGACTGCAGTCACCATCTGCAGTAATTTTGGAGTCCAAAAAAATAAAGTCTGTCACTGTTTCCATTGTTTCCCAACTATGTGCCATGAAGTGACGGGAATGGATACCATGACCTTAGTTTTCTGAATGTTGAGCTTTAAGCCAATTTTTTCACTCTCCTCTTTCACTTTCATCAAGAGGCTCTTCAGTTCTTCTTCACTTTATGCCATAAGGGTGGTGTCATCTGCATATCTGAGGTTATTGGCATTTCTCCCAGCAATCTTGATTCCAGCTTGTGCTTCATCCAGCCCAGCATTTCCCATGATGTACTCTGGATATAAGTTAAATAAGCAAGCTGACAATATACATCCTTGATATACTCCTTTCCCAATTTGGAACCAGTCTGTTGTTACATGTCCAGTTCTAACTGTTGCTTCTTGACCAGCATACAGATTTCTCAGGAGGCAGGTCAGGTGGTCTGGTATTCCCATCTCTTGAAGAATTTTCCACAGTTTGTAATGATCCACACAGTCAAATGCTTTGGCGTAGCCAATAAAGCGAAAGTAGATGTTTTTCTGGAACTCTCTTGCTTTTTCAACGATCCAAGAGATGTTGAAAATTTGATCTCTGGTTCCTCTGTCTCCTCTAAATCCAACTTGAACATCTGGAAGTTCATTGTTCACGTACTATTGAAACCTGGCTTGGAGAATTTCGAGTATTACTTTGCTAGCGTGTCAGATGAGTGCAGTTGTGTGGTAGTTTGAGCATTCTTTGGCATTGCCTTTCTTTGGGATTGGAATGAAAACTGACTGTTTCCAGTCCTGTGGGCACTGCTGAGTTTTCCAGATTTGTTAGCATATGAATGAAGCACTTTCAGAACATCATCTTTTAGGATTTGAAATAGCTCAACTGGAATTCCATCACCTCCAGTAGATTTGTTCATAGTGATGCTTCCTAAGGCCCACTTGTTCATAGTGATGCTTCCTAAGGCCCATTCCAGAATGTCTGGCTCTAGGTGAGTGATCATGCCATCATGGTTATCTCGGTCATGAAGATCTTTTTTGTATAGTTCTTTTGTGTGTTGTTCCACCTCTTCTTAATATCTTCTGCTTCTGTTAGGTCCATAAAATTTACATCCTTTATTGTGCTCATCTTTTCATGAAATGTTCCCTTGGTATTTCCAATTTTCTTGAAGAGATCTCTAGTCTTTCCCATTCTATTGCTTTCCTCTATTTCTTTGCATTGATCTCTGAGGAAGACTTTCTTATGTCTCCTTGTTATTCTTTGGAACTCTGCATTCAAATGGGTATATCTTTCCTTTACTCCTTTCACTTCTCTTCTTTTCACAGCTATTTGTAAGGCCTTGTCAGACAACCATTTTGCCTTTTTACATTTCTTTTTCTTGGAGATGGTCTTGATCCCTGTCTCCAGTACAATGGCACGAATCTTGGTCCCTAGTTCTTCAGGCACTCTGTCTATCAGATCTAATCCCTTGAATCTATTTGTCCCTTCCACTGTACAATCATAAGAGATTTGATTTAGGTGATACCCGAATGGTTTAGTGGTTTTACCTACTTTCTTCAATTGAAGTCTGAATTTGGCAATAAGGAGTTCATGATCTGAGCCACAGTCAGCTCCTGGTTTTGTTTTTGTTGACTGTCTAGAGCTTCTCCATTTTCGGCTGCAAAGAATATAATCACTCTGATTTTGGTATTGACCATCTGGTGATGTCCATGTGTAGAGTCATCTCTTGTGTTGTTGGAAGAGGGTGTTTGCTATAACCAGTGTGGTGTGTTCTCTTGGCAAAACTCTATTAGCCTTTGCCCTGCTTCATTTTGTACTCCAGGCCAAATTTGCCTGTTTGGCCTGTACTCCAGGTGTTTCTTGACTTCCTACTTTTTCATTCCCATCCCCTATATTGAAAAGGACATCTTTTGAGGGGTGTTAGTTCTAGAAGGTCTATCAGATCTGTAAATCAGACCTAATCCCTTGAACATATTTGCCACTTCCACTGTATCATCATAAGGGATTTGATTTAGGTAATACCTGAATTGTCTAATGTTTTTCCTTTCTTTCTTTAAGTCTGAAATTCATCCTCAGAGCCTCCCAAGTTCCCAACTGTCTTAGAATCATTCTGTGTGTTGGTTAATACTGATGAATCTACATGGCCACATTGCAATCACCAGAGTTCAGAGTTTGCACTAGGATTCACTCCTAGTAGCATACGTTCTATGGGTTTTGACAAATGAATCTCGTGTGTGCATCACACTAAACACTGTCATGGAAATTCATTGACACCAAGGAGTCCATCAATACCAAGGAGTTCTAGGACTGGTGTGTTTCATTTTGAAAGACACAGCCTGTGTTCACAGAGTTTCTGAAGAGTAACTGAGAGCATGTCAGCATACTGAGGAACCAAGCCAAGGAAGGAGGTAAAATTGAAGATGCCTTCAAGAAAGACGTTGCCAAGACAAAAGGTTAACTCTACCCTTTTAGGTTGTTGGCTGGTCATGAGAATTAAATGGACATGAGACAGATTCACAGGAGAGAAGCATGCACATTTATTTTCCCTGTTTTACATGACATGGAGAACCATCCTAAGAAATGAAGAAAGACCCAGAGAAGTGGCAAAATCTAAATGTTTTTCTATTGGGTTGAACAAAGAGAGGCAATTGTGGAAAAGTAACTGCACTATGTGGGGAGGCGAAGAAGGATGAGAATTCTGTTGAAAAAGGTCTGTTCCTCCTCTCATTCTCCACTCTCTGCCCATGACAATAACAATGTCATTCTCCTTCCAGGAGAGGGAAGACATCTTTCATTGGGGGATGGAGAGGGGGCAGTTAGGGGGAGAGGGGACTGAGAGGAGGGGCTACGGGGTGAGGAACAGTGGTAGGGGGATGGATATGCCATCACCTGCTTCCAGGAAGAAAAAAGGGAAGAGTCAGCATGCTCTTTCTTCTTGCACCTACTGTTTTGCTGTTTGGTGGGGGGTGGGGGGGTATTTGTTTTTGCTACTAGGGTTTTTTTGGTTTTGTTTTGTTTTTTAATGTCTGTAGCTCAAAACAATATTCTGGTTTACTTTACATCTAAATCTTACCTGGTGTTTGGTTTCTGACGGGAGGAAAGTCACATTTTTTTGATATGATGGGGCTGGTCATGTGGAGAAGGATAAGATGGGTGTGGGCCCATGCCTGTTCTTTTCTTGTGTGGAGGGAAGATGATTTCTGTTCTTGCTGGATGGGATCTGCACTCAGGCCTCCCCACTGGTTTCATTGCACATGGACATGGGGTGGCAGCATGAGCAGTCAGCAGACCAGAGGGGTCCTTGGGGAGCTTTGTGAGAGGAGGAAGCCAGATAAAGGGACTCCAGGAAGCAACCTCATTTTCCTGGCAATAGAGGCCAACAGAACTTGGAACCCAGGAAACCAGGCACCACATTCTAGAGAAGATCCCTACTCCAGCTCACTTGGTAGGAGACACTCAAATGGACATGGTCTTCTCTGTCCTGATGTCCCAAAACCCTGGCCTCAGAAACCCTCCCACAGTGACCACCTTTTCTGACACTGCAGATATTTGGTCAGGTCTCATTCCTGATGCCGGAGAAGGCAATGACACCCCATTCCAGTATTCTTGCCTGGAAAATCCCATGGACGGAGAAGCCTGGTGGGCTGCAGTCCATGGAGTCACGAAGAGTCAGACACAACTGAGCGACTTCACTTTCACTTTTCACTTTCATGCATTGGAGAAGGAAATGGCAACCCACTCCAGTGTTCTTGCCTGGAGAATCCCAGGGACAGGGGAGCCTGGTGGGTTGCCGTCTATGGGGTCGCACAGAATTGGACATGACTGAAGTGACTTAGCAGCAGCAGCAGCATTCCTGATGCCTTTGGCCATTTGCCTGGAGGGACCTAAAAGTAACACAGGGAGACCCAGGACAGCCAGTCCAGGCTGAGCCACCACTCTGATCCCACCTGAGTAGCCCCATATCCTCTCCCTATGTGTGTGGAAGGAGCAGGGGTCATGTGGAGTGGGTCTGCTTCCAGCAAGAGTAGGCTGATGAGGGGTCAGAGCATGGAAGGCTGGTCTTAGCCATGAGTCAGTGTTCTGCAGGCCCTGTTTCTTCCCCTTCCTCTGCGTAAAAGGAGCCCAAAATCAGACCAGGACAAGATGGGTTTTTTGAGATACTAGTCTACCATTTTCTCAGTCTGCCAACATTTCAGTTGAAGTCATTATTTCTTGCCCCCACAACTTGCCTCCTGATTTATTGGCCTGTCTTGTAGCTGACAGAGGCAGCCTGTGCTCAGTAACAGTCAAAGTTGGTTGGGTGGGATGTGGAGAGTCATCCTACATCCCAAGGTTTATCCCAAGCCCTCTATGTATGTCTCCTTCCCCCAAGGAGGATATCTGAGCAGGCACAGGTCTGTTCCATCTGAGAGCAGAAGGTAGGGTAGCAAGAATAGGCAGCAATAATGGCCAGGCAGCGCTTTGATATCTCTGGGCCGGGCTGGCTGCTGGTCACTGTCATTGAAAAGCAGATCGGCAAGGAGCTCAGTGATGAGAACACAAAACCCATCTTCCTGAGTGAAGGATGGAGACACCACACTGCCAATGAGGGCCAGCACAGGCTGGTGAGTGTGGCCAAGGAAAGCGACCTCAGAATCAGGATCCAGAGATGAACAGGAAAATCTTCCTGCCAGACACCTCCCAGAGAACTCCCCAGGGTCCCATCCAGGGTTTATGTGCAGCTCAGCACACCTGGTTATGACTTAGAGGCCCTGTGTCAACTTTCTCCTGAATTAGCTGGAGAACCTCAACCTACTAGAAAGAATTTAGCACTTTCAATTGGTTATATTTTTAAGTTTGAGATTTTCAAATATTATGAAGCTGAGAAATAAATTAGATGCTGAAGTTGATGTAAACCTTATTTAAAAAAAGGTTTAATTTTTTAAATGTTTGTGATTGTCAAGATACCTTAATTGTTCTCACTGATTAACTTTACTAGTAAAGGTTATAATACAGATTTATAAAATGAGTACATACTATGGTTACTTTTATCTGGTTTTTTACATATTGATGGTCTGGAACAGATTTAGCACATTTAAACAAATTGTGCTTTACTTTGCAGAATTGAGTGAAATCTAAGCCTTGTCACTTTCTGAGTTGGGGGATACCAGAAAAAGAAATACACTTGGACACTTTGGACAGCTTTTTCACTTCTGCAAGCATCACTGTAAAAGTGAAACAGTAAATCAGCTTCAACATTAGTCCTTCCAATGAACACTCAGGAGTGATCTCATTTAGGATGGACTGGTTGGATCTCCTTACAGTCCAAGGGTCTCTCAAGAGTCTTCTCCAACACCACACTTCAGAAGTATCAGTTCTTCGACACTCAGCTTCCTTTATAGTCCAACTCTCACATCCATACATGACCACTGGAAAGACCATAACCTTGACTAGAGGGACTTTTGTTGGCAAAGTAATGTCTTTGCTTTTTAATATGCTCTCTAGGCTGGACATAAGTTTCCTTTCAAGGAGTAAGCATGTTTTAATTTCATGGCTGCAGTCACCATCTGCAGTGATCTTGGAGCCGAAAAAATTAAAGTCTGACACTGTTTCCACTGTTTCCTCATCTACTTGCCATGAAGTGATGGGACCTGATGCCATGATCCTAGTTTTCTGAATGTTGAGCTTTAAGCCAACTTTTTCACTCTCCTTTTTCACTTTTATCAAGAGGCTCTTTTGTTCTTCTTCACTTTCTGCATGTCTGGGTGGTGTCATCTGCATGTCTGAGGTTATTGATATTTCTTCCGCCAATCTTGATTCCAGCTTGTGCTTAATCCAGTCCAGCGTTTCTCATGATGTACTCTGCATAGAAGTTAAATAAGCAAGATAACAATATACAGCCTTGACATACTCCTTTCCCCAACTGGAACCAGTCTGTTGTTCCATGTCCAGTTCTAACTGTTGCTTTCTGATCTGCATACATTGAAGCTGTAACTCCAATACCTTGGCCACCTCATTCAAAGAGCTGACTCATTTGAAAAGACCCTGATGCTGGGAACGATTGAAAGTGGGAGGAGAAAGGGACGACAGCGGATGAGATGGTTAGATGGCATCACTGATTCAATAGACATGAGTTTGGGTAAACTCCAGGAGTTGGTGATGGACAGGGAAGCCTGGCGTGCCACAGTCCGTGGAGTCGCAAAGAGTTGGACATGACTGAGCGACTGAACTGAACTGAAGGCTTTCTTGTGTGGTGCTGTGAGCCTTGCCTGGAAAGACTAAGAGAGACCTGGGCTCCCAGGGCAGCTCGGCCACATACTCTCTGCCTGATCCTGGACCCCTGAGCTCACCCATGGAGTCTCACTCCTACTGGATCCACAACTGCACCACAGCCTCTCAGCATCGCATGATAAAAGGACACAGGACCCAGAACATGTGGTCCACGGCCTTATTCTTAGTGAAAGTGTTAGTTGTTCAGTTGTGTCTGACTCTTTGCAACCCCACATTCTGTAGCCCATCAGGCTCCACTGTCCATGGGATTCTCCAGGCAAGAACACTGCAGTGGGTTGCCATTCCCTTCTCCAGGGGATCTTCTACACCCAGGGATGGAACCCAGGTCTCCTGCATTGCAAGCAGATTCTTTACCATCTGAGCTACCAGGGAAGTTCTGATATTCTTAGTCAGTACATAATAAATGATGCTCTGTGTTACCCTGTATGAGGAAATCTGCTTTCCTTTATTTCCTGCTCAATGTGTCCCCATGAAAAGACAATCCAGATCTCAGTTATCCCTGTAGTGTGAACACACCTTGCCTCCATGAGCATCTGAAATCACAATGTGCAGATTCCATCTCTTCCATCCAGGTGCAAAATGGAGCCAGAAACATCAGGTTTCAGTTTGTCCATCTACCTCCTGGCACATCTTATGCAACAAGATCAGAGTGACAGAATATTGTTATCGCTATGATGATTATTATTCACCCTCAAGCAATAATGATTAATGAAACACAAACAAACCTCACTGATCAAATAGCAATACACAGAGCACCAAAAGCGTACCTTCAACTTTGTTCAGCAGAAAACTTTTTCTGATCCTTACTGAGAAATTACAGCCTTTCCAAGACATATTTGACAACCACAAAAAAATAGAACTCCATATTTTAAAAACCAGATGAACAATATGTAATTTAAGGCACACTTCTGTCAAGAAAGTCTTCCAACTCACTCATTATATAATCCACTTTTGGGTCCCAGCCCCTTGATATATATGAGTGATATATATGAGTGACAGATTAAAAGGAGTTGGGAATTCACACACTTGCTTTATTTCCAAATAGAATAAAAAATTTACATGACCCCACTGAATAAAAAGGCCTTTATTATTTTTTGAATCTCTTTAGTCCAAGGGAGTTTTGCTGCTTCTCTCAATAAACTTTTTAAAAATATATAAGGTCCTCAAGATCTTTAACCAATCTCACTCTTATACAAAGGTGCTCATGAAAGCTTTCTGCTTTCTATTTCCTGTTCCCTGGCCACACCAGAATTACCACTTTGTGTTGTAAGCAACCACAATTTGTTACATCTTGTGCAGGCATGTGGAAGGCAGGTCACTGGGGTTGCTGGTTGGCTTACCTGGGTGAAGGGTTGTCAGGGGGAGATGGGAGACACGGCTAGGTCTCTGGCATACAGGTGCACCTGGGAGGTCAACCTGAATTCACCAAGCAAGCAACAGCAAATACCCACCATAGGGTCAGTGACCAAAGCAGGAAGGAACAGTTAGCACAAAGAGAAGTGTGCAAGAGCTCCAAGGAACTGCAAGCTCCCTCCCACCACCAGGAGCTCACAGTAAGCTCTTCCCACACAAAGAATCCCCCTCTCCAGGTAGAAAAAGGGCAGAGTGAATATTGGAGGTCTTAGCATTGACCTAAAGGGATACATTTAAACCAAAGGACACTCACCAAAAGAAATTTGGGTAACTTTTAAAGTGGCAAATTTAAGATTTCTTACCAGCAGGACAGGTTTAGAGCTCAAGGAGGAAAATTAGCTAGATTGTGGGTCAAGAAGGGACATTTGTATTGTCCATCTAGGCAGTGGCATGTGTGAACATACAACCTCATTAAATTCACTTAGTATATATGTTAGTTAGTTAGTTCGGTCTCTCAGTATGTCCGACTCTTTGCAACCCCATTGACTGTAGCACACCAGGCTTCCCTGTCCATCACCAACTCCCGGAGCCTACTCAAACTAACGTTCATCCTGTCAGTGATGCCATCCAACCATATCATCCTCTGTCGTACCCTTCTCCTCCTGCCTTCAATCTGTCCCAGCATCAGTGTCTTTTTAAATGAGTCAGTTCTTCACATCAGGTGGCCAAAGTATTGGAGTTTCAGCTTCAGCATCAGTCCTTCCAATGAATATTCAGGACTGATTTCCTTTAGGATGGTCTGCTTGGATTGCCTTGCAGTCCAATGGACTCTAAAGAGTCTTCTCCAAAACCACAGTTCAAAAGCATCAATTTTTCAGCACTCAGCTTCTCTTATAATCCAACCCTCATATCTATAAAAGACTACTAGAAAAACCATAGCTTTGACTAGATGGACCTTTGTTGGTAAAGTAACATCTCTGCTTTTTAATATGCTGTCTAGTTTGGTCATAGCTTTTCTTCCAAGGAGCAAACGTCTTTTAATTTCATGTATGCAGTCATCATCTGCAGTGATTTTGGAGCGCCCCCAAAAAAGGTCTCTCACTGTTTCCATTGTTTCCCCATCTTTTTGCCATGAAGTGATGGGACTGGATGCCATAAGCTTAGTTTTCTGAATATTGAGCTTTAAGGCAACTTTTAAACTCTCCTCTTTCACTTTCATCAAGAGGCTCTTTAGTTCTTTGCTTTTTGCCATCAGTGTGGCATCATATGCGTATCTCAGTTTATTGATATTTCTCCTGCCAATCTTGATTCCAATTTGTGCTTCATCCAGTCCAGCATTTCTCATGATGTACTCTGCACATAATTTAAATAAGCAGGGTGACAATATACAGATTTGTCGTACTCCTTTCACGATTTGGAACCAGTCTGTTGTTCCATGTCCAGTTCTAACTGTTCCTTACTGACCTGCATACAGATTTCTCAAGAGGCAGGTCAGGTGATCTGGTATTCCCATCTCTTGAAGAATTTCCCAGTTTGTAATAATCCACAAACATTTCAGCATCCATAAATGATCCACAAATGCTTTGGCATAGTCAATAAAGCAAAAATAAATTTTTTCTGGAACTCTCTTGCTTTTTTGATGATCCAACAGATGTTGGCAATTTGATCTCTGGTTCCTCTGGCTTTTCTAAATCCAGCTTGAACATCTGGAAGTTCATAGTTCACATACTGCTGAAGCCTGGCTTGGAGAATTTTGAGTATTACTTTGCTAGCGTGTGAGATGAGTGCAGTTGTGTGGTAGTTTGAGTATTCTTTGGCATTGCCTTTCTTTGGGATTGGAATGAACACTGACCTTTTCCAGTCCTGTGGCCACTGCTGAGTTTTCTAAATTTACTGGCATATTAAATGAAGCACTTTCACAGCATCATCTTTTAAGATTTGAAATAGCTCAACTGAAATTCCATCACCTCCACTAGCTTTGATTGTTGTGATGCTTCCTAAGACCCACTTTACTTCACATTCCAGGATGTCTGACTCTAGGTGAGCGATCACACCATCATGGTTATCTGGATCACGAAGATCTTTTTTGTATAGTTCTTCTGTGTATTGTTCCACCTCCTCTTAATATCTTCTGCTTGTTAGGTCCACACCATTTCTGTCCTTTATTGTCCCCATCTTTGCATGAAATATCCCGTTGGTACCTCTAATTTTCTTGACGAGATCTCTAGTCTTTCCCATTCTACTGCTTTCTTCTATTTCTTTGCATTGATTGCTGAGAAAGGCTTTCTTATCTCTCCTTGCTATTCTTTGGAACTCTACATTCAAATGGGTATATCTTTCCTTTTCTCCTTTGCCTTTAGCTTCTCTTCTTTACACAGCTATTTGTAAGGGCTGCTCAGGCAACCATTTTAACTTTTTGTATTTTTTTTTCTTGGGGATGGTCTTGATCACTGCCTCATGTACAAAGTCATGAACCTCCATCCACAGTTTTTCAGGGACTCTGTCTATCAGATCAAATCCCTTGAATCTATTTCTCACTCCTACTGCACTATCATAAGGGATTTGATTTAGGTCATACCTGAATGGTCCCGTGGTTTTCCCTACTTTCTTCAATTTAAATCTGAATTTGGCAGTAAGAGTTCATGATCTGAGCCACAGTCAGCTCCTGGTCTTGTTTTTGCTGACTGTATAGAGCTTCTCCATCTTTGGCTGCAAAAAATACAATCAGTCTGATTTCCGTATTGACCATATGCTGAAGTCCATGTGTAGAGTCTTACCTTGTGTTGTTGAAAGAAGGTGTTTGCTATGACCAGTGCATTCTCTTGGCAAAACTCTATTAGCCTTTGACTTTCTTCGTTTTGTATTCCAAGGCCATATTTGCCTATTAGTCCAGGTGTCTCTTTACTTCCTACTTTTACATTCCAGTCCCCTGTAATGAAGAGGACATCTTTGGGGGTGTTAGTTCTAGAAGGTCTTGTATGTTTTCATAGAACTGTTCAGCTTCAGCTTCTTCAGCGTTACTGTTCAAGGCATAGACTTGGATTACTGTGATATTTAATGGTTTGCCTTTGTATCCATTTACATGTATATGTGAATGTATCTTTTCTGCATAGTAAATCATCGATAACAGTGGACTAAAAGACCTCCATTTCTACATTTTTGAACCAGCCACTTACACCAGAGACTCTGCACTGCCTTTAAGGAGATGTGACTCCCCATTTTTATGGATGCAGGGACTGAGACTGGAGAATTGAAATGATACGTACAAGGTCATACACCTGTTAAGTGACAAATTCGAAGACCCAACCCAAATCTGTCTGATCCCAAAGCATGTCTGTCCTCTTTTCCTGTGCTGTGCAGAATTTAAATGCAAAGCCACATAGTGGGAAGGAAATGGGACAATGGCAATGACAGAAAGAGAGAGAGTTGTACTCGAAGATAAACAAAACCAGGGTACCATGGCTGGAACTGGGGATGAAATTAGTGACAGGAGGAGGAAGGACCTGATAGTCCCAGCATAACAAAGCATGAAGCATGAAGGCACACGTTGGCAAGTTGCAGGGAATGAGGATACTCAGAAGTTGAACCCATGGGCAATGGGGAGTGTAGGAGGCCCAACCCCTTCAGGTTAGGAAAATTGCCAGCTGCTCCCACAACACAATTCCCCTGCCTTGAACCTATGAAATATGTACTCCCCTAAGCATAGGGGTCTCTGGCTATGAAAAATGACCACTGAGGGTTTCAGTCCAGCTTCCCCTCCCCACTTAGGCAAACACCTATACATGCCAAGCTTGCAGGGCTGGCCCATCTCCCATGCTAACCATAAGGTACCCATGAATAAAAAGGAAGAAAGTGGAGTCCAATAACTAATGTGTACCTGGTTGGAAAAGTATATTTTTTGTGTTATCTTATTTTAAAAATAATTTAAGTATAGTTGGTTTATAATACAATGTTCATTTGTGCTCTACAGCAAAATGTTCTATTATACATATATGAGTGTGTTCTAACTCACGTCAGTCATTGTCCAACTCTTTGCAACACTATGGACTGTAGCCCACCAGACTCCTCTGTCCATGGGATTCTCCAGGCAAGAATACTGGAGTGGGTTGCCATTCCCTTCTCCAGGGGATCTTCCCAACTCAAGGATCAAACCCACTACTTCTGTGGCTCCTGCCTTCTAGGTAGGTCCTTTACAAGTGAGCCACTGGGGAAGCTATATATACATTCTTTTTTGATATATTCATAAGGTATAACAGGGGCTTCTCAGGTGGCACTAATGGTAAAGAACCTGCCTGTCAATTCAGGAGATGTAAAAAACACAAGTTTGATCCCTGGATCAGGAAGATTCCTTGGAGGAGGGCAGAGCAACCCACTCCAGTATTCTTGCCTGGGAAATCCCATGGACAGAGAAGCATGGCAGGTTACAGTCCACGCAGTCAGACATGAGTTGGACAAAGAGTCGGACAGGACTGAGTGACTGAGCACGCATGTAGTATTTCATTGTTTATACGTACCACATCTCTCATCTGTTTTTCTGTCAATTGACATTAAGGTTGTTTCCACATCTTGGTGGAAAAGCACATTTTGAATGAATTATCTGAGATTGTGTGGTAAGGTCAGGGTCATTTACCCAGTCTCAAATCCCTGCTCCACTTTCCCTGGTTAGGTGGCTTTGAAGGAAGTCTCCCTTCTCCAGCTCTCAATCCTCACTCTAAAATGGGAAAAGGCACATCTGCTCCACAGTGCCTTTTATATAGGGCTGTTTTCAAGTAAGCTAAATCCTGTAAGACATCAGTGCATGTTAGCTATTGTTAGTTAAGTTACTCCTTCCAATAAAACTTGACATTCTCTGGAGATGACAATGATTCCTTCATAAGCAAGAATGGACTTCCGGTGACAGAAGACATAATGTTCTGGGAGACCAGGGCTCTGATGCCAGGCAGACTAGAGCTCCCCCAAGCATTACTTATCTTGAGAACCCTGAGGCCCTTGGCAAGTACCCAGCTTCCCTTACTACTCATTTATAAATGAGTGGTCATAACAGACCTCTGGATTCACAGCCCAGCGTCAGCTTTTTCTTTAGCCTCGAGATGCCTCTGTTTCTCCTCTAGAAAATGGAAGGGGAACAATACCTATCTCACTTTCAGGGCAGAACACTTCAGAGGTGACAATGTACAATTTGCATTCCCTACCACAGCTTCCATAAAAGTGGGATCTTCTAGCAAAATAATGACTACAACCAGAAAGACATCAGTAAACAAAAACCCCTGCTGTTATATTTTGGATCTGCAACACAAGCAAGAAACAGACCTTAGTTATAGACAGTAATGAAATTTCAACTTTTGTCTTGATACTGCAGAATCTAGGCTATCCTGATTGATTTGGCTTACTAAGTGTGGGGGTGATATTTAAAGCCATGGGCTTTGATTAGATTACCCAGGACATAAGTAGAAAGAGAAGAAAAATAAAGAAAATGGAAGGAAAAGAAGAGGGTAAAAGAGAAGGAAAAAAGAGTAAGGATGGTGAGATGGGAAAGAGAAAATACAAAGGGAGAGGGTCAGAGAAGTGCTCTGGGAACATCTCAACATTAAGTTCAAAAGAGAAGAAGCTCAAAAAAAAAGAGTGAGCAAACATATATGTTTGTGTGTGTATATATATATATATATATATATATATATAGTGTCAAGGATGGTGTCATGGAAGGCAAAAGAAGAAAGAGTTCAGAGGAGGAGGACTGACTGCAGGATTCTGTTGGAAGTTAGATAAATTGAATGGGAAAAAAAAGTATTCTTTAAGCTTATGAAATAGAATATGAGATCATTCTTATTCTTGGCAGGTAAGTCTCCACTGAAGTATGGACACAGAAGTCCCACTGGCATAACCTGAAAGAAAATCTGGTAGATGATGAAGGGCAGGGCACTCCCCAGGTGATTGTCATATGTGGCCAGGATGCAGAGCCACCAGCTTAGATGGAGACTTCTCTGATGAACTCTTCATGTCTGCCTTCATCTTTGATGCATTTTCTTGGGTTTCCAGGCTTCTAGTCTGGTTTTCTGGTCCCTGCTTGCCCTCCTGGGTTGTAACCCTCACCTATCTCATCTTCCTAGGTTTACAGATCAAGCTTCTTCCCTCTGCCATCACCACATTGTTCCCTTTAACTTGAAACTCTTCCCTTCCAGCCCCAGTTGGTCTTGATGCATCCTGGTCAAATCACAACCAGGGCCATCCAAGGCTCAAAGGCAAGCTGGTGGGTCCATGGTGATCACCAGGGCCTTCATAGACCATTTCTACTTTCACTTTTTAGCTCCTAGAAACCAAAATCAATCAAATAACATTTGTAAATCAGAATTCATTTCTTTAAAATAAGTATGGCAAGGGCATGTAAATATTAGATTAGAATAATAACTCACCTTTTCTAATAATGTTTCTTTCTTACAAAGGTTTTCAAAAGCCAAATGCTATAATCAATAAAGCCCTCAAAGTGGGTTTTCCTGGGACCATATTTGTACATAAATCCTCCACTATTGTTAGAATGTGGACACTGTTAGTTCCAAAGTCACCACGATTTTAACTTCTGAGAATTGCCACCCATTACTACTCTTACGTTTAGGTTCTATGGTGTCTCTTCTGGGTTTGATTTTTTAGCTACCAGGGATCTGAGGAGTACCCCACAGTAAGAATACTCAGTCTCTCCTATGACCACGCCCATCATCAATTCGGGCCAAGGTTTCAGCTTTCCTGACCATTTTCTTCTGACTTTTGGACTTCTTCAAACTCCTTTTAGTTCTTCTGCCCCTGAGAGGGCTAAGACTTCAAAACACACTTTTTAATGAGAAGCCCTGGTACAGTTCTCTTGATAACAGGAGCAAAATGTGAAGTCAAACCTTCCACTGAAGCCAGTGGGCCCTGAATCTGATGGCACTGTATAGACCACACCACGACATCCATATTGCTCCCAATAGTCACTTTGAGCCCAGAAAGGGAGATTCTTCTCCTAGTCAGTGGAGAAAAATTAATTTTCCCATGGCTGCATAGTGGAAAAAGAACAATAGAAGGTAGGCAGAAAACACACTGCACTCAGAGTGAAGAGAACTATTTGACAATAGTACCCACAATTAAAAAAAAAAAAAAACCCTCTTCTAAGAGATGCAATTTATGTTAAACACTTTCCAATTGTACTGGCTGGTGTAAAACATATATATGTACACATAAACACACACACACATATATATATAAATAAATTATGAGATGAACATTGAGCAATTACAGACAGAATCTAAGAAAATTTGCTGTTGATTATTCCATGAAGACAGATCAGGGAACAAAACAGAGTAGGAACATCAGAAGACACCAGACCCACATAGAATAGAGGGTGGGCTTTCAACTTTGAAAGATCTGGATTCAATTCTCAATCCCTAGACTACTTGATTATTGCAGTAAAGATTCTAGTCCAGAATGGTCCATGATGACATGTGTTTTTTACTGTTTTGTTCTGTTTTAAAAGTAATCCTTAAATACCCAGAAACCAAGATACTTTGCCCCTGGTCCTGGCTCTAGATAAAAGATCTTCATTCTTAATATATGTATTACACTGTTTCCTTCCACTGACATCTGACAGGTGCCAGAAACTCCTATTCTCAGCTTGGGACACTGAATAATGCTCACCACTTGCTTCTGATAACTTTGGGATCAAAGGGTCTCTAGGCTTTGTCATTCTACTTTCTGTAGAAGTGTTAGTGTGGAGGGTGTGGGAAAGGAAGGAGTGCAGTCTGGATGGAATAATTTGCTATCCTCACTGCCTTCCATGTCTGCTCTGTAATCCACACTCCTTGTGAAGAGACTGGAATATTTGGGGCTAGAATATTTGACTTTAGGAGCTCCCCTCAAACACATATGCTGGGAGTCTTTGGTTTTGATTTTAACCTGACTCCTTCTGAATGAGAATGTGCGGAGGAATGCAGCAGCATCATTCAACCCCAACTCTCCTCTAGCTTTAGCAATGGGTGGTTCTTTGGCCATTAGACCCTCTCACATCTGTTTAGGATTGGTAAGCACTTAGTGTCACTACTGTTGCCTCACCCCACTGCTTCCAAGAAAGTTAGTTCCCTTACATGGACTACAGAAAATCTACTTCATTAGTGTTTTTGTCTCTAGTCTTCTCCTTTCTATTCATTCTCCATTCAGCAGCCAGAATGATGAACAGACAACTTGGATAGGATCCTCTCAATCATCTGTTTAAAACTTTCCGAATTTCCACATTGAGGTTCTCAGGTGGCTCAGGAGATGCGAGTTTGATCCCTGGGTCAAGAAGATCGGCTGGAGGAGGAAATGGCAACCCACTCCAGTATTCTTGCCTGGGAAAGCCTATGGACAGAAGAGCCCGATGTGCTGTAGTTCACAAGGTCACAGAGAGTCAGACATGACTGAGTGACTAAGCATGCACGTGCTTGTGTCTAAGGAAGACCACTTTTGCCACTTTTGCTCATTATAGTATTAAAAGTTTTAGACAGAGCAAATAAGCAACAGAAAGAAATTTAAAGGCATCCAAATTGGAAAGGAAAGAGTCAAACTATCAGTTTTAACAGACCTCATGATCTTATATGTAGAAAATTCTACAGATTACACACACACACTGTTAGAACTCATGAAAGAATTCAGCAAAGTTCCTGAATACAAAATGAACAGACTTGTTTTCTATATACTAACAATAAATAATCCAAAAGACATATTAAGAAAAACTTCCACTTAAAAAAGCATCAAAAAGAATAAAATATGTAGCAATAAACTTAAGGAGGCAAGAAATTTGTACAGTGAAAACTATAAATCACTGCCAGAAAAAAAAATTGAATAAGGCATTAGCAAATGAAAAGATATCCTATGTTTATGGATTAGAAGACTTAATATTGTTAAAATGTCAGTACTACCCAAACCTATCTACAAATTCAATGCAATCCTACAAAATCCCATTTTTTGCAGAAATAGAAAATTTCATCTTAAAATTCATATAGAATTTCAAGATCTGAAATAGTCAAAACAATCTCAAAAAAAGAATAATGTAAGATCTCAGATTTGCTGACTTCAAAACTTATTACAAACCTACAGTAATCAATGGAACAGAACAGAGAGCCTAGAAATAAACCCTCACATACATAGTCAAATATATTTTGACAAGGGTGCTGAGATCATCCTATGGGAAAAAGGACAATTCAATGAGGAAAGAGACCAGTCAATGGGGAAAGGACAGTCTTTTCAACAAATGATGTTGGAAAAACTGGTTATCCACATGAAAAAGAATGAAATTGAATGCTTATCTTAGCACAATATACAAAACTTAACTCAAAATGGATCCAATATCTACAGTAACACCTAAAATGATAAAACTCTTAGAAGAAAATGGGAAAAGCCTCATGACATTGACTTTGTCAATGATCGATTGGATATGACACCAAAAGCACAGGCAACCAAACAAAAAATAGACACATTTTATTCAAATGTTAAGCTGTCATACAGCCAAGAATACTACCAGCAGAGTGAAAAGACAACCCACAGAATGAGAGAAAATATTTGAAAATCATATACGTGATTAAGGATTAATATCCAGAATAAATAAAGGACTCCTACAACTTAACATCACAAAAGCAACCAATCTGATTTCAAAATTATCAAAAAACGTGAACAGACATTTCTTGAGAGGAGATATACAAATGGTTAATGAATGCATGAAAATATGTTTAACATCACTGATCATTAGAGAAATGCAAATCAAAACCAAAGTGGGATATACTACGTTCTACATATTAGGATGGCTGCTATACAAAAATTTAAATTAAGATTTTTTTAAAAAGAGAAAATAACAAATTTTGGCAAGGATGTGAAAAGCCTAGAACTTAGCTGATGAGAATGTAAGTTGATGTGGCTACTGTCAAAAATGGTATTCCTTAAAAAATTAGAATTACCATCAGTTCAGTTCAGTTCATTTCAGTTTAGTTGCTCAGTCATGTTCGACTCTTTGCAACCCCATAAATCACAGCACGCCAGGCCTCCCTGTCCATCACCAACTCCCGGAGTTCACTCAGACTCACGTCCATCGAGTCAGTGATGCCATCCAGCCATCTCATCCTCTGTCGTCCCCTTCTCCTCCTGCGCCCAATCCCTCCAAGCATCAGAGTCTTTTCCAATGAGTCAGCTCTTCGCATGAGGTGGCCAAAGTATTGGAGTTTCATCCTCAGCATCAATCCTTCCAATGAACACCCAGGACTAGTCTCCTTTAGGATGGACTGGTTGGATCTCCTTGCAGTCCAAGGGACTCTCAAGAGTCTTCTCCAACACCACAGTTCAAAAGCATCAATTCTTCAGCGCTCATTTCTTCACAGTCCAACTCTCACATCCATACATGACCGCAGGAAAAACCATAGCCTTGACTAGACGGACTTTTGTTGGCAAAGTAATGTCTCTGCTTTTCAATATGCTATCTAGGTTGGTCATAACTTTCCTTCCAAGGAGTAAGTGTCTTTTAATTTCATGGCTGGAGTCACCATGCAGTGATTTTGGAGCCCCAAAAAATAAAGTCTGACACTGTTTCCACTGTTTCCCCATCTATTTCCCATGAAGTGATGGGACCAGATGCCATGATCTTTGTTTTCTGAATGTTGAGCTTTAAGCCAACTTTTTCACTCTCCACTTTCACTTTCATCAAGAGGCTTTTGAGTTTCTCTTCACTGTCTGCCATAAGGGTGGCGTCATCTGCATATCTGAGGTTATTGATATTTCTCCTGGCAATCCTGATTCGAGCTTGTGCTTCTTCCAGCCAGTGTTTCTCATGATATACTCTGCATATAAGTTAAATAAGCCGGGTGAGAATATACAGCCTTGACGTACTCCTTTTCCTATTTGGAACCAGTCTGTTGTTCCATGTCCAGTTCTAACTCTTGCTTCCTGACCTGCATATAGGTTTCTCAAGAGGCAAGTCAGGTGATTTGGTATTCCCATCTCTTTCAGAATTTTCCACAGTTTACTGTGATCCACACAGTCAAAGGCTTTGGTATAGTCAATAAAGCAAAAGTAGATGTTTTTCTGGAACTCCCTTGCTTTTTCCATGATCCAGCGGACGTTGGCAATCTGATCTCTGGTTCCTCTGCCTTTTCTAAAACCAGCTTGAACATCTGGGAGTTCACAGTTCACATATTGCTGAAGCCTGGCTTGGAGAATTTAGAGCATTACTTTACTAGCATGTGAGATGAGTGCAATTGTGCAGTAGTTTGAGCAATCTTTGGCATTGCCTTTCTTTGGGATTGGAATGAAAACTGACCTTTTCCAGTCCTGTGACCACTGCTGAGTTTTCCAAATTTGCTGGCAATTTGCTGGAAGAAGCACATTTTCACAGCATCATCTTTCAGGATTTGAAATAGCTCAACTGGAATTCCATCACCTCCACTAGCTTTGTTTGTAGTGATGATTTCTAAGGCCCACTTGACTTCACATTCCAGGATGTCTGGCTCTAGGTGAGTGATCACACCATTGTGATTATCTGGATCGTGAAGATCTTTTTTGTACAGTTCTTCTGTGTATTCTTGCCACCTCTTCTTAATATCTTCTGCTTCTGTGAGGCCCATACCATTTCTGTCCTTTATCGAGCCCATCTTTGCATGAAATGTTCCCTTGGTATCTCTAATTTTCTTGAAGAGATCCCTAGTCTTTCCCATTCTGTTGTTTTCCTCTATTTCTTTGCATTGATTGCTGAGGAAGGCTTTCTTATCTCTTCTTGCTATTCTTTGGAACTCTGCATTCAGATGTTTATATCTTTCTTTTTCTCCTTTGCTTTTTGCTTTTCTTCTTTTCACAGCTATTTGTAAGGCCTCCTCAGACAGCCATTTTGCTTTTTTGCATTTCTTTTCCATGGGGATGGTCTTGATCCCTGTCTCCTGTACAATGTCGTGAACCTCAGTCCATAGTTCATCAGGCACTCTATCTATCAGATCTAGTCCCTTAAATCTATTTCTCACTTCTACTGCATAATCATAAGGGATTTGATTTAGGTCATACCTGAATGGTCTAGGTGTTTTCCCTACTTTCTTCAATTTCAGTCTGAATTTGGCAATAAAGGGTTCATGATCTGAGCCACAGTCAGCTCCTGGTCTTGTTTTTGCTGACTGTATAGAGCTTCTCCATCTTTGGCTGCAACGAATATAATCAGTCTGATTTCGGTGTTGACCATCTGGTGATGTCCATGTGTAGAGTCTTCTCTTGTGTTGTTGGAAGAGAGTGTTTGCTATGACCAGTGCATTTTTTTGGCAAAACTCTATTAGCCTTTGCCCTGCTTCATTCTGTACTCCAAGGCCAAATTTGCCTGTTAACTACAGATGTTTCTTGACTTCCTACTTTTGCATTCCAGTCCCCTATAATGAGAAGGACATCTTTTTTGGGGTGTTAGTTCTAAAAGGTCTTGTAGGTCTTCATAGAACTGTTCAACTTCATCTTCTTCAGCATTACTGGTTGGGGCATAAACTTGGATTACTGTGATATTGAACGGTTTGCCTTGGAAACGAACAGAGATCATTCTGTCGTTTTTGAGATTGCATCCAAGTACTGCATTTAAGACTGTTTTGTTGACCATGATGGCTACTCCATTTCTTCTAAGGGATTCCTGCCCACAGTAGTAGACATAATGGACATCTGAGTTAAATTCACCCATTCCAGTCCATTTTAGTTTGCTGATTCCTAGAATGTTGACATTCACTCTTGCCATCTCTTGTTTGACCACTTCCAATTTGCCTTGATTCATGGACCTGACATTCCAGGTTCCTATGCAATATTGCTCTTTACAGCATCAGACCTTGCTTCTATCACCAGTCACATCCACAGCTGGGTATTCTTTTTGCTTTGGCTCCGTCCCTTCATTCTTTCCGGAATTATATCTCCACTGATCTCCAGTAGCATGTTGGGTACCTACCGACCTGGGGAGTTCCTCTATGAGTATCCTATCATTTTGCCTTTTCATACTGTTCATGGGGTTCTCAAGGCAAGAATACTGAAGTGGTTTGCCATTCCCTTCTCCAGTCGACCACATTCTGTCAGACCTTTCCACCATGACCCACCCGTCTTGGGTTGCCCCACAGGCATGGCTTAGTTTCATTGACTTAGACAAGGCTGTGGTCCTAGTGTGATTAGATTGACTAGTTTTCTGTGATTATGATTTCAGTGTGTCTGCCCTGAATTACCATAGAATCCAGCAATTCCACTTCCAGTTATATACCCAAAACAGTTGAAAGCATGAACTCTAACACAGCATTTGTGCACCCATGTTCATAACAACATTAGTCACAGTTGTCAAAAGGTGAAAGCAACTCAATATTTATCAACCTATGAATGGATAAACAACATGTGATATACATTCAGTGGAATAAATGTGATTTAAAAGGAGGGAAATTCTGACACCTGCTATAACCTGGAAAAATCTTGAAGACATTATGCTAAGTGGAACAAATCAACACAAAAAGACAAATAGTGTGTGAATCCAATTACATGAGATACTTAGAATTCATAGAACCAGAAGCTAGCCTTAAGGTTGCTGGGGGCTGAGGGTTGGGAGGAATGGGGAGTCATCGTTTACAATGGTTACCATGGTTACAGAGTTTCAGTTAGGAAGGTTAAAATTTTCTGAAGATAGATGTTGGTGATGGTTGCACAACAATGTAAATGTACTCAATGCTTCTGAACTGTATACTTGAAAGTGGTTAAGCTACTGCACTTTATGGTTAATATATTTTATCACAATTTTTAAAGATTTCCAAAGCATTGCTATGCAGATAAATCTCAAGTTCTTCAGCCAAGCACAGGTCCCACCACATGCTGGCTCCACGTACTAGTCTACTGTTTCCTCTCTCCACTCTGTCCATAATTCAGCCACAGGGAACTCCCTGAGATTCCTTTCATGTATCCATTTCTCATTTCTGTGCTTTGGCATATGTGCTTTATCCACAGGAACTTCCTTTGCCTCCGTTCCCCAGCTTTGCCAATACTTACTTTTAGTCAGTAACTGAGTTGAGGTGTTTTTGTTAATCTGGAAAATCTTGAGCTTCCTGATGGGCAATCTGCATTCCCCTTGTGTTTCCACTGCTCTTTGATTAATAGATCACTGATAACACTGCAATTTAATCTTCCTGTAAATGTACAGTGGGGGACAGCAAATAAACAGATTTCCTGTTCATGGACTATTGAGGGGGGTGGAATTCCCAAAATAGACCCAGAAGTGGCACAAATTATGTAATTAGTAGACAAGGATATTAAATTGTTGATTATAACTTTACTGTATATGATTTTTAGAAGAAAGAGAGAAAGGGTGAACGTTAAGCAAAGAACATGTATAATGACCCAAATCAAACTAGATATGAAAAATAAAAATGTTGGTGAAGAAAAATATTATAAATGGAATTAAAAACAGAGTACACACTACAGAAAAAAGATTAATGAGCTTTAAAAAAACATAAATATAGAAACTATAAAAAAAATTTTAAAACAGAGGGAAAGGGCTGAAAATGAAATCAAATGTGCATCAGTGAGCTGTGAAACAATTTAAAGCAGCCTAAGTGATGTTGCTCAGTCATTTCCGACTCTTTGCGACCCCATGGACTGTAGCCTACCAGGCTTCTCCATCCATGGGATTTTCCAGGCAAGAGTACTGGAGTGGGTTGCCATTTCCTTCTCCAGGGGATCTTCCTGACCCTGGGGTCGAACCCTGGGGTCTCCTGCATTGTAGGCAGATGCTTTACCCTTTGAGCTACATGCCTTCTGCTAAAGCAGCCTAATATACGCTTAATTCTATCTTTGAATAAAAGGGGAGAGAACAGAGATAAAAAATATATTTGAAGAAATAATTGCTCTCAAATATCCAAATTCCCACAGATCTTAGAAGTTCAAGGAGCCACAGCATAAGAAATATGAAATGAAAACTGCACTAGAGTAACCATAATTGAATTTTTAAAAGCCAGTGGTAGAAGGGAAATCTTAGCATCCAGAGGAAAAACGTTTCTTTAAATACAGAAGAACAAAGGCAAAAACGACAGAAGTCTCCTCATTGGTAAAGAGGAACACCAGTAGACAGTGGAGCAGTATCTTTAAAGTATAGAAAAAACAAAAAATCAACCACTATACTAAACTCAGCAGAAATATCTTTAAAAAACAAAAGTTATATAAAGACTTTTTAAAGCATACAAAAACTAAAAGAATTCATCATTAGCTAACCTGTATTACAAAAAATATTCAAGGAAATCCTTCAGGCAGAAGGAAATTAATACCAGATGTAATACTTACAGAAAGGAATAAAAAGCTTCAGAGATAATAAACATGTAGGTTTTTAAAAAGCGAGATCACTTTTCTCTTTAAAAAAAATCTATTTAAAGCATAATTAATTGCTTAAAGAAAAGTGTTAGTTGCTCAGCTGTGTCTGACTCTTTGAGATCCCATGGACTTTAGCCTATCAGGCTCCTTTGTCCATGGGATTGCCCAGGCAAGAATACTGGAGTGGGTAGCCATTCCCTTCTCCAGGGTATCTTCCCAACCCAAGGATCAAGCCAGGGTCTCCTGAAATGCAGGCAGATTCTTTAGTGTCTGAGTCAGTTTAAAGAATTGCAAAGTATTGAGGGATTTATAAAATATGTAAAAATAAAATTTATGACAGCAGTGGCACAAAAGCTGAAGAGGAACACAGAACAATACTGTTATAAGTTTCTTATACTATATTTGAAATAATATATTACTTGTAGGTAGATTGTTATAAGTAAAAAATGCTAACTATAATCCCCAAAGCAACTGCAGCTGCTACAGCAGAAATGCTCATAAAATAAACTTCTGTTCCTATCTCCTATTATTCATATCTTTGTGGGATACAGTAGTTTTCTCTTGAGTGTGGACAGAATCTATGACTTTCTTATAACCAATAAAATATTTCAACAATAATAGGATGTATATGATTATACGACATTATATTATAGCACTCATCTTACTGGAATCTCGATCTTCCTTACTGGCATTGAAGAAACAAAAAATAGTGAAATGAATGCTTTTCAGGTAATATCATGAACAAGGTAACAATATCTGCCTATAACTTCTAATCAGCACAATAACTGATAGCTTATGAAGTAACTTATGACAAGAAAATAAACAGCATAAGTTGTAAACAAATAAATAAAACATTTATAAATTATTGTCACATAAAAAATGGCAAAGAATTTTCTAAATAATACTAGGAGTAATAAGAGAATTTAGATAAGTTTCTGTATACAAGATCAATATGCAAAAAATGTATTTCTAAGTACTATCAATGAAAAATTGGAAATATAATTTTTAAGATTTAAATTATTTAATCTTGATAAGATTAAGATATATATATAGTACTTCCAAGAATAACCAATTATTTATAACACTGCCAAAAGTAGTGAATACTTGAAATAGAAATACTTGAAATAGAACATGCTTATAGATATGAAAAAGTGCAATATCTTTGTAGTAAAAACTGCAAAATTCTAATAAAACAAATCAGTTACCTTAATTAAATGGTGATATATATCTTGCTTATGGATTAGAAGACTGAATATTGTTACAAAGACAAATATCTTCAAACTGAGCTACATATACAATTCAACTCCAATCAAAATTCTAGCATTCTATTTTAGAAATTTTTAGAAAGTGATTCTATAATGTATATGAAAAAGTAAAGGAACTAGAGTGGTCAAAACAATTTGTAAAAAGAAGAACCAATTTGGAGCACTTTCAGTACTTGATTCAAGACTGTATATGAAGCTGCATTAAGGCAGTGGGATGGAAACTCCCTGGTGAGCCAATGTTAGGGCTCTGCACTTCCACTGCAGAGAACACCAGTTAAGTCCCCGAGGGCACTAAGATCCTGTATGCCATGTGGCACAGCCAGAAAAGTTAAAAACAAAAAGCATTGAGATATTGCAAACAAGACAGAGTTATAGTTCAACTGAACAGAATAAAGAGTCTATTATTAGACCCACACATATGATATCAATTGATTTTTTACAAAGATATAAAACTGTTTCTTTGAAAAAAAAGTATTCTATGTTTTTATAAATAGTGCTGAATCAATGAAGTATCTATAGGCAGAAAAAAATAACAATATTAATCCTTTCTTCAAACCACACACAAAATTGACAAATTGGACTTTATCTTCACTTTGAAAAATAACATAAGCCAAAGAGTGCTAGAAAATATTTGCAAATCATATATCTAATAAAGTACTTATATACAGAATATATAACAGATCTCAAACTCAAAAAAATGAAAACAAATAATCTAATTTTTCAAACTGTCATTAGATGTGAGTAGAAACTACACCCCCCCAAAAAAAGTATGACTGCCAAAATACTTATGTGAAAAGATGTTCAACATTATTAGTTATCAGAGAAAAACAAATTAAAACTGTAATAAGATACAACTATGTATCATTAAGGGAGAAGGCAATGGCACCCCACTCCAGTACTCTTGCCTGGAAAATCCCATGGATGGAGGAGCCTGGTGGGCTGCAGTCCATGGGGTCATTAAGAGTCAGACATGACTGAGCGACTTCACTTTTCACTTTCAAGCACTGGAGAAGGAAATGGCAACCCACTCCAGTGTTCTTGCCTGGAGAATTCCAGGGATGGGGGAGCCTGGTGGGCTGCCGTCTGTGGGGTCGCACAGAGTCGGATACGACTGAAGTGACTTAGTTTTTAGTTTAGTTTATATATCATTAAAATAGACAAAATAATTGAAAGTTTTTTTCAAAATAATTATAACTAAAAATCTGACAATTTCATGTTCTGGTAATTATGTAGTATCACTGTAACGCTTATACTTTGTTGGTAGGAATGCAAAATGGTAGAGACATTTTGGAAAATAACTTGGCAGTATTTTACAAAGTTAAACATAAGTTTGCCATATGGCCTAGCAATTCTGCTCTTTTGCATTTATCTTATTAAAATGGAAACTTATGTTTGTATGAAAACTTGTACAATCATGTTTATAGGCTTTATTTGTAATCTCCTCAAACAGGCAAAACCCAAATTTCCTCTAACTAGAGAACTAACAAATAAACTTTGATACCATGTAATGAAATACTACTCATCAATTAAATGCTAAACACAAAACATAGATGAATTACATATATATCATATAAAGTGAAAGAAGCCAGATTGAAAAGCAAAACATCATATGATTTCACTTATATGACCTTCTGGTAAAAGCAAAAATATGTAAGAGAAAAATAGATCAATGGCTGCCAGAAGTAGGTATTGAGACTAAGAATGTTTACAAAAAAGCATAGGAAAATTTGGAAACAGTTGAGCTATTTTACATTATTATTGTCATGATGTCTATGTAGCTGCATGCTTTTGACAATCTTAGAATTATGCACATTTAAACAAGCATAATTTTACTTTGTATAAAATCCACATTAAGAAAAAATACTGGGGAAAAGCAATATAATCTAGACTATATAGTGCATAATGTACAATTTTCATCATGCAATAAAGAAATACTACACATTTAAATAATAGGAAAATACGAGCCAAGTTAAATGTAATAAAGTGTAATTAATAAAAACTGAAATGAAGATAAAGACATTGAAATTAGCAGAAATTTTATTTAAATCAGCCAATATAAATTTGTTTAAAGATTTAAGGAAAGAACAATAATCAACAATAATAATATTGTAATAATAAATAATAATAAACAACAATAAAAGATATAGAACTTCGTTGGAGAAATGTAAACTACAAAACAAAACCAAGTGAAAATTCTAAAACCAAAATGAACAATATGTGAAGGAAAAAAACTCACTGGTTGTGTTTAACATCATCTCCCATGATAGCAAAGTAATGCTCAAAATTCTCCAAGCCAGGCTTCAGTAGTACATGAACCATGAACTTCCAGATGTTCAAACTGGATTTAGAAAAGTCAGAGGAATGAAAAATCAAATTGACAACATCTGCTGGATCATCAAAAAATTCAAGAGAGTTCCAGAAAAACATCTACTTCTGCTTTATTGACTATGCCAAAGCCTTTGACTGTATGCATCACAACAAACTGTGGAAAATTCTTCAAGAGATGGGAATACCAGGCCATCTGACCTGCCTCCTGAGAAATCTGTATGCCAGTCAAGAAGCAACAGCTACAACTGAACATGGAAAAACAGACTGATTCCAAATCAGGAAAGGAGTACGTCAAGGCTGGATATTGTCACCCTGCTTATTTAACTTGTATGCAGAGTACATCATGAGAAATGTTGGGCTGGATGAAGCACAAACTGGAATCAAGATTTCTGGGAGAAATATCAACAACCTCAGATATGCAGATGACACCACCCTTATGGCAGAAAGTGAAGAAGAACAAAAGAGCCTCTTGATGAAAGTGAAAGAGGAGAGTGAAAAAGTTGGCTCAAAACTCAATATTCAGAAAACTAAGACCATGAATCCAGTCCCATCAATTCAGTTCAGTTGAGTCGCTCAGTGGTGTCCGACTCTTTGCGACCCCATGAATCGCAGCACACCAGGCCTCCCTGTCCGTCACCAACTCCCAGAGTTCACCCAAACTCATGTGCATCGAGTTGGTGATGGCATCCAGCCATCTCATCCTCTGTTGTCCCCTTCTCCTCCTGCCCCCAATCCCTCCCAGCATCAGGGTCTTTTCCAATGGGTCAACTCTTCGCATGAGGTAGCCAAAGTATTGGAGTTTCATCCTCAGCATCAGTCCTTCCAATGAACACCCTGGACTAGTCTCCTCTAGAATGGACTGGTTGGATCTCCTTGCAGTCCAAGAGACTCTGAAGAGTCTTCTCCAACACCACAGTTCAAAAGCATCAATTCTTCGGCACTCAGCCTTCTTCACAGTCCAACTCTCACATCCATATATGACCACTGCAAAAACCATAGCTTTGACTAGATGGACCTTTGTTGGCAAAGTAATGTCTCTGCTTTTCAATATGCTATCTAGGTTGGTCATAACTTTTCTTCCAAGGAGTAAGCATCTTTTAATTTCATGGCTCCAGTCACCATCTGCAGTGATTTTTACACTATGTCAAACTAGCTAAGTTGGTTAGAGTGGCCACAAGAGAATTCTGATACTTTGAAGATGGAAGTGAAAGAGTATCCCTTTTACAGACTGAAATATAACATAGGGCAGGGGTTCTTACAGCTCACACATTGCTATTTATTTGCTGGCTTTTCTCACTGCAAGGAGCAGCAGCTGGGTGTGCAACTCCTCCTGCTCTTGCCCAGTACCTTTATTAAAATTCTACACATCTTAGGCCAATTGGGTGAGCAGCTGCATGGTAAAGGACAACAGTTTATCCAGCAAGTCACTTGCATCATGAAGATTGGAGGTTGTCCTGGAATGCTGGCAATGCCATAACAAAATACCATAGACTGGGTGGCTTCACCAACAGAAATTTATTTCTCACAGTTCCAAAGCCTAAGAAGTTTAGTGTCAGGGTGCCAGAAAGATCAGTTCCTGGTAAGGACTCTCTGGTTGTTGTAAACAGCTGCCTTCTCATTGTGTTCTTACATGATAGAGAGAAAGACATCTCTCTTCCTGTTTTTATAAGGCCACCAATCATATCAAATTAGAACCCTCACACTTTATGACCTCACTTAACCTTGATTGTCCTGTGAAAGCCCTATCTTCAAATACAGTCACATTGGGAGTGAGGGCTTTAATGTATGAATTTGAGGTGAAGATGCAATTCGGTTCATAGCAGAAGTGACGAGACAGACCCTGCTCCATTTTGTTATTACAGGTTCTGGTTTATCCTAAGTTTCCCTCATTTATGTTCATCTTCCTTTCACAACCGCCTTGCCCATACCTGAAGCCCTGAATCAGACATAGCAGTAGCAGTTCAACAGACTGCTTCACAACTACCACAACTGCATAAGATCTAATAACTTTAGCTAATATCTCTTTCTACACTACTTTCTTTTTAAAGATTTTTTTACATGGACCATTTTAAAGTCTTTATTGAATTTGTTAGAATATTATTTCTGCTATTTATGTTTTATTTTTTTGTCTGTGAGACATGGGGGATCTTAGCTCCCTGACCAGGTATTGAACCCACACCCCCTTCATTGGAAGGTCAAGTCTCAAACACTGGACTGCCAGGGAAGTCTGCACACTACTTCTTAGACTGAACTGGCTGCTCTATATTTTTACATGATGGAAAATAAAACTTTAAGATATGGCATTTACACTGGCATCAAAAACACAAAATATTTATGAATAAATTTAGTAAAACAAGTATAAGAGCTCTACACTGCAAAAAAAACAATAACAACAACAACAAAAAACCATAACATTGATGAGAAATGTTAAAGACCTAAATAAATGAAAGGCATGGAATGGTCATGGATTAAAAGACTGAATATTGTGAAGATGTTGATTCTCCACAAGATTTGGTGGAATCCCAACTGAAATCCCTATATGCTAAAAGGCCTATAAGATAAACAATTTTGAAAAAACAACAAAGTAGGAGAAAACAGACTTCTTGAATTCAAAACTGTCTTTAAAACGCTTCCCTGGTGGCTCAGATGGTAAAGAATCTGCCTGCAATGTGGGAGTCCTGGGTTTGATCCCTGGGTTGGGAAGAATCCCTGGAGAAGGGAACGGCTACCCACTTCAGTATTCTTGCCTGGAGAATTCCATGGACAGAGGAGCCGGGCAGTCTACATACTGTCCGTGGGATTGCAAACAGTGGGACACAACTGAGTGACTTTCACTTTCATTGATACAAGGATAGCCAAAAATATCAATGGAATAAAAAAGAGCATGAAACACACACATATATGATTAATCAGTGTTCAACAAAGGTGCCAAAATACTGGAACAACTATATATGCATATACAGAAAATTAATCTTAACCCCAACCTCATACTATCCACGAACATTTATTCAAGAAGTATCATAGGCCAAAATGCAAATATTAAAACTCAAAAGCATCTAAAAAACACAGGAAAATACCTTCTTGGAGCAAACAAGAAATTTTTAGAGATGACACTAAGACAAAAGCACAAAAGAAAAAAATTGATATATTGAACTTCATTAAAACTAAAAAAAAAAATTGTTATTCAGAAGATCTAGTTAAGGAAGGCCACAAATTCGCAGGGAGTATTTGTAAAACACATAATTGACAATGGGCTTGAATATAGAATATATGAAGACGCTTAACAATAATAGAAAGAGAAACAACCCAATAAAAATGAGCAAAAGACTTGAACAGATGCTTAAGAAAATAAGATACTCTAATATCCAATAAGCACATATCATTAGTCATCAGGGAAATGTAAATTAAAGCCACAGGAAGATTTTTTCAAAAGCTTTAGACTTTGAACAAAATTGTTGTAGAAATGAAAAGAAATGAACTTTGTATAGAGCTCTGGGCAGTCATCTGCACTCAGTAGGTGATCAACAGTGTAAATTTCCTTCCTCCTCCTGTTCCTTGCCAGCTAAGGTTGAGAGTGTTTCCTTAGCTCTGGTAAAGGTGAAGATAGCCAGTCCCAGTAGTCACAGGAAGTGCTGGATTTTCCAGTTCTACCTGAGAACGTGGAATAAAGAGTGTGACATTAGAAACTGAATAAACAGGAGACATTTTAGTTGCACTTGTCTTATGAGCCTCTGGAAGAATTCATCTTCCTTTGGGATTCACCTCTCATTCCACAAAATAAATAAACCAGCACAGAGGTGGAGATCTCATTTCTTTGGATTTCCTAAGCTGTCACTAGGAAAGAGCATGGTTATTGCAAACAGCTAATTATTAACTTCTTTGACGTTCATATACACAGTTAAAGACATTTGTTCTTTGTGAAATGAATCCCAGAACCTTGCAGTAACTCAGTCATAAGGTTTTTCCTGGTCTCCTGAATAACACAGTTATAAATCAGAAGAGTCTCCAAATATAAAAGGCCAGTGACAGTGGTGAGTTCCCCATCAAAAATAGCTTGTTTTCAGTCATGCCTTTCACTCCCTCTCTCCTTGCCTCCAATATTCTAAAAGGTAGACATCCATATTTCAAAGTGTGCCCACACAGCTCCAAGAAAAACTGCATTTGGGAAATGAACCAAAAGAGCAATTCTTTAGTTTGAGCAGTTCTTTCACATTTAAAAATATTCACTCAATTGTGCCTCTTTGCAGCAAGCCAAAATGTCTAATGATTTTTCAAACTCTGAGCTTGGTCCACAGATCCTTTGGCTTGCAGGGTGGGGAAGGGGAAAGAGGAAGGGTTAGTGGTCAGAGAGGTCCTGTCTAGATGGGCTGTGCACGATGAGTCCTGTTGGGTTCTCAGATCCCTTGTCTGTCCGATGGGTGTCTGTCCAATTGGATGACAGCAGTAGCCACCCCAAGGGCTAGGCACAGATTAAATGCAAGATGTGGGGTTTGAGGAACAATGGGCACCGCCTTCCTCTCCTCTCCTTTTGAAGCACCTTTCTCTTGTGGAGGGCAGTCATTGCTACCATTCCTGCTGGGATTAAGGGAAGACTCTCTGTGAATGCTATCTCACAGCAAGTTTGCGAAGTGGAGAGAAAACTTTACCCCAACTCCAAGTTCCTAATAAGAATCCTATATCTAGCCTTGAGTCATCTTCGGGAGATGTTCAGTAGCAACTGTGTATTCTTTTACCTTTTAGGGGAATCATTCACACAACAGTTCCCAGAATTCCCCCAGGCTCCCCTCCCCCAAAAGCCTTTCTTCTAATCAGCTGTCCTGAGAAGTCCAGTGCTATACGGAGGAAGGAGGCTTGGAACTCGATGGCAGGGTCCTGGGGAGCCCCCAATCCCTCTGGTCTGCTGGCTTACCTGGAGGTGAGGACCCTCTGAGATACAGATCCCCACAGGACAGTTTCACCCCATCTGCTGGGGTGTCATTGTATATGTTCACCAGTCACTTCTGTCTGGTCCTCAAGGGTGGACATCACTCTTCCATGGATTGGCAGGCCACTGCTGAAGGACCAACAGCCCTTCAGCCCATCTTTCCAGGCCCTCACATTCTTACTCAGGAGGAGCCAGTGCTCCAAGAAAAGTACATGTAACAAGTCACATAGATTTCTCCCCAGAACCATATTGAAAATGAAGTCTTTAGACCTAGACACTTATGTGTGTATTAAATGAATAGGAATTGTCTTCACTTGGGCAAGAAAACATCATCTCTCCCATTTTTTCCAAAACGCTTGAGCCTCTCAGTCTGCTGTTCATCTTTACCTCATAGAAATAGGCATATAAGAAATATTTACAATTCCAAATCTATGTTAAGAACAAGAGTCAAGGAAAGCTAACACTTGCCCAATAATCAGGAGGGTAGGGATCAGAGAGACTGCAGGAACACCTGCCCCATTCAAAGAGGCAGGTACTGTTCTACCCACCCATGTGCTGACCACAAAACTGCAAGCCTTGAGTCCAGCTATTCTAGAAAATATAGTAACTGGGTTTTTAAAGCGAAGCCTGCTGATTGGACAAACAGTCCAATGCTTCAAGCAGCATATGGTTCAACATTTGCAGGATACTTGCTGACTAAATTTGACCCATGGGCGAGCAGAGTGTGCTCTCAGCTCTGATCCGTCCATCTTGTGGCTTTCCTACCAATGGCCTGCAAAACAACCCCAAGACTCTTCTGCCTGGACTTCAGCTGTATCCATAGTCCCACTCTGGTCTTATAGTCACGCTTACATCTAACAGCAACTTAGATCCAGCACCTACCACTGAGCAACGACTACCAAAGCCAGGCTGTATCATGAATTTTCCATCCTAATGACTTCCATAGTGCTTTTGCTCATACAAAGAATTCTGTCTATGGAGATCTTCCACTTGCTTCAAGCTCATCTCCTCCAGCTTAGTCTCTGGAAGAGATTCCTGCCTCTCCTCCAAATCCTCACAGTGGTTACATTCACTCGTAGAGACTCAGAAAGTAATTTCATCCCATCTTATAACATTCCCTAACTGCTTCAGGTATGTTTCCCATTATTATCAGCTAGTATATAAGCTTCCCTGGATCCAGGTATTAGGTATTCTTTTGATTCACTCATAATTTTCATGATGTCTTGCACGTTAGATCCTGTGACAGAACAGAAGCACTGGCAATCCCTCCAAATGGGGAGAAAAAGACATTAAAAATGCTGGAGGAAACATTCAAAGTTCATTTTTAAACATGTTGACTACCTGGAACAGACGTAAGAGTATTTTAAATTAAAGCCAAATTAAATCTGGACTCTAGAGAGTTAGGTCAAGCATTGAAACCGCTCCTCTCCTTGAGGATGTTGGATGTTCATTTCTGACAATACAAGACTTGGGGATCAAGATGCAAAGCTCTGGGTCTGCCCAGGTGAGAGATCTAATTCCCTGAAGCTGGAACCAGAGATGCATTGAGTGTGCGTTAGCAAACCTAACTAAACACACAAAATTAGCACATTAGCACAATCAGCAGAGGAAACAAATGTTTCTTGGGCATAAATGTAACTTATGAAACTCAATCATTCTTCAGTGTAAGAGTGAATAAAGAATCAACCTACATTCTACACTCATTCCCACTCACACACTTCTACACCCACTGAGGGAAAAATAGCAAAACCTGCCTGTCATGCATTATAACACTGAGTAAAGGAGGAAATATCTATCCCGGGAATTATTAAGAAAATCCTAGTTTCTCTCAAATTGCAGCATAAATTCACAGTAGCTGGAAAGTCTGAGAAAAACTCAAGCTAAAAGTTGAGTTTCAAATATCAACTCCAAATAATCAACAGAAGCAAATGTTCCACACAATCTTCACAGAATCCCCCACAGATGAATTTCCAAGGATTCTAATTTCACAGTCAAATTAAAAAAAATAATAATAATAAGGAAAACAGACATCCTAAGTGAGAATTAAGAGTAATAACAGGAAACAATCCACTCTCATCAATTTCATATTCACAATTATCAGAAAGAATATAAAATATGTATGTTTAATGGATTTAAGTAAAAAAGAAAAAAGCAGGGTATTGATAAGATGAACAAATAATAAAAGACTAAAATGTTGAAACCATTTAGACAGAAATAGGGTGCCAAAAATATATAACAAGCTAAATAAAGAGCTCAGTGGGTGATTTTAACAGAAAATTTTCCAAATCTGAAGAGATACTTAATAAAACAAAAGCTAGACCTAAAGACATCCAATAATACAATATAGAAACACAAAGAGTCAAGAAATAACACAGGAGGCTTAGAAGACATGAAGAATATAATGAAGTATAATATGTGTAACTGCAAGCCCAGAAAGAGTAAAGTGAGACATGGGGACAGATGATATTTGAAGAAATAATGAATGAAGAACTTTGAAACTAATAAAGTACATTATTAGTTATAAAAATAAATGTATCTCAAGCAGGATAAAATTAAAATTAAAATCAACACTTAGAAACATCATTGTAAAACTGCACAATACCAAAGGGAAAGAGACTATTCTAGAAAACTTCACAAAGATGAATAATTAATAAAGGAATGATAAGCAGCAAATGAAGTCAGGATACAGTGGAATGATATCTTAAATGTAACAGACAAAATAACAGTTGAACTAATGAAAATATCTTTCTGAAGGAAATGAATTTAAGGTAGAAAAAAGAAAAACATACAGACAAAAACTGAGCACTGTATCCGAAAGACCTTCACTTGTGGTACTGTAAAGTTTATCCTAAAGGCAAAATAAAAGCAATCAGTTGGAAGCTCTGAGATGTAAGAATAAATAAAGAGCAAAGAAAATGATAAATACAGAGGAGCATCTGTCCAAATTTTGACTACTTAAGACAACAATAATATTGTTTATCAACACTTGTGGGAAAATAGATCTAAAACACACAATAATATATTAGAAAGAAGGAGTAAGATTGAAGTTAGCTTATTATGCAGATCATATATCACTCAGGAGAAGGGTAAATATTTAAAATTTTCTAAAGTAACCATTAGCAGAACAAAAGTAGAATTATTCAGTTCCAAATAGTGATGATGAACAGGAGCCATGAGAAAATATGCTCAAACAATCAAAATGAAGGGGGAAAAGAAAAGGGAAAAAAAGAAGCATAAGAAATGTATAATCCACAAAATGTATGAATACATAAAATGATGATAGAAATAAATGTAGTTAGAATAAATGTAAAAGATCTAACTTCAAGAATTGAAAGACAAAGATTGTCAGACAAGATTAATAAACAAAAGCTAGCCTTATGCTATTTGTAAGAAACATTTCTAAGTCATAAATATCAGAATCAGTTCAGTTCAATTTAGTTCAGTCGCTCAGTCGTGTCCAACTCTTTGAGACCCCATGAATTGCAGCACGCCAGGCCTCCCTGTCCATCACCAACTCCCGGACTTCACTCAAATTCACGTCCATCGAGTCAGTGATGCCATCCAGCCATCTCATCCTCTGTTGTGCCCTTCTCCTGTCCCCAGTCCCTCCCAGCATTAGAGTCTTTTCCAATGAGTCAACTCTTCACAGGAGGTGGCCAAAGTACTGGAGTTTCAGCTTTAGCATCATTCCTTCCAAATAACACCCAGGACTGATCTCCTTTAGATTGGACTGGTTGAACCTCCTTGCAGTCCAAGGGACTCTCAAGAGTCTTCTCCAACACCACAGCTCAAAAGCATCAATTCTTCGGCGCTCAGCTTTCTTCACAGTCCAACTCTCACATCCATACATGACTACTGGAAAAACCGTAGCCTTGACTAGACAGACCTTTGTTGGCAAAGTTATGTCTCTGCTTTTGAATATGCTATCTAGGTTGGTCATAACTTTCCTCTCAAGGAGTAAGTGTCTTTTAATTTTATGGCTGCAATCACCATGTGCAGTGATTTTGGAGCCCCAAAAAGTTAAGTCTGACACTGTTTCCACTATTTCCCCATCTTTTTGCCATGAAGTGATGGGACCAGATGCCATGATCTTTGTTTTCTGAATGTTGAGCTTTAAGCCAACTTTTTCACTCTCCTCTTTCACTTTCATCAAGAGGCTTTTTAGTTCCTCTTCACTTTCTGCCATAAGGGTGGTGTCAGAATTCGATTCGGTTCAGTCACTCAGTTGTGTCCGACTCTTTGCAACCCCATGAATCACAGCACACCAGTCCTCCCTGTCCATCACCAACTCCCAGAGTTCACTCAAACTCATGTCCATCAAGTCGGTGATGCCATCCAACCATCTCATCTTCTGTCGTCCCCTTCTCCTCCTGCCCCCAATCCCTCCCAGGATCAGGGTCTTTTCCAATGAGTCAACTCTTTGCATGAGGTGGCCAAAGTATTGGCGTCAGAATAATAGTAAACAAATCCAGGAAATTACCAGGTAAGTACTAACACAAGTATGTAGCTATTGTAATAACAGACAAAATAGACTTTAAAGCATAAAGCTTTAACAGAGAATCACTATTAAACAATTAAAGGTATAATTCTCAAGAAAGGCATAAAAATATTAAAGTTGTTGCACACAACAACATAGCATAAAACATAATGAGCAGAAATTAAAAGGACTAGAAGGAAGAAATCATCATCATTATCAACACAATAATATCATAGTGGGAGAGTTTTAACTCAAAATTTTCATAGCTAATGATAGATATATTAAGAAAACTCATCAGGATTCATATATAAAATTTCAGCAATGCTACTAGCAAATTTAATTTAACACACATAGCTGGAACATTAACACAACCAACAGAGAATACAAATATTTCTTAGGCACATATGTGGCACTTTAAAAAATTGATCAACAGGACCATATTTCAAACATAAAAAAATTAATGTAATTGGTTAGATAGCATAAACAAAAGATAAATTTAAAAGTTACTATTCTTAGAAATGAGAATTTCTCATATTATTATAAATTAGAAATGAACAACAGAAATATAAACAAAAATTATTTTTAAACAGCTTATATTTGAAAACAAAAATTCCATTTTAATAACCTTTGAACTTATCACCAGATATACACTTCAGAAATTAATCAAGGAAACAAAAATTTGTCTTATAAGCTAAAGAAAGATATTCAAAGAATGGATTCCGTTTTTTCTCTACACCGTCTCCAGATTTATTGTTTGTAGGGTTTTTGATGACAGCTATTTTGACTGATGTAAGGTGGTATCATAGTTTAAATAATTTAAGAATCAATAAATCATAATTATTTTAGAAATACATAAAGTTGAGCTATAATTAAACTACAGTTTAACAAAAGTACAGAATTCAGCAGTTTTTAGAGAAAAATTGTACTTAGAGCCTAATAATTTACATTAGAAAACTAAAAGGACTAAATGCAATGAGCAAAAAATATAATTTGAGAGGTGACAACAAGAATATAGGAAGGAAATATAGTGCAGAAGATAGTCTAATAAAAATTGAAAAATCCTTTGGAAGATTAATGGAAAGAAATTATCAGTATTAGCTGGTAAAGAATCCTCTTGCAATGTGGAAGACCTGGATTCGATCTCTGGATTGGGAAGATCCCCTGGAGAAGAGAAAGGCTACCCACTTCAGTATTCTGGCCTGGAGAATTCCATAAACTGTATAGACCACGGGGTCACAAAGAGTCAGACACGACTGAGCGAATTTCACTTCACTTCAAACATATGTAACTTCAGATGCTACACAAAGTAAAAATATTTCACGAATAATGTTAAACCAATAAATTTGAAAACTTACATCATATGGACAAATTTTAAATTTAATGTAAAAATAAATAAAGGAAGAAATATAAAATGTAATTAATCTTACTACTATTAAAAGAATTAAGTCAACAGTTAGAAATCTTTCTACAAGAAAAATTATACATCTCAAGTGGTTTTCCCTAAAAGTTCTAACTCCCAGTCAGTCAATTCAGTCACTCAATCATGTCCGACTCTTTGCAACCCCATGGACGGCAGCACACCAGGTTTCCCTGTCCATCACCAACTCCTGGAGCTTGCGCAAACTCAGGTCCATTGAGTCGGTGATGCCATCCAACCATCTCATCGCCTGTCGTCCCCTTCTCCTCCTGCATTCAATCTTTTCCAGAATCAGGGTCTTTTCAAATAAATCAGTTCTTCACATCATGTGGCCAAAGAATTGGAGTTTCAGCTTCAGCATCAGTCCTTCCGATGAATATTCAGGACTGAAACTCATCAGGACTGAAATTTCCTTTATATTTGACTGGTTGGATCTCTTTGTAGTCCAAGGGATTCTCAAGAGTCTTCTCCAACACCACAGTTCAAAAGCATCAATTCTTCGGCGCTCAACTTTCTTTATACTCCAACTCTCACATCCATACGTGACTACTGGAAAGACCATAGCCTTGACTAGATGGACCTTTGTTGACAAAGTGTCTCTGCTTTTTATTATGCTGTCTAGGTTGGTCATAGCTTTTCTTCCAAGGAGCAAGCGTCTTTTAATTTCAAGGCTGCAGTCACCATCAGTAGTGATTTTGGAGTCCAAAAAAATAAAGTCTCTCACTGTTTCATTTCCCCATCTATTTGCCTTGAAGTGATGGGACCAGATACCATGATCTTAGTTTTCTGAATGTTGAAGTTTAAGCCAGTTTTTTCACTCTCCTCTTTCACTTTCATCAAGACGCTCTTTAGTCCTTCTTCACTTTCTGCCATAAGGGTGATATCATCTGCATATCTGAGGCTATTGAATACTTCTCCCAGCAATCTTGATTCCAGCTTGTGCTTCACCCAGCCAAGCATTTAGCATGATGTACTCTGCATTTAAGTTAAATAAGCAGCTAAGGGACAAATAATTCCAATCCTAAAAAAGTATTACAGGGGATAAAACAGTGGAAATACTCTACAATTCATTTAATGAGGAAGCAAAACTATAGGGACATCTCCTGAACTTAAATGCAAAAAAAGATTCAAATAAATGCTAGCAAACTGAATTTAGAATATATGAAAAGATACACTATGTCAATAGGGATGTAGAGTAATTTACTATTAGAAATCACTTTAAATAAGCTTTATATTAACAATTTAAAAGAGAATAATAGATGAATTTTTGCTTGATGCAAAGAAAATTTCATTCATATTTTCAAAATTCTTAACAAATTAAAAGTAGAGGTGAGGGATGGTATGGAGAGGGAGGAGGGAGGAGGGTTCAGGATGGGGAACACATTTATACCTGTGGCAGATTCATTTCGATATTTGGCAAAACCAATACAATATTGTAAAGTTTAAAAATAAAATAAAATTTAAAAAATAAAAGTAGAGGTGAAAATTTTAAGCTGGTAAAAAAAAAAATCTACCACTTTAAAACAGGTATCATAATATATAGGAAATGCTGAAAGCATTTCTTTTATGAATAAGAAAAGGAAGGATGCTGGTTATGACCATTTATATTTAACATCTACTAATGAGTTACCAGGCAATAATAAAAAATATAGAATAAAAATAATAAGAACAAGAAAAAAAAAGAAGGAAAGAAGGAGGGAAGGAATGAAGGCAGGAAGGAAAGGAGAGAGGGATAGAGGGAGGGAGGGAACAAATAAATAATGTGATTGTTAAAATAGACATATAAGTTATTGGAATTAAAAATATATTGAGCAAAGTAGTCTGATTTCAAAATTATCTATATACAACAGCAGCAAACATTTTAAAATTATAGTTAAAGATACTATTTAAATCCTCTGAGACTGTAAAATACCTAGGGATAATGTAGCATAAGATTTTCCACTTTTTGTATAGAAAACTATAAAACTATACTATAAAAAATAAAGAAAGATGCAAATAAATGAAGGAATATATCATTTTTATAGATCAGAAGACTAGACAGCTTAAAGAGGTCAGTTATTTTAAAAATTATATACACTTCAGTGTAAATTCAACCCAAATAAAAGTTATCTTGTGATACCTGACAAGCAATTCCTGAAATGAATATGGAAGTGTTAAGGGACAAAGAGAGCCAAGATACTCCTGAAGAAGAAACCAGGTGGGGAATCCTTCTCAGCAAAGAAAGACAGACATTATATGTTACTCTTAATATGTGGAATCTAAAAAATGAAACTAACCAATGTAACAAAATAGAAACAGACTGATAGATGCAAAGAGCAAACTCATGGTTACCAGTGGGGAAAGGGAAGGGGGGAGGGTCTAGGGAGGGGTAGGAGATTAAGAAGTACAAATACTGGATATATAACACAAAAATAAAATGTATTGTGCAGCACAGGGAATAGAGCCAATATTTTATAATAACTCTAAATGGAGTGTAATCTATAAAAATATTGAATCACTACATTATATACCTGAAATAATATAACATTGCAAATCAACTATGTTTCTATAAATACTTCAATTAAAATAGATTTTTTTAAGTCATAGCAACCAAGAGAGTGTGGCATTGATACAAGCATGCATTGGAGAACTGACAGGGCAGAATAGAGAGCCCACACACAGGCTTCTGCATATGAGAAATGGGCTGTATAATAAGGGAGAAAGTGTGAGCTTTGCAACAATCTGTCCTGAAGACAGTTACACAGGAGGAGAAAAAAAGAAAGAAATTGGAGTATTAACTTCAAATGCTTTAAAGATTTAAATGTGTAATGTGAAACTATAAAAAATTTTAGAATATCATGTGGAAGAATATCTTTCTGACTGAAAGATAGGGATGAATTTCTTAAGATTGAAAAAGGAAAATCATAGGGAAAACAATAGAGATATATTAAAACTATTAACTTCTCTTTGTCATAAGAAATCATTGCAAAAATGAACATAAACCACAAATTGGGAAAGCATATTTGCACCATATATATAACTGATAAAGAATTACAATACGAACTACTTAAAGAACTACTATAAATTAATAGGAAAAAATAAGATAATCCAAAGAGATATGTGCAAAAGACTTGTGGGAATACTCCACACACACACACACACACAAATGGCTAATAAAAAAATGAAAAGATGCTGAACCCATTATTAATGAGGAAATTCAAATTAAAGCCATAATGAGATATCATTTTAGACTCAACAGAATGGCCAAATTTTTTAAGTCTAACAAAATCAAGTTTTGTCATAGATGTTCAGGAAAATCCATCTACTGCTGTGGGGTAACAAACTGGCTAATAATTTATCTAATTATTATTGAATAAAATTGAAGTTGCACATTCCCAAGATAAAGGCATTCCTTTCATAGTATTTCTTGGAAACACTTGTGCATATGTGCTCCAGAGAATATCTACAAAATGTTCCTAGCAACACTCTATCTTAGCAAAACTTCAGAAATGAGCCAAATGCCTCAAGGTAGGCGGTGCGTAGAGACTGGTGCATTGGTCCCACACAATCCTGTTCAGCAATGAAAATGAATGAACTATAGCCAGGAGCATATGGTGACTCACTCTCAGGAGAGTGTGTTGAGCAGCGTAAAGCAAGTTGCAGATGAGTGCATATGGTATAATTCCACTTAAATAAAGTTTAAAATTTGCAGTGCTAAGCACTATATTCTTCTTCAGCATCAGAGCGATGCTGACCTGCACTGCGCCATTTCAGTAGATACACTGTGGAAGGGTATGTGGATACTCTCTGAAGCATTATATAGTGCCCTGTGGCAGATCCAGCCACAGTTGTTAAAACTGAGAAGAAATGCAAGAAAATAATAACCATAAATTCTGTATAGAGGTTACCTCTGTGGAAGAAAGGATAAGGGAAAGGTACTTACTGAGCTTCAAAGATTGTGGTGATGTTCTGTTTCTTATAGTGTGTTGGATTTACTGGCATTTGTTGTATTATTATTTTTATTTGTTAAACATATTTCATAGTATTTTGTATCTAATATTTAATAAAAGAAAAAAGACTTGTCTGGTTGTGGCCATCTATCTTGCTGATCCTGTTCAGGATCCCAATTGTCTGGCTGTATCTCACTGTTCGCTGAACATAGGGTAGGCAAGGCATGAGTTCAGAGGCTGGAAGGAGACTCGAGGAGCCATAGGAACTGCAGACACGTTTACTCTCTCCTGGCTGGTGCAACAGCCATAGCAGCAGACACTCTGTTTTATCTTCTCTCATGACTGACCCAATGGACACAGCCATGATGCCACAGCTTTTTTAGGTGAAACTTGTATATGCCTACATCACAAAGTAGCTGGTGACCAAGCGAGTACCTGAGGTAAAACAGAACCTCATCTGTTACATAAACCTTGCAAAGTCATTGTTTACAGAACATGGGGCTGAGAGAGCCTGACTGGCGCAATCTTATTAATTTCCCCACACCATCCCCGTACCCCATGATGTTGCTCTTCTAATCCTAATGTGTTTTTTGCAGAATCTCTGCTGCCTCCCTTTCTCCATCATGAATGAACCCTTCCTTCCATGGGTCATGAAAGCTGATGGACCCAAAGAGAAGCCAGGAGGGTGTGGACAGTGAAACAAACACAAGCTGATCTCCATCAAATCTGTGTTAGGCTATTTAACAATAATTCATTGGGAAACTGACTTACCCTCTCTGACCTCAGCTTCTCATCTTTAAAATGGACACAGTAATATATAACTTGCTACACTATGGGAGAATTAAGTAAGTGGAGGAAGTATAAATTAGATACAGCATTTTGGGTGAGCAGTTTGTAGAAACTATTAAAATGCTAAATGTTCATACCACTTGACTGGCAATTCAATGATTTCAAATCTATTCCAGAAAAATTCTCTCTAAACTTCACCTAAATTTATAGACAGGGCTAGTTTATCACAGAATTGTTTTGGACAGGAAAAAATGGGAAACAATTATCAATATGAGAATTGTTAAGTACATTATGGTACATCAATAATTGAAAATACAGTACATAGTCATTAAAATGAATAAGATAATGTATTGATACAGGAAAATCTCTGTGATGCGTGGCTGAGTGGAAAATATTCTCATTCATATATGTGGAGTGTGAAGCCCAGAAAAGTTCTAAAATGTCTATTTTTCTCATAATAGTAGGAAGCAGAACAGAGACTGCCATTCACATAACTCCCAGATAAGAATTAGCCCTGCTCCAAAACACAACTGTCCTTAAGAGAAAGGCTATGATTCTCTCTTTCTCCCTCAAAAGTTTTTTAAAGTTATTCATAGTCATAACCGCAGCAATGAAAAACTTGTGATTTTAGGGGCTTTCTGAAATCTAAAAAAGACCCTTGTAAAGACGAGTTCTGTGAGACTAGGGCACCTATGTTATGTGAGCCTTTGAGTCTAAGCAGCTGCTCTATTTGGGGCATGTAGTTTATCCTCACTCACATGGTCACCACCTGTCTGTGGAACTATTTTTTGCCTGAAAAACTGGGTCAGAATGTCACAGAAAGGCATCTTCAAGGTGCCCAAATGAATAATTTAGTAATTCTGTAGTTGTTTCAATGGTGTTGAGTTTGTCTCTAAAGTATAGTCACAGAAGGAAAAAGAGGAGGTGACCCCGCCATGCCCTCTTCTGTCTCAGCTCATATCACACTTGTCTGTCTTCCTCTTGACACCATAAAACCCTGGACGGCAGTCTCAAAGAGTGATTTGAAGGCAGCAAAGGAGGAAGCAGACAGATGAACATGAAAGCAACTTCCTAAAGGCAGAAGAGAGGTAGATGAGGGAACGAGAAAATTTATCTCAGTTCAACAACAAAGGTGCCCTCAAAATTAGGATGATTAGGTTTTCTGTTTGGAGTTTTGGTTTTCTATTTCCTGCAATGGAAGAGCCTAACCATTTTCCAAACCAACTGTGCCATGCCTGAAAATTTCCCCCTTGTTAACCAGTGCCTTTTTACTGAGAAAGACGAGAGGTGTTGGCTGGTGTCCGTGTGTCTGGACAGCCGGGAGCACCTGTCGAGTCAGATGCCTCCCTCCAGCATGGAGGAGACACCCTATCCAGTGCTGTCACTCGGAGCTCGGGATCAGAGCCCACTGAGACCTCTGAGAGAAGCCCTAGCATGAGGCTGGGCTTCCGGAGGATCCCCGCTTAGCCAGCTGCAGATGGTTAAACGGGCAAGGACGTTACAAGCCAGGTCAGAATGTACTCAGCCAGCACCAGCTTTCCATAGACATTATATGAGGACACAGGAAGTGTCATTAATGTGGCCATTAGTATTAGGAGCCACGCACATAGTGATTTTATATAATCCTCACAATGATTGTAACAGTCCATGTTTATATCCTAAATTTGTAGAGGAGGGGTCTGAGACTCAAAGATTAAGGAATCACTGAGATCTCTCTATCTCTGTGTGATGAGGTTAGAATTAGCATCCAATCCCCCTACAGTTACAAAACTCATTCCCACTCCCATAGCTTGTCCTTCCACAAACAGGGCTGTGATCAGAGCTATTCAGGGCCCCATAAATTCCATCTCAAGGACAGCATTTTCTGCAAACTCCAGCTAAGTTTGAGAGCTCTTAGGATTGAAGGCTCACCTGGCAGCCCCCGAAGGCAGAAAGCTCAATGGGATTCATGGCACCTGGTCCCACAGCAAGATTTCATTGCCCCAAAGGAGGGCAGAGGTTGCCTTCCCACCTTCTCTGCCGTGAACACCAACAGGAAAACCCCAAAAGTATAGCTCCCAGTATGCTGCTCCTACTATTTAAGGCAGCCTGTCAGGATGGCACCAGATGTGCTGTCTCTGGAAAGAAAAATAAAAACATTGTTTCAACAACCCTATTAGGAACTCTGGGGCTGAATTCACTCACTAAGAGAATACCTGCTGTCATTAGATGAAGTTAGCTTGCAACAGCGCCTGGGGCAAAACAAGGACCAAAATCACTAGCTTCTCTGTGTCAAGAACTTGCCTGGCAGTTTCATATAACTTAAGTCCCAGTGACCCTCAAGGAGGATGTGGTCATCCCTGTTTAACACATGATGAGACTCAAGCTCAGATCCATGTTCCAGCAACGATGTACAATTGATTTATCCATTTTGTGCGCCTTAAGTGTGTATGGACCTGTGTTGTACACTGATGGAGACTCAAAGCTGTACAAGGAAAAGTCTTGTCCTACTCCTCGAGATGCTGGCAGTCACACCAAGGATAGAAGCAACATACCATGAAAGAAAAGCCGCAGTTCAAGGTCATGAGTTGTCCATGTCACACCACGCTGGAACACTCTGCTTCTCAGGCCACACCTCTTCTAGGAAGCCTCCCTGTCTTGCTGCTCCTGTTCATGAGGTCAATTGTCTCGCTGTTCACACTCTTCACTGAACCCAGGGTAGGCAAGGTGCACACTAAGAGGCTGGAATGAGACGTGGTGAGCGGTAGGATCTGCAGACACGTTTATTCTCTCCTTGCAGCACCCATAACATAGCATAACCTAACCAAAGCCTCAACATAGCATACCCTGGATGCTGCCGCAATAGCTTTTAGGTGGAGCTCACATAAGCATACCGTACAAAGTACCCCATGACCAAACGAGTACCTCCTGACGCACATGTGCAGTGCTATAAGTGATCTCAGCTATTACATAATCATTGTTTACAAAACCTGGGGCAAGAAGGAGAGGCTGTGGGGTGGTAGAGCCTGACCATACCATCTTGGCTAATTTGGTCTTTCCCTATACTCCCCAGTCTCCACAGATAATAGCCACTCTTGTGAGCATTTCTGTCCCCCCGTTGCTCCTATGCACATTTCTATCTGCATACAGCATTCGTTTGGGAGGTCATTTGCTTACTTGTCTGTTTCCAAATAAACTCTGGACTCACTGAGGGTAAGAACTATGACTCACCACTTTCCACGTTTTCCTAAGATATAACAAAAGTTGGCGCCCATAAAACAGCATTTATTGATATGGGATTTGAATCATGAGAGCAGGTTGACCACATCTGGCTCAGGCTGGGAGCTCCCTGCAGAGGGAAGGAGTGTGACACAATAAAAAACAAACAAAGCTCATTTCATTTGAGTTCTGTTCTTTCCTGGTCTCTCATGCCTGTCACCTAACTGTGTTTAAATACTAATTCACAGTGGTATATGGATACAATTTTTTAATATCAAAAATTGCTCCAAGATGATAGGAAAGGGGACACCAGGCTATGAGCCAAGGGATCTGAGTCTGGGCCCTGACACCTCTCTGAACCTCAACTTCCTCACCCATAAAATGAGAAAGTTTACTGAGCTGAACCTGAGACCTTTCCGATGTTCCAATTCTGTTAATCTGAGAATAGCGTGGAGGCCAGTGAGCCCTTCCAAGCTGCCAAGGATGATGTGAAGCCTGGACATCAGGGCAAACAAGAGCCTTTTGAATAATGACTTTGCAGGTAGGCATGGGGGTGTCATAAACCTCCCCTTGCCATCTTCCCAGTTATAATTCCACAAATACTGTAGTTTCTGTGGTAATTTCATTTAATTTTATGGCCTGGCTCCTCCAGCCTTCCGAGTCTGATAAGCAAGTTTGGAAATGATTTTCAAGGTGGGAAGCAATGTATAAACCAGCCAGTTCAACAGCGTAGGTGGGTGGAGGCAATCAGTCTTAAGCAAGGCACCAGACCACCTTCCAAGTAAAGCAAGCAGGCCAGTGTGGTTGAGGTTGGCCGGACGAGAGCAGATGTCGTGCTCATACACACATGGATGGCCTCCAGGTTATCACCGGGCACAGAGAAGGATAGGTAGGGATCTGTCCAGGGACTAGTTCCTCCCTGGGAGGGCACCATTATTCCCAAACATAAGAGCCAGAAAGGGTAGGGCAGTGAGGTCACTGACTAATGTCACATGTGGAAGAGACAGGCTTTCCTGGGTCCCTCTTCCTTGGGCAAGTGACTAGACCTCCCTGAGCCTCAGTTTCCCAGCGGGAAACTCAGAACAGTAGTAACCAGCAGCGGGTTGTTGCGAGTGTGACATTTGTGTGGAAGGGCGGTGCTCTGCCCATACAGTAGCAGTGCCTCTGAGACGGCATCCCCCTGCCGAGCCAGACCTTCAGCCCCCGAATTTCAGGCCCAGATTCTAGACATTTGACCAACTGAGGAGGCCTCCTGTTTGAGCCATGTGTTCATCTTGTCTGAGAGTTTCCTGTGGGCAAACATCAGGTGCCTTATTTTGCCTTCTGTCTCCAGGGTACGTTGCTAAAATTTGGCTATGTTCACTGGCATTGTATTAAATTTCAGAGACAGAATTTTGGGTGAAGTAAAAAGAAAGAGGGGGCTTCCCTGGTGGTCAGTGGTAAAGAATTCGCCTGCCAATGCAGGAGATGCAGGTTTGATCCCTGGGTCAGGAAGATCCTCTGGAGAAGGAAAGATGGCAACCCACTCCAGTATTCTTGCCTGGAAAATTCCACGGAGAGAGTAGCCTGGCAGGTTGCAGTCCATGGAGTTACAAAAGAGTCAACACGACTTAGTGACTAAACAACAACAATAAAAAGAAATAGCTTTATTGCTTTGTCAGACAAAGAGGGCCTCAGCAGGCTAATGCCCTCAAGACTGTGTGTCCCCACCTGGAGCAGGGAGTGAGGAGTTTCATAGCAATGGTTCAAAGAGGAGGGTGTGATCAACTCATGGACAGTCTTCTGATTGGTTGGTGGTGATGTAATCAGGAGTCAGCATCATCATCCTTCTGGTTCCAACTGGCTTGGGGTCTACCTGCTTATAGGCAGTGTAGTTAACTTTGTCCATCCACCTGGTAAGATTTTTAATAGCTACAGAACAGCTCAAAGGACATGGCTCAGAATATTATCTATAGTCTTTGAGGAAGAATTAAGATCTTTGACTTTGTTTAATGGCTAAAGTATTATTATTTTGTCTTCCTTGACTGTTTTCTTTCTGCATTTTCTCACTTCTCTGATTAAATTTATTCTTTGACTAAAGTTTTTCTACAGACAAAAGGCAGGCAGAGGACCAGGGTGGGGTCTGTTCTGGGAAGGCCTTGTAGAGTTGTGTCTGGTTACAGGTATGGAAAGGGGGCCGAGCAGGGAGGCTTCGGGAGGCTTTGGGTCACCCATAGCACCCAGAAGGTCACAGAAACATAGCCTTCAAGCAGGCCTGGGTGGGGAAGAAGCACCCAGATCGCCTAAATAATCCACTGAAGCTCTGAAGTGATAGAGCGCCAGCCTGCCTCACTCCCATGGCGCAGGTTTTATAGAGGGGACCTAACCAGGGGGTCAAGGTTAAACCTTCAGGAGGCCAACGCCATCCGGCCCGGTGGATCTGAAATGTAAATTGTGGGGCCAAGGAAAGAGAATCCTTGGTGAGTGGTGCAGAGCCAGGCAGCAAGACTGGAGTCCAGCAGACTGGATGCTGAGTGGACTGTGGTCAGAGGAACTTGAAAGCCCTAAACTCCACCTGAGGCCAGCACGGTGGGTCTAGCAAACTGTCACTGACCCCCTGCCTGCCAGGCATTGTTCTAAGTACTTTGCATATATTAACTCATGTCCTTCCCACTGCTTATGAGGTCAGTGCTCTCTAAGAAGCCATGTCACAGAAGAAGCCAGCCACAGAGAAGGTAAGAAACATGCTTGGGGTGCACAGCTAGTGAACAGAGAAAAGACAGCTGACCACAGAGCTTCTCCACCGAAGCATCACTGGCATTTGGGTCCAGATCATTCTCTGTTGAGGGGCTGTTCTGAGTATTACAGGAAGCACAGCAGCATCCCTGGCCTTCACTGACTGGATGCCACCTTTCCTGGTTGTGACAACCAAGTGTCTCCAAACACTGTCAAATATATCATGAAGGGTAGAATCACCCCAGTAAAGAACCACTGTCCTAGAAAGTAGCAGAGATCAACACAGCAACAGATGATTTCAATGTCCAGTTCATCACCTGCTGGGGTGGAAATTGGGATTTGAGGTGGGGGCCACTGAGGGATTACAAGGCAAAGACATTGAGCTCAATCTGGTGAGTCAGGTGGAGGAATGAGCTGACCTGAGGTTGAGAAGCAGTCAGTTGGGGTAAGGGAGTGATGGAGGAGTCCTGTAGCAAGTGGGAGCTGGTGGTATACCTGAGCTATCAGAGAGCGTCTCCTAGATAAAGTTGTCTAGAGGTACCCTGCCTTCATGCCCAGGGTAGGATCCCAGACATTTCAACAAACAGCCCAGGTAGCCTGTGTGCAGCCTGACAGAGCTGAGGTTTGAAGTCGCTGGAATTTGTTATGCCTTATACTTATTGTGAGCAGGAGCTTTAGGGATTCTCAGAGGACCCTCTGAGAGGACTCAGCAGAATCAGAATGAAGAGGCACAGGCACTGGGGGAGTGGGTGTGTCTGTGTCCTATTTCTGTTACCCCTATGAAACAGACAACTTCCTACCTGAAATCTAGTTACACCTGTGCTTACTCACCAGACTAGACAGCCTGATCACAGCCTTTGCATGCTGCAGAAAAAAGAAACATAGATTTTGGAGTCAAACAGAGCTGAGTTTGAATCCACTTATGGACCATTGTGGTCCATAGCTTATGACCACTGGCCTTTTTTTTTTTTCTTTTTTTTTTTTTTTTGTGTGTGTGTGTGTTTTGTTTTTTATTTTTTATTTTTTTGTTTTTTTTTTAATTAATTTTATTTTATTTTTAAACCTTACATAATTGTATTAGTTTTGCCAAATGACCATTGGCCTTTTTGAGACTCAGTTTCCTTATCTGTAATATGAGTACATAAACATCTACCTCTTAGGCATTTTAAGGCTGGAATTGCAAAACAAAAATAGACCCACAAACAGAAAACAAACATGTTACCAAAGGGGAAAGAAGTGGTGGGGGGGGGGGGGATAAATTAAGAGGTTGGGATTAACATGTACACACTACTATATATGAAATAGATAACCAACAAGGACCTACGGTATAGCACAGAGAATATACTCAATATCTTGTAATAATCTATAAGGGAAAAGAATCTGAAAAAGAATATATGTGTATACATGTGCGTGTAAGTGAATCACTGTGCTGTACACCTGAAACTAATATAATATGACACTGTAAATCAGCTATGTTTCAATAAAATAAAAAACAACACATGTTCATCTTTTAAAAAAGAGGCTGGGATTACATATTTGAAGCATGATGATGTCGTTGCCTTCACAGGTTTCTGCTGGATGAATCTTGCGCCCAGAAGTTGTTCAGTACACAGACTCCAAGTCAATGATGCTCCTGAGATTCACGCGCAGCCGAAGAGACCATCCATAAGAGTATCCAGGAAAGCTTAAGAAAAACACAGCTCTCCACGTTGAAACCGTGCACCCGCTTTTCCTCCCAAATGGCTTCCAGTTTTAACCATATGGCCATGGTTTTCTAAATTACACTTTGAATCTGCCTTTGCCTAGGTGGAAGGTGCTAGACAAGCCCAGAGCCATCCCTCTGCTTTGATGACCAGAACGAGATGCCTACCCAGGCCTGGGACCCATTTTTCCAGGCAGACTGGCCCAGCATTTCCAAGTGCGAAGAGCTTCCCACTAAACCATGTTATCTCTGACCACAAGCACCACTCACTTCTCCCAACACGCCAACCTTCAGTCACTCCTGTAGATGAGTCTTTCTCCCACCACCACTATTAAACCAAAACCAGTGCCTATACATGGACATTTATCTTTCATTATCCTCATTTTTGGGGAACTGAACTGTTATCAGGGGCTCCAAAATCCGTCCATACTCAATAATCAGTGGCCGTATACTGGTCTGGTTTGCTCTGCAGTATATCCCAAATCTGCTGGTTGCACCCAAAGCCACATTTTAACATATATTTGCTTCTGGGTTAAAAAAAGTAAAGGTCAGTGCCTTCCCCACAAATAAAATCACAGCTAAAAAGCATAATACATGTCATTTTTATCTGAGCCTGCAATTTGAGAGTAAGTTCATTGAAAATGTGAAAGAAAAGGCAGAAAATGTGTGTGAGACAGCTTCAAAAATGATACCACCAGGTTTACTTCCCAATTTAAACCAATCTGGGTGACTCAGAAGCATAATCAGCAAGCTGGGCCATTGTCTGATCCAAACCCAGCAAATCTCTCCTTCCACAAATGTGAGCACAGAGGTTTTCCTCAAAATGAAGAGTGATGAAGGTGAAAGTCACTCAGTTGTATCCGACTCTTTGCGACCCCATGGACTAAACAGTCCATGGAAATCTCCAGGCCAGAATTGCCTTTCCCTCCTCCAGGGGATCTTCCCAACCCAGGGATCGCGGGTACATTCTTTACTAGCTGAGCCACAAGGCAAGCCTGGGAAGAGTGATGGTAGATGGAACTGGTCCTGAAGCTGACAGGTGTGGTGGTCAGGAGGTAGCAATGTTGACACTCTTGAACAGTTGTCCTGAGCCAGGCACTGTGTGAAGACTAACATGTGTTAGTTGAAGCTTGCTGCAGTCTTTATCAACTGAGATGACTTTATACTGAAGCTGGCAACGCTTGGCAATATTTTGGTTGTCACAGTTTTGGGTGAGGGGGAATGCTACCAGCATTTAATGGGTAGAGATCAGGGAGGCTGCCAAACATTCTACACCAGACAGCCCCTGCCCTTCACCCACAACAATTTTCCATTCCAAAAGGTCAGTAATGTCAAGATTCAGGCAACATGGCTGAATACAAAGTATCCCTGTTTTCCAGATAGGGAAACAAGCTCAGAGAAATGAAATCATTTCCAAAAATCAGTAAGTGAAGGAACCATAATTAAACTTAAGGATATTTATCTGACCTCATAGCTTCAAAAGCAAACTTTAAGAAGTCACTGCCTCTTAAAGTCACAGGGAATTCCCTGCATCCAACAAAAAGATGTTTACATGGTCTGTTTTCAGTACTTTCTCAAGCTGGTGAAATTAACCACACACCTAAAGGAAAACACAAATGAAAGAATATGCACATGCATGCACAGTGTTTAAAGTTAAAAAGCACTGATTGCACAGCTCTGTTATCAAATTGCCAAGTGGCATTAGTCAAATCACTTAACTTCTCTAAACTGCACTTTCTTCATTTAAAGAAAATGAATCACACTGAGGTAATAATAACTAAGAATTACTTAATATTACCGTGCTTGTCTGCAGTTTCTCTAGCTAATTAATCAATGTGAAAATGTGTTAGTCTGATGTAAACTTTGATTTGCATGTTAAGAAGCCACTCCTTAATCCAAAGGAATAAAAGCTGAAAGCTGGCACTTCAGGAAACATAGTACAATAGCAAAAGAAATATTGTTGACTGGAAGGTATTTTATGTATTTGTCGTGGAACTCCTACATCCATCAGAGGATCCAGTGGAAACCAGTCAGAGGACAAAACTGATCTGACAGAAGAAGGTAGAACTTCCCAAGACAGGGGTAAGCTTCAGGAATTAGACCCTAAGATTTAGTAGGTCAGTAGTCAGAGAAGACTCTTGAGAGTCCCTTGGACTGCAAGGAGATCCAACCAGTCCATTCTGAAGGAGATCAGCCCTGGGATTCCTTTGGAAGGAATGATGCTGAAGCTTAAACTCCAGTACTTTGGCCACCTCATGCGAAGAGTTGACTCATTGGAAAAGACTCTGATGCTGGGAGGGATTGGGGGCAATAGGAGAAGGGGACGACAGAGGATGAGATGGCTGGATGGCATCACTGACTCGATGGACGTGAGTCTGAGTGAACTCCGGGAGTTGGTGATGGACAGGGAGGCCTGGCGTGCTGCGATTCATGGGGTCGCAAAGAGTTGGACACGACTGAGCAACTGAACTGAACTGAACTGAACTGAACTGAGTCAAGGTCACTGCTGCCCCTGTTCTTGGGATGACACAATGTCAGTGTATTTTGCTCTGTAGATTTGTCTCTTTTTGATATGGTGACCACAGACACAAGGCCAAAGAGTTTAGGCTAACATGGTACCTCACTCCAGTACTCTTGCCTGGAAAATCCCATGGACGCAGGAGCCTGGTGGGCCACAGTCCATGGGATCGCCAGGAGTTGGACATGACTGAGCGACTTCCCTTTCACTTTTCATTTTCATGCATTGGAGAAGGAAATGGCAACCCACTCCAGTGTTCTTGCCTGGAGAATCCCAGGGACGGGGGGGAGTTGCACAGAGTCGGACATGACTGAAGCGACTTAGCAGCAGCAGCCACAAGCAATAGAAGGCTCCTGAGGTTTTGTGAGTGAAGGACTGACATTATTAATAGTTTTCTTTTACTTTAGTTTTAATTGGAGGATAACTGCCTTACAATATGTGTTTCTGCCATACATCAACAAGAATCAGCCATAGGCATACATATGTCCCCTCCCTCTTGAGGAGCTCCCACCTCCCACCTCTCTAGGTTGTCACAGAGCACTGGGTTTGAGCTCCCTGCATCATACAGCAAATTCCTGCCAGAAAGCTCAGAGACAAATCAACATACCAATGGGCACCTTATCTTTGACAAAGGAGGCAGGAATACACAATGGAAAAAACACAGTCTCTTTGATAAGTGGTGCTGGGAAAATGGGACAGTAACATGTTAAAGAAGGAAACTAAAACGCCTCCTAACATAAAAATAAATTCAAAATGGATTAAAGACTTAGAGATAAGGCCAGAAACTATAAAGCTCCTAGAGGATAACATAGGCAGCACACTCCTTGACATAAATCACAGTAAGACGTTCTATGACCCACCTCCTAGAATAATGGAAATAAAAACAAAAATAAACAAGTGTAACCTAATTAAACTTAAAAGCTTTTGCTCAGTGAAGGAAACTATAAATAAGGTGAAAAGACAACCCTTAGAATGGGAGAAAATAATAGCCAATGAATCAACTGACAAAAGGATTAATCTCCAAAATATACAAGCAGCTCATACAGCTCAATACCAGAAAAACAAACAGCCAGATCAAAAACTGGGCAGAAGACCTAAACAAACGTATCTCCAAAGAAACATACAGAAGGCTCATAAACATATGAAAAGATACTCAACATCACTCATTATTAGAGAAATGCAAATCAAAACCACAATGATGTATCAGGTCACATGGGTCAGAATGGCCATCATTAAAAAATCTACGAACAATAAATGCTGGAGAGGGTGTGGAGAAAAGGGAACTCTCTCGCACTGTTGGTGGGAATGTGATCCCAACCATATGACATTCTGGAAAAGGTAAAACTACCGAGACAAAAAGCATGAGTAGCTATCAGGAGTTCATGGATGATGAATAGGTGGACAACAAGAAATTTTTAGGTTAGAGACAATTTTCAGTATGATAATATAATGGTGGATAAGTAACATTATTCATTTATCAAAATCCATAAAACTGTATAACACAGAGAGTAAAACTTTATGTAAATTATGAACTTATTTATTACAAATGTATTGATACTGGTTTATCGATTTTAACAAATGTACAACACCAATACAAGAAGTGAATAATAGAGGAAACTGTTTGTAGAGAGAAGTGCTTATAGAGCTCTCTATACTATTTTTCCATAAATGTATAACTGCTCTAAAAATAGTCTATTAACTTTTTAGTAAATTTTCTCATCTACTATTGTTATATATATATATCCAAATAAATGATTTCTTTTTCCTTCAAAGTAGTTGCCTTTGAAACTCAAACTCATTTTACTTGTGTCCTCATGAGCTGCTGTCAGACTTATCTTTCACTCCTCCTGGAAGAGAAGCCACCATTTCTTGTTAATCAAAACTAAAATGGCTGATTAGATATATTTGCTTTCTGAAAAAGAAAAAGAGGTCTGATTGTTGTTTTTGTTTCTTTCTTCTTCTTCTTCTTCTTCTTTTTTTTTTTTTGCAGTTTTGAATGTTCCTATTCAATTTAACATCTTGGAACTCATTTTGAATTTTTTAAATTTCAGTTCAGTTCAGTTCAGTTCATTTCAGTCGCTCAGTCGTGTCCGACTCTCTGAGACACCATGAATTGCAGCACCGCAGGCCTCCCTGTCCATCACCAACTCCCGGAGTTCACTCAGACTCATGACCATTGAGTCGGTGATGCCATCCAGCCATCTCATCCTCTGTCGTCCCCTTCTCCTCCTGCCCCCAATCCCTCCCAACATCAGAGTCTTTTCCAATAAGTCAATTCTTCACATGAGGTGGCCAAAGTATTGGAGTTTCAACTTTAGCATCAGTCCTTCCAAAGAACACCCAGGGCTGATCTCCTGTAGAATGGACTGGTTGGATCTCCTTGCAGTCCAAGGGACTCTCAAGAGTCTTCTCCAACACCACAGTTCAAAAGCATCAATTCTTCAGCGCTCAGTTTTCTTCACAGTCCAACTCTCACATCCATACATGACCACTGGAAAAACCATAGCCTTGACTAGACGGACCTTTATTGGCAAAGTAATGTCTCTGCTTTTCAATATGCTATCTAGGTTGGTCATAACTTTTCTTCCAAGGAGTAAGCGTCTTTTAATTTCATGGCTGCAGTCACCATCTGCAGTGATTTTGGAGCCCAAAAAGATAAAGTCTGACACTGTTTCCACTGTTTCCCCATCTATTTCCCATGAAGTGATGGGACCAGATACCATGATCTTCGTTTTCTGAATGTTGAGCTTTAAGCCAACTTTTTCACTCTCCTCTTTCACTTTCATCAAGAGGCTTTTTAGTTCCTCTTCACTTTCTGCCATAAGGGTGGTATCATCTGCATATCTGAGGTTATTGATATTTCTCCCAGCAATCTTTATTAAAGTATAGTTGGTTTATAATATGTTGATTTCTGTTGCACAGCAAAGTGATCTAGTTATACTTATATATTTTTTTTTCATATTCTTTTCCATTCTGGTTTATCCCAGAATATTGAATATAGTTCTCTGTGTTACACAGTAGGTTCTTGTAATTTATCCCTGATATAAAAAATAGTTTGTATCTGCTAACCCCAAACTACCAATTCATCTCTCCACCACCCCACCCCCACTGGCAATCACAAATCTGTTCTGTATGCCTGTGAGTCTGTTTCTGTTTTGTAGATATGTTCATTTGTGTTATGTTTTAGATTCCACATATAAGTGACTTTGTATAGTATTTAACTTTCTCTTTCTTACCTGCTTCACTTAGTGTAATAATCTCTAGGTCCACCCATGGGGCAGCAAATTGCATCATTTCAATCTTTCCTATGCCTGAATAGTATTGTATATGTGTACCATATCTTTTTTATCCATTCATCTGTCAATGGACATTTAAGTTGTTTCAACACCTAGGCCATTGTGAGTAGTGCTGCTACGAATGAACGGGTGCATGTATTTTTTTGAATTCTAGTTTTATCCTGATATAGGCCCAGGATTGGGATTGCTGGATCATATGGTTGTACTATTTTTAGTTTTTTGAGGAAACCATACTGTTTTCAATACTGGCTGCACCAATTTACATTCCCACCAACAGTATAGAAGAGTTCCCTTTTCTCTGTATCCCTTCCAGCATTTGTTATTTTTAGACTTTATATAAATTGAATCTACAATCTGCAAAGTTGGGATAATGTGGAAAATTATTTCAAAGAAAAGCCATATCACTGGAATATAGTTCTAGCCACTATACCTGAATTTTCCCCTAAATAGTAGCTTTATATTAGTTTCTGCTGAGTATGCAAAGCATACACAGACAAAAAGAAAATCCAGTTTAACCCCACTACCAAAAGCAAAGAAAGTCAGTTTTCAGTCTAATCATTGCTCCTTGGAAGGCAGCATGTCCTTTTTCTTTAACTATCTTTAGAATTCTCTGTCTTTTGTTCTTACCCATTTTCCTCTGATGGCCTTAGATATAGGTTTATTTCTAGCACTTATTTTGCTTAAGGTTTATAACATTTTTTGGAAACTGTAACTTAATGTCTTTTGTCATTTGGAGAAACTTATCAACCATGATTTTTCAAGTATATCTTCTATACCATTTAATTCTCTTCTCCCTCTGGGACTCCAATTACAGTTCTTGGTTATATATTTTCATCAGGTTCCATATGGCTCAAATTCTTTTTCTGTATTTTGCACTTTTTTTTTTCTCCATGCTCTTCATTTTCTACTGACCTGATTTCCAGCCTATTAATGCTGCTGTAAGCTTGTCCAAATTTGCTGTGAAACTCATCTGTTGAGTTCTTTAATATAGGTTATTTTATTTCTGTAATGTTCTTTTGTTCGTATAGTCTATCTTATAGTTTCTTGATCAAAAAATAAGTCTCCACTTTCACTAATTTCTTGAGTCTATAATTGTAGAGTTCATGTCTGATAAACCCAACATTTGAATTTTCTATGAGTCTGTCTCTATTGCCTGATTTTCTATACTTAAAATGTTTGACTGGATTATAACTAACGTAAAGTTTTTCTATGGATGTTTGCATATGTATACGCTCATGCAACCCCCATCATACCAAAATATAGTGCATGTTCAGTCACTCAGTCATGTCCAACCATATGCACAATAGCCTGTTAGGCTCCTCTGTCCATGGGACTTTCCCGACAAGAATACTGAGTAGGTTGCCATGCCCTCCTCCAGGGGATCTTCCCAATCCAGGGATGGAATCCACATCTTCTGCATTGCCAGGCAGTTTCTTTACCATTGAAACACCTGGGAAGCCCAAGATATGGTAGTTATTAACAATATAGAGAGAGTTTTAACAAATCAATAAGAATAAAGAGAATCACCACAAAGGAAAAAATGGACAAAAGACCTAAAAGGAAATTCACAACGATAATACAAATACAAGAATAGATCTGAAAGATGTGTAGGCTTACTTTTAGTCAAGGAAGTGCAAAAAGTAAAATAGTAATAAGATACTATTTTTCACACATTGCATTGTTACAAATTAATGCATCATTGATCTATGATGGTAAAAATGGGACTTTCATATGTGAAAGACTTGACAATGAAAATTATTAATTGGAAGGTCTCTCTCTGTGTTTCAAATTTATTTATTCTTTGATTCAGCAATTCCATGGTTAAGACTCTGTCATTCAGAAATTTTCATAAAAGCACACAAAGATATATTAGCTAAGATTCTTTTCTTAATGATTTACATGTATTAACTGATATAATTCTCAAAACAGTTTAGAGGTAATAAATATATTCCAGTCTGGATGATAGTTGAAATAGAAAACTAAAGCTTAAAAAAGGAGTATAGTACTTGTTGTTCCTCAAACACTATATAGAAGAGACAAATTTTTTTTAAAAGAAAGACTGAATGGAGTAGACGAGGCATAGACCAGAAAGTGTTGCCCAGGTAAGTCAAGGGTCATAACATGGAACCAGCTGGGTAAAGACACAGGGCTGTGCTAGTCACCTAAAATTTGATACTGATGGGAGAAGATTCCACTAAGCCCACACCAAGTATTTTCAATCACCTGCCATCTCTGTGTGCTCCACAGTGCCAACTGCTGTGGGGCTTGGGAAGGACTACAAGACTTAGTCTCAAAGGGTCTGAACATCATGTGAAAACACTGTCCACTCTGCTCCAGCGTCCCAAAGAAGAAGCCTTGCCCAGACATCTAGGTAGAATTTAGAGCAACGTGTGGGAATTTCTGGTCAAGTGTTTCCACTGTTTGTCTCTGTTTTTTCTCATGGCTGCTCTGTATCTGATTCATCTCTGTCTCCTCCATACTTTGTGTCTGGCACACAGTGGACAATCAGTGAATGGCTGTCAAATACATGGATAGACCAATAGGTGAGTAGATGGGAGGATAGCAAGTTCTAATATTAACCCTTTCCTTATATATAGATGACAGGGTGGCACTAGATGATATCCAAAGATTACTCTTCTGCAAATATTTCTGCATTCTTTTCTAGCTTATTTCTTCCCCTAAGATTCCACTTCTGTGGAGTTTATTTCTACTCTTTTGAGTTTTATCAGTACAGAGAAAACTATAACTAAAAGGGTGCCATTTGCTTTAGCTGCTTTTCCTCTTTTCAAAGCAGATAGATCTTTTGTATCTATTGTTATGTGTTTCTGAGAAAACAAGTACTAACAGCCTCCAGGATAAATATCAGAGTATATGTCCACTGTCATATTAATTTCTATCTGTAAGGGAAATCTATTCTGTTTATTATTTTTATTATTTCCATGGACACTGAAATCCTGATATATCTCAGACTGCCATCATTGCCAGCAATTCTCAGCAATCATGCACAGCTGAAGCAAGGCATCAAGACGGCATAGGAAGAGCCAGTGAGGGTTCCAGAAGCACAGCTCAGGCGAAGGAAACAGCAGCTGCCTGGGGCATGCTCATCCCATGGTGGAGGACTGGAGGACCAGAGGCCAAGTCAAACTATGCAGACACATTCCAAGCCTCTGCTGGGATACAGCTGAGGTCATGTTCACTCACATTCCATTGGCCTAAACAAACCTCATGGCCCACAGGGCAGGGCGTTACACTGGGTTCATGCTGGGGAAGACGAGAAGAAATATTTGTTGGATAATATTACAAGCTATCACAGGGGAGGGTGGGGGTGTTCATTCCAAATTTAACTCTCAAGGTCCCTGCTGCCTCCTCACAGTTTCCTGGAGTTCTGCCTGCTTTGTATGTTTTGGTGATTTCTACCACCCAGAGCAAAGATAATAATAAAAAGGGCCATCATTAACTGAGTATCCAGTATGTCTTTGCCATATATGTATATATGTGTGTGTGTGTATTATTTTTAATTCTCACCACAGATCTTTCAGGTAGGACTTGCTATGCTCACACTATATATGAGAAAGCTACAGATCAAAGAGAGAAAGTATCTAGTTCAATGTCACTAAGTCCATGCCAGAGATAGATGGCAAGCCTAGTTCTAGCAATCTATCTAATTGCCCATGAAAACATTCCAGCTTCTTCAGGTGCTCAGTTCTACTGACCATCTTCACTGATTGATTGATTGATGAAAAAGTCCTACACATCAAAAAAAAAAAAGCTAAATTTAAAAGATTCAAAATACCAAGCATTTAGAAGAACTAGCGTCTCCATACACTGCTAGTGGCAATGGAAAGCAATCTTCCCAAGTATAGATGTAAGATATAGAGGGTGGCTCAGACAGTAAAGAATCAGTGTGCAATGCAGGAGACCCATGTTCAACCCTGGGTCAGGAAGATCCCCTGGAGAAGGAAATGGCTACCCCTTCCAGTATTCTTGCCTGGAGAATCCCATAGACAGAGGAGCCAGGTGGACTACAGTCCATGGGGTCGCAAAGAGTCAGACACAACTGAGTGACAAATTCTTTGAACTTTGAGATGTAGTTGATACAGATACAGATATAGGCATAGACATACATATGGATATATAAGTAAAGAATGATTTTCTAAAGTCTTTTTTATTGGAGTATAGTTGCTTTACAATGTTGTGTTAGTTTCTACTGTACAACAACATGAATCAGCTATATGTGTATATATATGTATACATATATACATTTATCCCCTCCCTCTTGGACCTCCCTCCCAACCACTCCCATCCCATTCATCTAGGTCATCACAGAGCACCAAGTTGAGCTCCCTGTGTTATATAGCAGCTTCCCATTAGTTATCTATTTTACACATGATAGTATACGTTAATCCTGATTTCTTAATTCACCCCATCCTCCCTACCCCCACTGTGTCCATATATCCTTTCTCTACATCTGGATCTCTATTCCTGCCCTGCAAATAGGTTTATCTAACCTGGATTGTTAGGTCCATGAATCAAGGCAAATTGGAGTGGTAAAACAGGAGATGGCAAGAGTGAACATTGACATTTTAGGAATCAGCGAACTAAAATGGACTGGAATGGGTGAATTTAACTAAGATGACCATTATATCTACTACTGTGTGCAGAAATCCCTTAGAAGAAATGGAGTAGCCATCATGGTTAATAAAAGAATCCGAAATGCAGTACTTGGATGCAGTCTCAAAAATGACAGAATGATCTCTGTTTGTTTCCAAGGCAAACCATTCAATATCACAGGAATCCAAGCCTATGCTCCAACCAGTAATGCTGAAGAAGCTGAAGTTGAATGGTTCTATGAAGATCTACAAGACCTTTTAGAACTAACACCCAAAAAAGATGTCCTTTTCATTATAGGGGACTGGAATGCAAAAGTAGGAAGTCAAGAAACACCTGGAGTAACAGGCAAATTTGGCCTTGGAGTACGGAATGAAGCAGGGCAAAGGCTAACAGAGTTTTGCCAAGAGAAAACACTTGTCATAGCAAACACCCTCTTCCAGCAACACGAGAAGACTCTACACATGGACATCACCAGATGGTCAACACTGAAATCAGATTGATTATATTCTTTGCAGCCAAAGATGGAGAAGCTCTATACAGTCAGCAAAACCAAGACCAGGAGATGACTGTGGCTCAGATCATGAGCTCCTTATTGCCAAATTCAGAGTTAAATTGAAGAAAGTAGGGAAAACCACTAGACCATTCAGGTATGACCTAAATCAAATCGCTTATGATTATACAGTGGAAGTAAGAAATAGATTTAAGGGACTAGATCTGATAGACAGATTGACTGATGAACATTGGACGGAAGTTCATGACATCGTAGAGTGGACAGGGATCAAGACCATTCCCATGGAAAAGAAATGCATAAAAGCAAAATGGCTGTCTGAGGAGGCCTTACAAATAGCTGTGAAAAGAAGAGAAGGGAAAAGCAAAGGAGAAAAGGAACGATATTCCCATTTGAATGCAGACTTCCAAAGAATAGCAAGGAGAGATAAGAAAGCCTTCCTCAGCAATCAATGCAAAGAAACAGAGGAAAACAACAGAATGGGAAAGATTAGAGATCTCTTTAAGAAAATTAGAGATACCAAGGGAACATTTCATGCAAAGATGGGCTCGATAAAGGACATAAATGGTATGGACTTAATAGAAGCAGAAGATATTAAGAAGAGGTGGCAAAAATACACAAAAGAACTGTACAAAAAAGAGCTTCAAGACCCAGATAATTATGATGGTGTGATCACTCACCTAGAACCAGACATCCTGGAATGTGAAGTCAAGTGGGCCTTAGAAAGCATCACTACGAACAAAGCTAGTGGAGGTGATAGAATTCCAGTTGAGCTATTTCAAATCCTGAAAGATGATGCTGTGAAAGTGATGCACTCAATATGCCAGCACATTTGGAAAACTCAGCAGTGGCCACAGGACTGGAAAAGGTCAGTTTTTCATTCCAATCCCAAAGAAAGGCAATGCCAAAGAATACTAAAACTACCGCACAATTGCGCTCATCTCACACGCTAGTAAAATAATGCTCAAAATTTACCAAGCCAGGCTTCAGCAATACATGAACCATGAACTTCCAGATGTTGAAGCTGGTTTTAGAAAAGGCAGAGGAATCAGAGATCAAATTGCCAACATCCGCTGGATCATTGAAAAAGCAAGCAGGTTCCAGAAAAATATCTATTGCTGCTTTATTGACTATGCCAAAGCCTTTGACTGTGTGGATCACAATAAACTGTGGAAAATTCTGAAAGAGATGGGAATACCAAATCACCTGACCTGCCTCTTGAGAAACCTGTATGCAAGTCAGGAAGCAATAGTTAGAACTGGACATGGAACAACAGACTGGTTCCAAATAGGAAAAGGAGCACGTCAGGGCTGTATATTGTCACCCTGCTTATTTAACTTATATGCAGAGTATATCATGAGAAACACTGGGCTGGAAGCCGCACAAGCGGGAATCAAGATTGCCAGGAGAAATATCAATAACCTCAGATATGCAGATGACACCACCCTTATGGCAGAAAGTGCAGAGGAACTCAAAAGCCTCTTGATGAAAGTGAAAGTGGAGAGTGAAAAAGTTGGCTTAAAGCTCAACATTCAGAAAACAAAGATCATGGCATCTGGTCCCATCACTTCATGGGAAATAGATGGAGAAACAGTGGAAACAGTGTCAGACTTTATTTTGGGGGGCTCCAAAATCACTGCAGATGGCGACTGCAGCCATGAAATTAAAAGACGCTTACTCCTTGGAAGGAAAGTTATGACCAACCTAGACAGCATATTCAAAAGCAGAGATATTGCTTTGCCAACAAAGGTCTGTCTAGTCAAGGCTATGGTTTTTCTAGTGGTCATGTATGGATGTGAGAGTTGGACTGTGAAGAAAGCTGAGTGCTGAAGAATTGATGCTTTTGAACTGTGGTGTTGGAGAAGACTCTTGAGAGTCCCTTGGACTGCAAGGAGATCCAACTAGTCCATCCTAAAGGAGATCAGTCCTGGGTTTTCATTGGAAGGAATGATGCTAAAGCTGAAACTCCAGTACTTTGGCCACCTGATTCGAAGAGTTGACTCATTGGAAAAGACTCTGAAGCTGGGAGGAATTGGGGGCAGGAGGAGAAGGGGACGACAGAGGATGAGATGGCTGGATGGCATCACCGACTTGATGGACATGAGTTTGAGTAAACTCTGGGAGTTGGTGATGGACAGGGAGGCCTGGTGTGCTGCAATTCATGGGATTGCAAAGAGTCTGACATGACTGAGAGACTGAACTTACAATTTTTTTAGATTCCATATATTTGCATTAACATACAATATTTGTTTTTTCTCTTTTGGGCTTATTTCAATCTGTATGACAGACTCTAGGTCCATCCACAACGTTATAAATGACCCAGTATTGTTCTTTTTTATGGCTGACTAATATTCCATTGTATATTGACTTGAGAGGATTAAAGAGGGGTAAATGCCCTTAAAAAAGCCAGGATCCTAAAGGTAACATTTAACAAAAAGTTACAAAATACAGGGAAATAGGCCAGTAGGACTGCAAGTTTTGGAGCACTGGTGTGAAAGGGTTGGAGAATCAGAAGGGATGTGCAATAAACTCAAGTTAAGGATTTAGAGCAGGGTGGGATGAAGACATTAGGAAGTTTGAAATTTGGGTGATGATTCAAGCAAGCAAGGGCTTCCCGTGTGGCGCTTCCCATGTGGTAAAGAACCCATCTGCCAAAGCAAGAGACTTAAGAGATGTGGGTTTCATCCCTGGGTCAGGAAGATCCCCTGGAGGAGGGTATGGCAACCCACTTGCCTGAAGAATCCTATGGGCAGAGGGGCCTGGTGGGCTATAGTCCATGGGGTTACAAAGAGTAGGACAGGACTTAAGCAACTTAGCATGCAAGCAAGCAGGAATGCACAGTGTATCCACCTGGATATTCCTTTGGGACAAGGTGGGTAACCATTTCAATTTAAAGCTTCATCTGGGATTGCTTGGGGGCTGGGGAGACTCATGACCAGTCCTTCAAAGAGATAAAAGAATTGAAAGCTCCCTTCCTTGACACACACCCCTTAAATCATGTAGAGTTTAGCCTGGGATAACAAGCTAAGTTACACCTCCTTGGTATCTCCGTGCATTTTACTGAAACAAATTCAGAGACTCAAGCTAGTTGCTTCTAAGTTTCATCTTGCTAAATCAAGCCCATTTTCTCAGCCAGCTGAACGTGTTTTTTTTCGTTGTTGTTTTTTTGATATTTTAGGTTTTCCCAAGTGTTCTTCAATAACTAAAAAAAAAAAAAAAAAACCATGATTCAAATTCTACTGCATAGGGCTTTTGTTTTAAAAGCAACCCTCTTCCACCACACACTTCCCTACCCATGAGCGGGCTCTCCAAAGACTCTTCTACCATCACTAATAGGAGGTCTCCAGTGGGTTAATTCATTTTTCTAGATAATATATTAATACTAATTATCTTAGTTTTTAAGTTACCAACTTCAGACTTTTCACGGCAGTTATTCTTCATCTACCCCATCCCAGATCCATTCTCCTACTACTCATGCCCAGGAGAAGGACACTGCTGGTAAGGACTGATCAGTGGAGGTTGCATTTAGGTTCAGCCAAAGAAAGCTCTCACATGAGGCAGGTGGAGTGAGACTAGACCTTTAACCCAGTCCACCCTCAAACTTCTCTGTAAGTCCATATGTTTTATCATTGTCACTCCAGGGTCCTGAGAACAATGGCAGGTTAGCACTCTGGCACCACCCCCACTTCCTTTCCCCCTTTTCTCCAAAAATCGAATAGTTGCATCATCATGTTTGGTCTTCTCTTGGTTGGTTATTTTTGCAACTTTTAATGAGATATGTAGGGAGCACATCTGCCTTCAAATGCCATCCACACCTCTACGCTCTCTCTGTCAGTCAAGAATAAAAGCATCCTTCCCCTCCATCTCCATCACTGATGGACCTGGACTTGCAAAATATTATAAAAATTTGCGGTCTGTATCCTGACCCCAACTGTCTTCCATGATGTTTGTTTTTTCCACTACAGGTTTATTTTGAATCTGAATACCAATTAACAGTGCCTGTGTGTGGTAGCCACAGAATGATTTCCACTGAAGAGCCTGACGGTATGGGAGGTTTGTATCTCCTGTTCTTGGGGTCTGACATCTTTTTGCCAGCATTCCCCAAAAGAGAATCTCCCCAGACTTGTGGCAAAATGAGTGATCTTTTCTCACTCTCCACAAATGGCCCCAAGTGATGCCATATTTTAGTTGGCTTCATATTTGGGCCATGACTTATTTGTGAAGATTTTTGTTTGTTTTCCTAGGGTTATAGCCAACAATGTTTTTTAACATGTGGAGAAGCTATGTATGCACTCTCACCATATTTTCAGGTGTATCCAGACAATCAGCCATCTTGTCGTCTATAGAATCACCCCTTCTGAGGTTCACCAACCCCCAGAAGGAAAGAAACACCCCTGAACTTCCCTGCCTTCCAGCCACACCAACTGTTGCCTGGATCCCAGGGCTCCTCTGCATTGGCATCCTCCCTTGTTCCAGCAAATTTTATCCTCCAAGAGCTTTCTTCTGTGTTTTAAGAGCTAAATGTTTTGAGTCTGTGTGTATCCATAGATATGTTTATTCTTCTCTCACAGTCCAATTGCTCTTTCAGTCAGTAGCAGGATGAAAGGTTCAAAGGCATCTCCACTCCCTGAACTTGGAAAGCACTGCCTTACAGTCTTCTAGCGTCCTGTACTAATGATGTGAGTTCTGATGCCAGTCTGATTTTATTCTTCTATAGAATGTGCCCCTGCTGCCCACCCTCCACGCCCTGGGCTCTGAAAGCTGTTAAAAATTCCTCTTCAGCATTGTTGCTCTGAAGCTATATAACAGAGATATATACATTTTTAAAATTCATCCCTTCCAGTCTGAAGACCCACATTCTTGATTGAGCTCCGAACTATTTCCTCCTCCCTTCTTTGTGTCCTTGTAATTTACATGTATTTTCCCCACGTCCATCTTCTCTGTTCCCTCTTCTAGAAATTAATTCTAGTTGGACCTCTTTGGTCATCTCTCATGTTTTTTTCTTTTGTTTTGCCCCAAGTATAGATTTAACTTTCTTTAACTTTAGTTTTAACTTTCAACTCTTTCATTGAATTTTTCACTTCAGCCAGCATATTGTTAATTTCCAAGAATTCTTTCTGGTTATTTGCTTTTCCTTTTTCATAGCACATTATTCTTATTTTATAGTTTTAATATTTTCCCAAATCTTTGAGCATGTTATAATTCTGCTTTTTTTTCTTCACTTTAAGGTACTTTCTTATTTTTTTCTGTTTCTTTAACTGACATTAGTTTCTGTCTTTTCTTTATTTTTCTTTTCGACTTGGCCTTTTTCTCCCATGTTTTGGTTCTTGTATGTGACTTGATTGTCATATACTGTTGTCTATCAACATTTAAAAATGAAAGACCAGGCTGACTATTCTAAAGAGTTGTTAAGAACTTCCTCTTTTATTGTCTGAATCCATCTGTTTCCTAATCAGCCTTTCTTTGGGAGGAAAAATCTGACTGGAAGATCCATGTTTCTGAATTACACCATCTCTGCTTTAGAGTATGTGGAAGAGGAATTTTCTGACAGGCTCTGTGCCCCCAAATCCCAGAAAGAGGAGAGTTTTGCTGAAAAAAGCTCCTTCCCACACTAGCAGCCTTGGTTCACTTAAAAGTTTTCTTAATTTTCCTAAGTACATCCACTTGTTTTTGTCTGGGGGGGGTGGGGGTGGGGGGCTGGCATTTTGTTCCCAAAAGATGGGAGAGGGGAGTTTCCTCCACCCCAAATCTTCAACACATCTCCTTGCCATCACCCCCACTTCTAACTCCCACTGTTCAACTGCTGACACTGAGCCTAAACCTCTGTGTCTCCGAAAGACTTAGTCGACCCTCCCCACCCCACGCACTCCCCATGGCTAACCCACCGGCCTCCCCCAGAGCTGGAGCCTTTGTTTCCCTATTTCCTCTACTTAGCAGGCTTCACACCCTATCCATTTTCCCACAGTTATTGAAATCTCTTACGTGCTGAAGGATCCCCTTAAAGCATCTTCCCTTTGGAAGTTAATTTTTTTTATTTTTATTGAAGTACAGTTGGTTTATAATGTTGTATTCACTTCTAGTGTACAGAAAAGAGATTCGGTTATATATGTGTGTGTGTGTGTGTGTGTGTGTGTGTTCAGTTGTGCGTGACTCTTTGTAACCCCATGGACTGTAACCCATCATGTTCCTCTGATCATGGGATTTCCCAGGCAAAAATACTGGAGTGGGCTGCCATTTCCTTCTCCAGGGGATATTCCTGATCCAGGGATTGAACCTGTGTCTCCTGCTGTGGCAGGTGGATGCTTTACCACTGAGCCACCAGGGAAGCCATATAATATACATTCTTTACATATTCTTTTCCATTAAGATTATATGTATATATATATTTGTATATATATTATTTTCATATTATTTTCCATTAAGATTTTCCATTATGTATATATATATATGTATATGCATGTGTGTGTGTATATATATATATATATATATATATATATATATATATACATACACGTATGCATGCATGCTAAATCTCTTCAGTCATATCTGACTCTTTGTGTCTCTATGGATTGTAGCCTGCCAGACTTGCCAAGTGCCTCTGTTCATGGGATTCTCCAGGCAAGAATACTTGAGTGGGTTGCCATGCCCTCCTCTAGGGGATCTTCCCAACCCAGGGATCAAACTTGCATCACTTGCAGTTCCTGCGTTGCAGGCAGATTCTTTACCACTGAGCCATCAGGGGAAGCCCTATGTATATACATACATTATTTTCATGTTCTTTTCCATTAAGACTTACTACAGGATACTGAATATAGTTCCATATGCTATATAATAGGACCTTGTTATTTATTCATTCTATTTATAATAGTTTGTTGTTACTGTTGTTCAGTCACTAAGTCATGTCTGACTTTTTGCAAAATGGAAACCAATTTCTTTTATTGTTCCTTTCATATAATTGTAATGGGCTATCGAAAGTGAGAGTATGAAATACACTAATTTTATTGTGTAGAGCCACCCCCCTGCAGAAACTTATAAAGGAAAGAAATAGTCACTCACATCCACATGGCCTTGCTATGACCATTATCATCTGGAGGTGGACCAATTATATCTGGTGGAGATCATGACACACATTTATGTCTGTGTGTGTTTATTTCACATGATATTTTAAACTTTTTCGACAGTGCTGTGAAGCCTGTACCTTATCATCTTAATGAATGTGTGAGGTTCCAAGGGGGTCCTGCAACAGCTCCCTAGAAGCACACCAGATGGAGGCATCATTAACCCCACTTAGCACATGAGAAAACCTTGGAGTCAAAGACACTTGGCAAAGGGGCAAGTGGTGACCCACGAATGAGAAGTCATTATCACCACATTCCCAATCCTGGTCCTTCCTTGCTAGTGACATTGCTCTGGCATGAAATAAGTGGGGCTCACAGCAAATAGAATCACCACTCCGTCTTGCCAGTCACAGACCCCATGCCCAGAATTCCTCCCTCGTCTTGGGCCCAAGACAGTAAAAGAGGAGGAAGCTGACTCTTCCTTTGTTGGGCCAAGAGTTCAGCTGGGAGCAGCTGGAGAAGCCATTTTTTAGTTCAGTTATATCCAGACTTCCCTGGTGGCTCAGACGGTAAAGCATCTGTCTACAATGCAGGAGACCCAGGTTCGATCCCTGGATTGGGAAGATCCCCTGGAGAAGGAAATGGCAATCCACTCCAGGACTATTGCCTGGAAAATCCCATGGACAGAGGAGCCTGGTAGGCTACAGTCCATGGGCTCGCAAAGAGTCGGACACAACTGAGCGACTTCACTAAGACTTCACTAAGATATCCAGACTTAAATCCAGAGGAAAGGTCTGTAACCCAAAAAGGGCTCCCTGGAACTTTGTAATTCACTAAATGCTGGAAAATTCTATTTCCCTGTGTTCTGAGGGGACCAAGTGGAAATTCGTCCAGCAACTTTTTGCCTCTTGCCTCAGGTATGAATAACCCTATCAAGCTGAGCAGGAAACCAGTGAATCGCCAAGGAACACAGGCTGAGCGGGAAGGGTCCTAAGGAGAGTGAACTGACAGCCCTTCCCCCACAGCAGAGCCTGCACTGAGTAGTTGTGTGAACCTCAGCAGTTACTTCACCTCTCTGGTGCCCAGTTTCCCCTCTTGTAAAATGAAGAAGATGGAAAGGAAAAACAAACAAAAATAAACCATCTCCTGCCTTGTAAGGACACTGTGACATTCGCAATAATCACATATGAGAGTCCTCAAAGTAGCATCAGGTCTGGCACATCCTTTGCCTTCAGGAAATTGTCTCCATCTACATAATCCTATGCCTTCCGGGGATGTGTTTCCCTGAAAATTCACAGATTCCCCACTGTGTGGGAACCACCCAGGCTGAGCTCCAGGCTGTGCCCTTTACCCAGGCTCTTCTAAGATTCAAGCCAGCTCCACCCCCACATTTCTCTGTGCTCTTCCTGTTTGTTTGGTTTCTTTGTTTGGTTGGTTTCGGGTTTGTTTATTTATTTTGCTTCTGTTTGGTTTTTGTTTGTTTGTTTTTCTTCCCAGCATGAAGCTTCCTGGCTCATTTCAATCCTAGCTCCTAATAGATTAACATTAGAGCTGTACCCCGCTGCATGAGATTTTTGCCTATGGTAGCCTCAAACTATCTCAGACTACCTGATGTTTCTGCTGGGTTTCTATGCAGTCCATTTCCCCTAGGTTCAGTTTACAAACTGTCAGAGACAGACCATTATGGGTGCTTCAAGATCTGCCCTTGGATGAGGTGCCCTGTAAGTCAGGGGCATGGACTGTGGTTTGAGGTCTCACAGTCTCACTAACTTTGAACTTGGGGTACCCTCCTCTGCCTGGCAAGCTGAGGGCCAGCCTTCAGCAAAGTCTAGATCAAAGTGGGCTAGCAGCTCAGCATCAGCAACCAACATCAGGTTCCCTCCCCCTCAGACTTCATACCTCCTCACCAAAACTCCTCCTTGGAAAGTCCTGTGTGCTACTGGAGAAGGAGTGGGTTTACTGGGGAAGTGTGTGTGGTGGGGGGGGTACTGCCCTAGGTCTGTCTGTACCTCTCTGTGCACTGCCTTTTCCACCCTGCTCTCCACGCTCCTCAATACTCACAACTTGTGGCAGCATTACTGAACCAAATCCCTTCTCTCCACTACTCTTAAAATATACAGAGCCACAGTCTGCTTTCCTGATAAGTTGCCAACTTATCCATCAGCTAAGTCAAACTATTTCTATGCCGATGAGGAAGAACCAGAAAAAAACCCAGGAAGACAATATTTGCTATATACATGAAAAAGTAATGCTGCCTTTTGTGTGTTAAGAGTTCAGATAATCAATAAGAAAAACATTAGCTCCCTCTCTGAATTTGGAAATAGCATGAAAAATATACTCACCTAAAAGAACACATAATTTGTAAATGTGCCTATGACAGCATATTCAACCTCACAAGTCATCAAGAAAATGCAAACGCAGATAAATACATGTTTCTCATCTACAGAATCTACAGAATGATTTAAAATCTAGTGCTTAATTCTTAATGAGATGAGCACTGGCACTCTTGACTGGGGAGAATACAAATTGTTATAGGCACAGCTCATGAATATATCAAAAGCCTTAAATACACTCTGACTCTTTGATTCAGTAATTCCACTTGTGGAATACTAGCTAAGAGAGAAAAATACATGAAATGAAGATATTTATGTTCACAGGGCTTATGACAGCAGTGTTTAACAAAGAAAGGGAAATAACTTAGTAATTAAAATGAATTAAAATTCTTTCATATTTCTAAATGGAAAAATAGTTGTGACATAATGTTTGGGAGTGAAAACTCAGCACTCAAAATTACACGTGTGCTGTGTGCTAAGTCACTGGCAGTGTCTGACTCTTTGTCACCCTATGGCCTGTAAGCCCTCCAGGTTCCTCTGCCCATGGGATTCTCCAGGTAAGAATACTGGAGTGGGTTGCCATGCTCTCCTCCAGGGGATATTCCCAATCCTGGATCAAACCTGCACCTCTTACATCTCCTGCATTGGCAGTCAGGTTCTTTACCACGAGTGCCACCTGGGAAATTTTAGGCAGGAAAATCTCAGTAGTACAAAACAAAGGTCCACAGATGGCCCCCACCTCAAAAAGAGGCTAGAAATAAAAATACCTTCACGTCCAGAAATTGGGGCTTCTCTGATGTCTCAACAGGTAAAGAATTTGCCTGCAATGCAGGAGACACAGGAGACACCTGCTCAATTCCTGGGTTGGAAAGATCCCCTGGAGGAGGAAAATGGCAACCCACTCCAATATTCTTGCCTGAAAAATCCAATGGACAGAGGAGCCTGGCAGGCTACAGCCTGTGGGGTCACAAAGAGTCGGACATGACTGAGTAACTGATACATGACAGATACCAGAGCTCACGAGCTGTTGTTCGAATTGGGTTTGATTTTTTTTTTCCTCTCCATTTAGCTTTTTTACACAAAGAGCATCTATTCCTTTGATGAAGGACAAACCTTTTATTAGAATTTTTAAACTTTTTATTAGAAATTCATTTAAATTAAAAAAGTAAAGGCCTCAAGTAAAATCTGTCCACGTCTGCCTCTAAGAACTCATAGCCCTCTCCTAAGAATGGGACCAGCAGCAAGTGCATGTTAGTCTGGGGTGGGGATAAAGCAGGCAGGGGTACACCTCCTGTGGGCAACTCCTACCTTGTATGGTGCTTGGAAGGAAGAGGAAATCCCCAACATGGCCTCCATTGCACCCTCTTATCCCTTGGAGGGTTGTAGGAGGGTTACACCAACCCTGTCCTACATGCATTAGAGTCTTCCAGGGCTGAGACTCAATCCTGGTTCTACTGCCGTGATCAAATTTTTGTCACTGTTCCCAACCTCAGTTTTCTTGCCTTTAAAATGTGTCCTTCAGGAGGGAAAGGGGCTAGGGATGAACTGGGAGATTGAGATTGACATATATGTACTATTGATACTTTGGATAAAATAGATAACTAGTAAGAACCTACTGTACAGCACAGGGAACTCTACCCACTGCCCTGTGGTGCCCTAAATGGGAAGGAAATCTAAAAAATAGGGGATATATGTATGTGTATAGCTGATTCACTGTGCTGTACAGTAGAAACCTACACAACAATGTAAAGCAACCATACACCAATAAAAAACTAATTTAAAAATAAAATAAAATGGGCCCTTGACAATACCCTGTTTGAAGGTATTCATCGGGATTAAGTGAGATGAGAACTGCTTTATTGTTTCAAGACAGAGCTGAGCTTTTTACCTCATTAATAAATATCTAACACATTAAGACACACTAGTAATGCATTTCTGTGATTTAATGTCAGACTCTTGCCATATTATCTAATGTCTCATATAATTATTTTATCTTTTTAAAATAGTCCTCATTTCTTTAATAGTAAGTACTTTCATGGTTAAATCTTCTAAAATATCAAATATGTCCCTGTTAGCCGAACCACTGACTATTAAATACTGTGCTGTGTGCTTAGTCACTCAGTCATGTCCCACTCTTTGAGATCCCATGGACTATTAAATACTATTTACCTTCTTTTCAGATTTGCCTGGGGTCCTTACCATAAACCAAGTGTTCCAGTGAAGGAGAAGGAAACAGGTAACTTTAACACCTATGTGCTGAGTAAGACATCATATTGTCTGTTTCATGATTAACTAGCTAATGTATCACTCATAACAACCAAGCTTTGCAGATCTCCACAATTTCAGAGATGAGAAATATGAGGCTCAGAGAAGTCAAGTAAAATGCTAAGTGTTACCCAGCTAGAAGGCAGTAAAGGCACAAAACCAGATGGAGTCCCAAAGCCTCAGCTCCTTGGTAGCCCAGGGTGCAGTGACATTCTCTCCTTAAGGATGGAGCCGAGATGTTTTAGTTGTTTGTTTTAATTTAAATTTTTTTATTTTAATTCGAGGCTAATTACTTTACAATATTGTATTGGTTTTTCCATACATCAACATGAATCCAACCACAGGTATACACGTATTCCCCATCCTAAACCCCCCCTCCCACCATCACCTTAATACCAAAACCTGACAAAGATGCCACAAAAAAAGAAAACTACAGGCCAATATCACTGATGAACATAGATGCAAAAATCCTTAACAAAATTCTAGCAATCAGAATACAACAACATATTAAAAAGATCATACACCATGACCAAGTGGGCTTTATCCCAGGGATGCAAGGCTTCCTCAATATCCACAAATCAAGGTAATACACCACATTAACAAATTGAAAAATAAAAGCCATATGATTATCTCAATAGATGCAGAGAAAGCCTTTGACAAAATTCAACATCCATTTATGATTAAAAACTCTCCAGAAAGCAGGAATAGAAGGAACACACCTCAACATAATAAAAGCTATATATGAAAAACCCACAGCAAACATTATCCTCAATGGTGAAAAATTGAAAGCATTTCCTCTAAAGTCAGGAACAAGACAAGGGTGCCCACTTTCACCACTACTATTCAACATAGTTTTGGAAGTTTTGGCCACAGCAATCTGAGCAGAAAAAGAAATAAAAGGAATCCAGATTGGAAAAGAAGAAGTAAAACTCTCACTGTTTGCAGATGACATGATCCTCTACATAGAAAACCCTAAAGAGCCAAGATGTTTTAGAACGCTACTTTGTTCTTGTATCTCATCTGAATAGTTTGTTCAGTTTTCTACTCTTGTTGTTCAGTTGTTTAGTTACTTAGTTTTGGGCTTCCTGTCCATAAGGAATTTGTGGCATTTTTTCAGTGCTTTTAACGTTTCCTACCTGGCAACCCACTCAGTACTCTTGCCTGGAAAATCCCATGGACGGAGGAGCTAGGTAGGTTACAGTACATGGAGTCACAGAGTCAGACACAACAGAGCAACTTCACTTTCACTAAGACATTAATTAAGCAAATTTTAGTCTTATGTCCAAAGACTGCTGCTGCTAAGTCGCTTCAGTCGTGTCTGACTCTGTGCGACGCCATGGACTGCAGCCTACCAGACTTCTCCATCCACGGGATTCTCCAAGCAAGAACACTGGAGTGGGTTGCCATATCCTTCTCCAATGCATGAAAGTAGAAAGTAGAAAGTGAAATTGAAGTCACTCAGTCGTGTCTGACTCTTAGTGACCCATGTACTGCAGCCTACCAGGCTCCTCCATCCATGGGATTTTCCGGGCAACAGTACTGGAGTGGGGTGCCATGCCTTCTGTAAGTGAGGTTCTGGGACGTCTTCCCATTCAGTTCACTTCAGTTCAGTCGCTCAGTCGGGTCCGACTCTTTGCAACCCCATGAATCACAGCATGCCAGGCCTCCCTATCCATCACCAACTCCCAGAGTTCACTCAGACTCACGTCCATCGAGTCAGTGATGCCATCCAGCCATCTCATCCTCTGTCGTCCCCTTCTCCTCCTGCCCCCAATCCTTCCCAGCATCAGAGTCTTTTCCAATGAGTCAACTCTTCGCATGAGGTGGCCAAAGTACTGGAGTTTCTGCTTTAGCATCATTCCTTCCAAAGAAATCCCAGGGCTGATCTCCTTCAGAATGGACTGGTTGGATCTCCTTGCAGTCCAAGGGACTCTCAAGAGTCTTCTCCAACACCACAGTACAAAAGCATCAATTCTTCGGTGCTCAGTTTTCTTCACAGTCCAACTCTCACATCCATACGTGACCACTGGAAAAACCATAGCCTTGACTAGACGGACATTTGTTGGCAAAGCAATGTCTCTGCTTTTGAATATGCTATCTAGGTTGGTCATAACTTTCCTTCCAAGGAGTAAGCGTCTTTTAATTTCATGGCTGCAGTCACCATCTACAGTGATTTTGGAGCCCAAAAAATAAAGTCTGACACTGTTTCCACTGTTTCCCCATCTATCTCCCATGAAGTGATGGGACCAGATGCCATGATCTTCATTTTCTGAATGTTGAGCTTTAAGCCAACTTTTTCACTCTCCACTTTCACCTTCATCAAGAGGCTTTTTAGTTCCTCTTCACTTTCTGCCATAAGGGTGGTGTCATCTGCATATCTGAGGTTATTGATATTTCTCCCGGCAATCTTGATTCCCGCTTGTGCAGCTTCCAGCCCAGTGTTTCTCATGATATACTCTGCATATAAGTTAAATAAGCAGGGTGACAATATACAGCCTTGACGTATTCCTTTTCCTATTTGGAACCAGTCTGTTGTTCCATGTCCAGTTCTAACTGTTGCTTCCTGACCTGCATACAGGTTTCTCAAGAGGCAGGTCAGGTAGTCTGGTATTCCCATCTCTTTCAGAATTTTCCACAGTTTATTGTGATCCACACAGTCAAAGCCTTTGTCATAGTCAATAAAGCAGACATAGATGTTTTTCTGGAATTCTCTTGCTTTTTCGATGATCCAGTGGATGTTGGCAATTTGATCTCTGGTTCCTCTGCCTATTCTAAAACCAGCTTGAACATCTGGGAGTTCATAGTTCACGTATTGCTGAAGCCTGGCTTGGAGAATTTTGAGCATTACTTTACTAGCGTGTGAGATGAGTGCAATTGTGCAGTAGTTTGAGCATTCTTTGGCATTGCCTTTCTTTGGGATTGGAATGAAAACTGACCTTTTCCAGTCCTGTGACCACTGCTGAGTTTTCCAAATTTGCTGGCATATTGAGTGTAGCACTTTCACAGCATCATCTTTCAGGATTTGAAATAGCTCCCCTGGAATTCCACCACCTCCACTAGCTTTGTTCGTAGTGATGCTTTCTAAGGCCCACTTGACTTCACATTCCAGGATGTCTGGCTCTAGGTCAGTGATCACACCATCGTGATTATCTGGGTCGTGAAGATCTTTTTTGTACAGTTCTTCTGTGTATTCTTGCCACCTCTTCTTAATATCTTCTGCTTCTATTAAGTCCATACCATTTCTGTCCTTTATCGAGCCCATCTTTGCATGAAATGTTCCCTTGGTATCTCTAATTTTCTTAAAGAGATCTCTAATCTTTCCCATTCTGTTGTTTTCCTCTGTTTCTTTGCATTGATTGCTGAGGAAGGCTTTCTTATCTCTTCTTGCTATTCTTTGGAACTCTGCATTCATATGCTTATATCTTTCCTTTTCTCCTTTGCTTTTCGCTTCTCTTCTTTTCACAGCTATTTGTAAGGCCTCACCAGACAGCCATTTTGCTTTTTTGCATTTCTTTTCCACGGGGATGGTCTTGATCCCTGTCTCCTGTACAATGTCAGGAACCTCAATCCATAGTTAATCAGGCACTCTATTCATCAGATCTAGTCCCTTAAATCTATTTCTCACTTCCATTGTATAATCACAAGGGATTTGATTTAGGTCATACCTGAATGGTCTAGTGGTTTTCCCTACTTTCTTCAATTTCATAAGGAGTTCATGATCTGAGCCACAGTCAGCTCCTGGTTTTGTTTTTGCTGACTGTATAGAGCTTCTCCATTTTTGGCTGCAAAGAATATAATCAATCTGATTTCGGTGTTGACCATCTGGTGATGTCCTCCCATTAGCAAGGTGCAAAGACCTTGGGACTCAGTCTTTGCTTACCTGGCTGGTCTTTGGCTTCAATTCCCCAGCTGCCATTCAAATAACTACAGTTGCTTTATTTATGAATACTCATGGATGGAGGAGCCTGGTAGGCTCCAGTCCATGGGGTCGCTAAGAGTCGGGCACGACTGAGCGACTTCACTTTCACTTTTCACTTTCATGCATTGGAGAAGGAAATGGGAACCCACTCCAGTATTCTTGCCTGGAGAATCCCAGGGACAGAGGAGTCTGGTGGGCTGCCGTCTATGGGGTCACACAGAGTCAGACGACTGAAGCGACTTAGTACACTTAGCACACGCATCACTTCATGGGAAATAGATGGCAAAACAGTGGAAACAGTGTCAGACTTTATTTTGGGGGGCTCCAAAATCACTGCAGATGGTGACTGCAGCCATGAAATTAAAAGATGCTTACTCCTTGGAAGGAAAGTTATGACCAACCTAGATAGCATATTCAAAAGCAGAGACATTACTTTGCCAACAAAGGTCTGTCTAGTCAAGGCTATGGTTTTTCCAGTGGTCATGTATGGATGTGAGAGTTGGACTGTGAAGAAGGCTGAGTGCTGAAGAATTGATGCTTTTAAACTGTGGTGTTGGAGAAGACTCTTGAGAGTCCCTTGGACTGCAAGGAGATCCAACCAGTCCATTCTGAAGGAGATCAGCCCTGGGATTCCTTTGGAAGGAATGATGCTAAAGCAGAAACTCCAGTACTTTGGCCACCTCATGCGAAGAGTTGACTCATTGGAAAAGACTCTGATGCTGGGAGGGATTGGGGGCAGGAGGAGAAGGGGACGACAGAGGATGAGATGGCTGGATGGCATCACTGACTCGATGGACGTGAGTCTGAGTGAACTCTGGGAGTTGGTGATGGACAGGGAGGCCTGGCGTGCTGCGATTCATGGGGTTGCAAAGAGTCGGACACGACTGAGCGACTGAACTGAACTGACTGAACTGAACACAGGCGATGCTATTATCCAACATGAACCTACATGCATTACAAAATAAAATGTTAAACTGTTACAGTAATCACTGCCAGCTTCTATTAAATGCCTTTTTTGTCCCACTGTCATTAAGTAGACATCGCTTCTTTAAAACCTGGAATGTAATTGTTCTTGTATCCATTTTACAGATAGGGAAACTGAGACTAAAATTTTCCATACCTGGCCAAAGACATTCTGTGAAGAGTTCACTTCTTGTCACCATAAGACATGTTGAGTGTGGAATTTTGATTAAAGCTGTATAACCTATGAGCAACCCACTCCAGTACTCTTGCCTGAAAAATCCCATGGACAGAGGAACCTGGTAGGCTGCAGTCCATGGGGTTGCGAAGAGTCTGACGTGACTGAGCGACTTCACTTTCACTTTTCACTTTCCTGCATTGGAGAAGGAAATGGCAACCCACTCCAGTGTTCTTGCCTGGAGAATCCCAGGGACGGGGGAGTCTGGTGGGCTGCCATCTATGGGGTCGCACAGAGTTGGACACGACTGAAGTAACTTAGTAGCAGCTATAAACACTATCTAACTAAAGAGAATTAGAAATACTTTCCACTGTGTCAAACAGGCAGCTCTAGTAAGGACACCTGGAGTGGTTTAGGCTGGGAGAAACGGGGCAGAGCATCTGCATTGCACACCTCCAGGGGGCAGTCTTGAGTTGTGTTCAATCTGGATGGTAATCCCAACTGCACACACATTGCATAGACTGCTGGAAAGGTGCCCTGAAATTGCAGCAGAGATGAGGACTGTCAGGTAAACAGCAGTGAAAACCCCACAGAAAAGACAGGAGAAGGCCAGGGTGTTTCCTTGGACAGGGATTTAAAATAAAGGTGACGTGTTCTGAAGCTCCCTACCTTTCTCTCTGCGAGGTGAAGAGAATATAATGCTATATATTACACAACATTCTTTTTGGTTGAGATGGGTAGAGTTCATTTAACCAGAGTGTCAAAATCCCTGTAGAGTTTTTAATTGCCTAATAAAGTGAATTCTCCAAACACTCCACTCTGTCTGAAAGCCTCAGACAAGGGTGATTCAAACAAGTCACAGGGTCTTAGCACCCTTTTTTCTAGGAATCTTTCCCAAACATAAGCCCATGGATTGGGGCAGTTGCCCTAAGGCACGAGGAGGCCAGGAACTCTCCCCAGGCCACAAAGGCTCCGCGGCTCTGAGAGGCCTCATAGGATCCGCCAAGACTCCAACGTAAGTCTGGTTCTATTTGGTCACCGTCCCGGACCGTGGCGGCGGGGAAGGCCATCCGGGAAGCCCATCTTGTCACGTCTGGGCGCTTTTCAGCCCACACACAGGGTAATTCTCAAACACAACCTCTATCTGTTAGCTGCAGATAGAAACAGAAACTAGTTAGAAAAATGTGATTCTCGCGCAGGAAAGTCAGAGCACAGAAGAGTTCAGAAGTGGGCGGGTGTATGTGTTTAAAAAAAAAAAAAAATGGGTGGGAACCCCATCAGCCAAGTCTGCAGAAAAAACTAAATGAAGTCTGCCTATCTCTGGCCGGAGCCCCTCCCCTCGGTCCGCGCCGAGGAGTGTGACACAGGTGCCGCTTCCTCCGGCTGCTGAGGGTCAGGAGCGGCCGATCGCGACCCTTGCCACGGTCCCCCTGGCCGTGCCCCGCACCGGTCAGCGATGAGCACTCAGCTGCCGCTGACCACGACCCAGCAAGGTGAGTACCCGCCGGAGGAGGGGCGAGGGGCGACGGGTACCGAGAGGGCGGTGGGGGGGGGGGGGTGGCAAGCCCGAACTGTGGCCAAGGAACCCAGGGACTCTGGCTGCCGCCAGCGAGGGACCCACACGACCGCGTCACCGAACATCGCGGGAACCCGGGCGTCGCAGCGCCCTGCGCATCGCGGGGTCGTGGTCCCCCGAGCCTGGTGCGCGGGCTCTGCGCGCCCCGGGCCTAGAGAGGCCACCTCCGTCCCCGCGGCCACCCGCTGGCTTTCTGTTTCTTTGTGTGGTGGTGGGGAAGTGCCTGTGGCCAGAACTTTTCCCCTGAGAGAATGAAGAGGGAGAGACAGATCGGTAAGCAGCGCAGAGAAAGCACAAGTTGTTTTCGGGACTGCGCCGGCAGGAAGGTGAAGGCGAGTTCTGAGAAACTCGGAGTTAACTCTGCTAACTCCCGACTCCTCTCTTCTCCCAGGCGGGCGGGAACCAACCACACGCAGATGTTGCAGGGATCGGCTCGGCTCGCCTTGACCGTTTGGGCGGTTGCAATTCTTCAGAGCCTGTTTTCTTTCTTTTTAAAACCGGCACATGCTTTCTTAAGGACAGGAAATCCCGCAGGGATTCTTTGTGATTTTCAAAAGCAATGTTCTGAAATGTTACTGGGCCTCCCCCAACATCACCCCCTCCCCCGCCATTGGGCTTTTGCAATAAACATTAAATTTTCATTTAAAAAATAAACAAGCAAACAGACCAAAAAAAAAAAAACCAGTGTTGATCACTCCTCCCTACCCTGGCTAGATCTGATTCTTAGAAACTGTCAGAGAGGAGACTGAGTCTATAATGTAATACATTTAGTAGTTAACAGGGTCATGATTATGGGTACTGGAGACACACTCCATTTGTTTCTTTCTTGAGCCTGGGCGAGAGCCACTGGGTCTGTCTTTGTCCACCGTGTGCCTCTCTGTGTACATGGCCATGTGTGTGCCCATGAGGTGCTCCCAGTTCCTCCCTGCCTGCTTTTGGACCATGTGTGCAACTTATTACAGGAACCTGAGGCCAGCCAACCTCCCTTAGCTGCAGTTTCATCATTCTTTGTGGGAATAATAGGATAGTAGGCCTGTTTGGATTGTGAGAGTTCAGTGGCTCAGCATAGAGATGAACACATGTTAAGCGCTTAATGAATGTCCAGCATCTGTATCATACTGAGGATCCATGAGCTCCTGTGAGTTAGTGTTTACCTTTGTGTATGTGTCTGTGAGTGTGAGTCAGATACTATTTAGTGTGTATGTGTGTCTCGGGGCCAGTGTTGAGGGGACAGGGCACTGTGATTTTTCTAATTCAGGTACCAAGGAAGTGCAGGCCTACAATCCTTCCAGTCTGGAGAAGATGGGCATGCTCAGGGAGCCTTGCCCTCCCCCAACCCATCCACTCACCCTGCCCCTCTACAGTGGTTCTCCAGGATTCAGGTTTCAGACCTTGACCCTTGACCAATGACTGCAAACACTTCTCTTCCAGAACTGATGGAGATGCAGCCCTTACTTGCATACCATTCCAGATTACCCTTAGGATTTACTTTCTGGCAGGATCTCTGCCGTGGGAGAACCGTGGAGCTCTATTTCTCACCACCGCTGCTAGCTCAGGCAGGATGTGTCTATATCCTTCCTGTCTCAGTTTACATCACTACCCCACCCCCAGAACCAGATATTACAATGGAGAGGACCTGCTGCTCCCTCCCAGCCAGGCCCCCGCTATCCAACTGGGTGCATAAACCCAAAGGCAACAATTATTGCGGAGGAGTTATGTGCAGAAATCAATCGCCTTGCCCTTGATGGGGAGGATCAGGCTCAGTGAGGAGATGGCCAGGTCTGGCAGCTTTATATAGAATGCGCTACCTTTGGCAAAAGCAGGGAGGATTGTGTTCAGTGCCAAATGACATTCCATCAGAGCTGTTGCTCAACCCCTCCAGATATCCGTGGCTTTTGGGAGTCACATGGCTTTGGCACAGCCAGCAACTGGACCTTCCAAGGGTGCCCAGAGTTGGCCAGTTATTTCTGGGGACTTGCAGTGCCTCCAGGGAAATAGGAATGTGGGGTAAGAGGTGTCTTGTGCTTGCAGTGGGAGCTCACCAGCCCATCTACTATGGGGAGAGAGAGGCCCTTCACCAGCAAGGAGAAGCTGGCAACTCAAGTCAGTTTGCCTCTTTGAGTGGCAGGTATATAGTCCATCAAATGCCCTTCTGAGACCCCAACCTAAACACCTTCCAAAGGGTGAGCAAACACAACACCTAAGCACAAGCCCTTAGGCACTCTTAAGCACAAGCTACAAACAAAACAAGAAAATTTAAACAATGTTTGAAGAGTTTATAATAGAATTTCTTCCCACCTCCAGAGCAGGGACTTTATAGATTTATGAGAAACTTTCTAGAAGTATTGTATATCTCTACAATTGCTTTTTCATTTACAAATGAAACATGTATTCTACTTCATCTTTTTTTTTTCTTCATAAGACCATATTTTACAGAGTATACTTTATCAACATATACAGATCCATCCTTCTTGGGGCTGCATAGTATGAATATGAATGGGTTATTTAACCAATTCCTCCAAAAATGGACATTTGGGTTGTGTACAGTCTTGATTTCTTTTTTTAACCAGACACAGTGCTGCCATGACAACCCTTGTAAGTAGGGTTTCATTTGCATATGTTTATGTACATTTAGGATACTTTCCCTCAGAATTTAATTTGGACAAAAAGTATATACATGTGAAATGTTTTTAGATACTGAAAAATGCCCTTCAAAAGGTCACATGAATTTCTAACACTTTCTGACAGCCAATGAAAATGGTGTTTCCCCGCATCCTCACTCACACTGTGTGGTTTTTATCTTGCCCAATCTGATGTGTGACCCATGTTCTCACTTTTGAATGTGCCTCTGTAATTACACGTGCTTTTACACTTCTGTTAGGTACTGTGTTTCTTTTGCTGAGAAGTACCTTGTATGGCCTTTGCCCACTTCCTAGCAGGTTCCCTACCCCCACTGAGGAAATATGCCCCAGAAGTTAAATGAAGTGTGCTGTCTCTCATGGTGAGTGAGAGGGTGGACCTAAGCCCCACAAGTGCTGTGCTGGGGAGTCAGACTTGATTGGATACCATCTCCAACACTTACTGACTTTGAGGAGATATAGGAGACCTCGGAGCTTCAGTTTTCTCATCTGTCAACAGCTACTTCTTGGGAATAGTGTGATGAACAAGAGAATAAGGGTCTGGCGCTGTGCCCAGTGATGTGGTATTGGCAGATGTTGTTGTTAACAGAATTTAGCAAACCTGGCCTGCAGGTGCTAATCATCTCCAGTCTCCCTAGCAGAGAGCAGCTGAGTTTGCTTTTGATAATGTAACAGAAGCAATGTCGGTACCTATATGCCTAGGCCCATGGTCCAGCCTTGCCTGGGTCATTCCTCCACTGCCTGGCCTCACAGGCATATTCTTCCCTGTTTTGCAGATGAAACACTGGAGGCTGGGGAATGATGATCCTCAGGGCTTCCTGGTCCCCAGGATACAGCCAGGCTGTGGACACAGGCTATGAGACCCCAGAGCCAACAGAGGCTAACCTGAGTGTGGCATTAGGGTACATGTGGGCCTGCTGCCCATGTGTGCCAGGCAGGGCCTTTTGCCTCCCACAGGCAATGAGAACCATGCCCAGGAAACCAGGGCTGTGCCTTTGCACAGATGCTTAAAACCTGCCAACCACACCATAGCTTTTTATGCAGGCCTGTGGTCCAACCTCAGTCTACCACTGCTTGCCTTCACCCCTTCTGTGTGGTCAGGCCTGACCCACACTGGGCCAGCTGCTGCCCTCCACAGCCAGCGTGGGACATTCCCTAGGGTCCTTCCTCCTGCCTGGACTGCCCTGTCCCTCCAGCTACACCCTCACACCTGCCTGCTTCAGGCCTCCAGGCTCTCTGGGTACTGCCCCCTATACACACACCTATACCTGCTGGTCAGTTAAGGCCTCCCTGGGAACCTCCTGACATTAGAAAACCACTCACTGGGGCCCTGAGGACACTTTGCAGCCTGAGGGATTTCTGGGTCTGTCACATTTTCAGGAATTCTGACTTCTAAGAAGCTCTGTGACCCCAACTGCCCCCTACCACTTGGTGCCTAGCTCAGGAAAGTGCTCAGCCAGCAACTCAGACACGAACAGGTGACTACACAGACCACCCAGGGGCCAACACTCCTGAGCCCATGTCCATTCGAAGGTCCAAAAACACCTTTTAAAATCATCTGCTCAATGGGTCCTAGTCTAGAACTTGGGCATCTGTAAATAATACATTGCAGCGGACAGAAAGTCAAACCCAAACCAATTCTAAGAACATGCTAATGGGCCCCGGGCATCACCACCAAACTCTTCTACTCTGCATTCTGATTGGTATTTCATTTTCGCCTCCTCTGCTCCCCCACCTGCCCTCCCCACCTTTGCTCAGGGTTTCCTTCAGAGCATTACATAAGCTGAACTTCTGTGGGAACACCACTTCCTGCCCTTAGTCGTTATAAACTTTAATTTGGGTACATCCTTCCAGAACAAATGTTAGTGTGCAAAATCTTAGCTGAGGGCAGATATTGTCAAGCGTCGGTTCTTTCTCTCAGGCCAGTGGGAGCATGAGCTCAAGACGCTGGGCTCCTTCACAGGCTGAACCTCGCACAACTCCCCTCACACTCCCTCCGGCCACTGGAGAGCCTGTGTGCTGGTTCCCTGTGGTCAAAGACAGCCACTGGCCTGTCTTGCCCTGTGATCTGTATCAGAGCATCACTGGCTGCCCACCTTCCTGCTCTGAAGTCTGCCCATCCTCTTGGCCCAATATCTTTTCCAGCTCTCATTCATGACTCTTTAGGATTGATAAATTGCTCAAGACTCAAGTGTGGAGAAGGAAATGGCAACCTACTCCAATATTCTTGCCTGGAGAATCCCACGGACAGAGGAGCCTGACAGGCTACAGTCCATGGGGTCACAAGAGTCGGACATGACTTAGCAGCTAAACCAGTGTGGATAACTCTGTGAGTTAAAAACCCTAAAGGTAGAGGCCCAGTCATTGAGAGCCCCACCCCACCCCTGCACACACAATATGGTGATATCCACTATCTGGAGTTTGACCAGGTGACCGAAGTAAATATCAGAGAAAAGTCATCTTGAGTTTCCAGCAGGAAGGAGGGGATAAATGCACCTGTTCTTAACAAGGTCTGGCCTCAGGGAAATTAACCAGAGCCTGATCTGATATGATACTGTCAGAGCCTAACTTACCTGCTGCTGCTGCTAAGTCGCTTCAGTCGTGTCCGACTCTGTGCGACCCCATAGACAGCAGCCTACCAGGCTCCTCCATCCCTGAGGTTCTCCAGGCAAGAACACTGGAGTGGGTTGCCACTTCCTTCTCCAATGCATGAAAATGAAAAGTGAAAGTGAAGTCCCTCAGTCGTGTCCGACTCCTAGAGACCCCATGGAGTGCAGCCTACCAGGCTTCTCCACCCGTGGGATTTTCCAGGCAAGAGTACTGGAGTGGGTTGCCATCGTCTTCTCCCGAACTGACCTGCTGCTGCTCAGTCGCTTCAGTCATGTCCAACTCTGCGACCCCATAGACGGCAGCCCACCAGGCTCCCCCGTCCCTGGGATTCTCCAGGCAAGAACACTGGAGTGGGTTGCCACTTCCTTCTCCATTGCATTAAAATGAAAAGTGAAAGTGAAGTCGCTCAGTCGTGTCCGACTCTTAGTGACCCCATGGAGTGCAGCCTACCAGGCTCCTCCTCCCGTGGGATTTTCCAGGCAAGAGTACTGGAGTGGGGTGCCATTGCCCTCTCCCTAACTGACCTAGAGGAAGGGAAATTCCCACCTCTAGCCCATGCTAGCCTTCTGTGCCCACCTGCAAGGAGAGAAAAACACTGAGGGACACTTAGGAAGTTCACAGTCCAGAGAGACAGGCTCACTAAAGGATAGACCTCTTTAGACCATAGGGTGCTCCCCTTTCCCTACCCTTCACCACCCAATCCCAATAGGTCATTTTACCCAATATATCACATCTGGCTGCCAAGAAAAATTACAAGACATACAAGAAGACAAAACACACAATTTGAAGATATAGAGCCAGCACCAGAACCAGACGTGAGAGATATGGGAATTACCACACTGGAAATTTAAAATGACTGTGATAAGTAACTCTTTATGACACTTTTATTATAGTCTGTCTTGTATCTGCCACACCTCCCTTCTCTTATTGCCAAAGCATTGTGGCTGGTATACTCTCTGCTGCTCAGTGGACACACCTGTGACCCTTGCTGGGTCTCTGAGGAAAGGAGCCTTGAATTAGAGGCCTTTGGGAGGAACATCAGAGAAGGCAATGGCACCCCACTCCAGTACTTTTGCCTAGACAATCCCACGGACAGAGGAGCCTGGTGGACTGCAGTCCATGGGGTCGAGAAGAGTCGGACATGACTGAGCGACTTCACTTTCACTTTTCACTTTCCTGCATTGGAGAAGGAAATGGCAACCCACTCCAGTGTTCTTGCCTGGAGAATCCCAGGGACGGGGAAGCCTGGTGGGCTGCTGTCTATGGGGTTGCACAGAGTCGGACACGACTGAAGTGACTTAGCAGCAGCAGCAGCAGCAGCAGGGAGGAACATGCTCTGGACAAGGATGCCCCATCATCTCACTGCACACATAATGTAGGTATTTTATCTCCACTGTAATGGACTGACTGGCACGTCACTTGCAGGGAGCACAGGCTGGGACCCCCAACCCCCTTCTCCTTCATACAATGCACACTTTTATGAGAGTTCAAGTATGCACCTACCAGCTGACCCTGGGCCCGGGCACATCCCCCTTGAACCCTGGAATGGAGAGTCTTCTTGTTTTATATGTAGCTGTGGACACGTATTTCAGCCATGTCTTACAGTGAAGGGGATTGTGGTTTGCCAGATCAAAACTAGATAAATTGTCCTGCTTATCTGCCTTTTGTGCTGGGTTCCTATCTGTGACCTCTGTGTTCACTGGACAGCAAAGTCCCCAGCTGTGAAAGGTCCTTTCTCTTGGGATGCTCACCATACACACAGCCTTTAGCAAGTAGGGAGTTCAAGCTCAGGTCCCTCTGCTATACCTTGTGAAGCCATTTAGTGCAAATACACTTGGCTTCAATTGTCTAGTGACAAGGAGGTTAGAAGACCAGCTTTAGAGTTCAGGCTTTGGGTTTGAATGTGGATCGGCTCTGACTTGACCGTGACCTTGAACATAGTGCTGGCCCCTTTGTTCTCAGCTCGTGGGTAAAACTCCTGATATAAAGCCTGGTCTGCATTTATCACTGTCTCTGCCTGAGTGCTTTACGGTGTCCTCAGTGAGTTCTGGCTCACTTTCCACTGTACGGCTCCTCTCCCTGTTTGCTCATTGGCCACTGAAAATAATACCAAAGACAGGAGGCAAAGTCTGTCCTGGTCCTAGGGCTCCAGATGAAGCCCTCAGACCTAGCATAGAAGTCAATTTTGCAATAGCTCTGGGATACTGTGCCCTTCTGTGCTAGGACAGCTTCCTCCAAGGGGTCTGTTCTTTCAGTATTTATCACAGAGTGGGCGAGGTGGGGCAGACAGCATGTGTTCTCTCCCACCAGCTGTGTGACTTTGAACCAACCTTTTACCCTCTGCAGCTTAGTCTTCTTAGCTAGCATCCGAGGAGAACAACCCTTGCTCCCTCAGCTTCACTGCCTGCTTAACAATAAGAATCTTGGCTGTCTTGAGGAAGAGTAGGCTCCTTAAAATCATACATGAACGAATGGATGGAGGGATGGATGGAAGAGATGGGTGGGTGGATGGAGGGAGAGGGATGGATGGATGGGTGGGTGGAGGGATGGGGAGATGTGAAGGGCCAACCAGTGTAAACAAGTCTGATCTGCACAGAGAGTGCTGTTGGTCCCATATTCACCTGCATCTTCCCTGTCCTGTTAGCCCTGCCCCTCAGTGGCCCACAATGGCCTCTAGCTCAGCCCGATGCCTTGCCCCTCCCAGCCTTCCTTGTGCACCCCAACCTGCGTGCACATGGGGCTCCTTCCCTCCCACCTGGCCTGCAGCTGCTCCACCTCTCAGTGTCTTTCCCTTGATGTTTGCACTGGGTGGGTGCAGAGCTGGTGTCCCCTCTCTCCTGGGTGGGCCCCCTTCTCACCACTTCCGGCCTCCAGCCCACACTTGAACTCCTGCGAGGAAGCTGAGCCTTCTCTCCTTTGGTTGTGCCCTGGGACTGACTTGTCATTTGAATAACTTTCCTTCAGCTTCTGCCAAAGTTCTCAATTTAGTGAATTCAGTTCTGCTTTGGCTGAAAATCCCAAATTGTCTTTTTTTTTTTTTAATTTTTACAATCTCTTTTTTCCCTCTTTTCCACAAATTCTATAAACTGTCCTGACCAACTGTCTCCCTGACTCAGAGCATAAAAAATTTGCTGCACTCTGCTTAAGTTATCTCATTTCACCCTCTAGCAGCCCTACGGTGATTATTTTATCTCCATTTTGCATGTGATGATATAGAAACTCAAGAGGCAATGTGAGTTGCCGAGAGCCACCAACCCCTCGCTCATGCACAGCAGGTGTTTCTACGAGGGACTCAGCCAGGGCCGCCTCACACATTAGGCACAGCACTTAGAGCTTTTAGAGAACCACAGAAAAAGGTGTTTCTTTTGCAATCAAAAGGGGAAAATGAACTTTTAAGACTAAACCTTGTATTTGTCTTTATATCAATGTCCCCTCTAAAATGATTGTTAATATGGGGGGTGGGGAGAAAGGACCCAGGAAGACAGAGCGCCTAGGCCCACAAAGGCCCCCTGGTTCAGCCCATCCGGGCCCCAGGGCCTGGTGCCCACTGGTCCCTGCCCAGTGCCCACAGCCCTGACCCTCCTCTGCAGGGCTTCCATGTCAAATCCTCCCACTCTCCCACTCCCCAGCAGTCTTTGCCCACCCAACAAAGGCAGAGCTCCTGGGCTGCTGCCGTGGCTCCCCCATGCCTGCTCTTTGCCTCTACCCTGGGAGATTGCCAGAATCAAAAGGAAATGCTTGAGGATACCCAGAATACTCCCTTTAAAAAAAAAAAAAAAAACTTTGACGGCGCAAAAAAATTTATTTCCTCAATCACGGATCGAACCTGTGCCACTGGACTGTCAGGGAAGTCCTATCTCTGTATCTCCATCTCTGTATTTCTCTTATCCTCTTGCCTTTTTCAGCCATGAAATTAGGCTGTTGTTCTTCACGTCAAAGTTTAAAAGTTTTGTCCTGTTTCACTGTGAAAGAAGCAATTCGTGGTCATTGTAAAATTATACATAAAAAATCAAGGAGGGTGTGGGAAGAGTCTCTCTAAGCAGAGGTGACTTTCAGATACCTACGGGATAGCCAGGTGACAGGAGGAAGGCAGTTCATAAAGAGACCGGGCAGAGATACAGATGGAGGACCTCAATGTAAGGAGTCCACCCAGTGAGGGGCCAAGGTGGGCAGCCATGAAAAGCCTGCTGGACTCATACTGATCACTGTGGATGGTGGATCTCAGCACAGATGCAGAGGCAGGGTGGGGAGTGCAGTTGGTCACGCCCAGGGGGGATACACAGGGTATCCTGTTCAACCGGAAGATGTTACCCAGATGTTGTTTTTCAGTCGCTCAGTCGTGTCCGACTCTTTGTGACCCCATGGACTGCAGCACGTCAGGCTTCCCTGTCCTTCACCATCTCCCCAGATGTAGATTTTATTAATTCCAGCTTAGAAACATGGAAACTGAGGTTCAAACAGGGCCTCACAGGGCATCACTGGCGCTGTCTGGCTGCCAGCCTGGTGTATCCGTCTGCCTCTGGGATGTGGCAGATGGCATGCTGGGAGGGGTTGCCCATGACCCTGGCAGTCCAGTGGTCTGCTCGTCTCCATGTGTCCCTGAGTTTACTCTCCTGCCTTGGAAGGAAAGGCCTTTCTTTATCCACCCCACATGGGGCCAGTTGTGCTGGCTTTGCCCTCCTCAATGAGCCCCCACCTGGCAGCCGAGCAGCTGCTGATGAAATGTTCCTTGTGGCCTGTGAGGGCTGGGCTGTGACGATTGTACCAGCTGAGGCCAACCCACACACAGGTCCTACTCTTCCTCAGGGAGGCAGTGGGCAGCTGCCTCTCAGGGTCACTGCAAGGGCACCCAGAGAGAATAATGCCCCCACCAATTCCTGGCCAATTCCTGGAATGCCTCCACCACAGACCCACCCCTGCGTTGGCAGAGTTGTCTTTTGTTGAAATATCACCAGCCGTGGGACCATTCCAGCACTACGTGTTCTTCTTTGCTGCTGCTGCTCTAGGCACTCTCAAATCTATTTCCTTTCTTCATTCAGGAGTCACTACTTTTTGTTTATCCATTCTGTATATAGAAGCCTACATATGCTTACCTCAACTTCCCACTCCATCTCCCCTCCATCCCTCTCGCCCTTGCAACCAGCAGTCTGTTCTCCTATTGTATAGCACAGAGAACTATATTCAATATCTTATGGTAAACTAGAATGAAAAAGAATATTTTAAAAGGTATGCGTGTATAACTGAATTACTTTGCTATACAGTTGTGATTAACACAACATTGTAATCAACTATACTTCAATTTTAAAAAATAAAGAAAAAAAGGAGGCACTACTTGCCTTCTCTGGTAGGTGAATAAAGTGAAGCTCAGAAATGTTCGGAGGGTTACACAACCAGATGTAGTATGTGGAGCAAAGTGGGGTGCGTGTCTCTGATTCCCTTGGGAACGTACTGTTTTTGCCACAGAAATTCACTCATCAGGTTCTTAAGTGGGGACAGGATGATGTAATGACTTTGAGGAGCTGATGCTGGGACTATAGAGTCACCAAAAAGAATGAAGGCCATCCATCCCTGAATCTCCAAAAGCAATGGCTCCCCACCTGGGGTCCCCACCCCCCAAAAATACACACGTTAAAAAATAATGTCACAGCTACAAATCTCCATTGCAATTATTTTCAGGAGAAATGACATTTCTATAAAATGAATTGTGAGATGAAGTCCAGAAATATGAAAGAGATAAAAAGCCCATCTGTATAGTGGAGCTGGGCGGCCTGGCAACTCCACCCCAGTCCCCCCTTGTGATTGTCACTCTCAAGTCATGGCTGGACACCGGGGGCTTCAGTAACCCAGTTTTCAGTCTCCTGGCTGGTGCGTCAGAATGGCCACCTGAGGTCTCATTACTATTTGTCGTCAGTGATGATGTTTTGGGGCTTTTGGAGGGTCCTTCCATATTAGACATTTTCATCACATAAAATACTCTCACTGTGGTTAAATTGAGGAGGGCATGGCAACTCACTTCAGTAAACTTGCCTGGAGAATCCCATGGACAGAAGAGCCTGGCAGGCTGCAGTCTGGGGTCACAAAGAATCGGACACAACTGAAGTGACTTGGCATGCATGAACATACGTGGTTAAATTATTTGCCTATAGCCAGACTGCAGCATACACCCAGCTGTCCATCACTTTACCAATTAATCCACAAGAAAGGTTCTTATCAAACTTCGAGTCTCTGTGAAGAAATCTTAATAGTTAGAAACTATTGGGTCAGCCAAAAATTTCTTTCAGGTTTTTAAACCCAAATGAACTTTTTGGCCAATCCAATAGATAGATGGTTCCATTAGGGAAGCAATTTATCCACAAATGTTTACTAACGACCATGTACACCCCTGGTTCATCAACAGAAACTTAAAGACTTCTATGTATCCGCCCTGTCCTAGGGATGCAGGAGAAGATAATAAAAAGTCTAGACAAGATCCCTGTCCTCAGAGCATCATTGGACTTCTTGGTGCAACAGAACACACATCATGACAGGAATAAAAAGCATCCAAACCCCTTACTGCGAAATTTCTTAGCAACTGAATTCAGGTTCCAGATTGAATTGCCTGTGTCTTCTTCTGATTCTTCATAGCTAAATAGATATCTAGCAATTTAAAGACTAACTTAACTTCTCAAATATAAATTGCTATCTAAAATTACTTAACACTGATAGCTAATATTAAATTATGGTGTATTTCTCCTTAACTTAATCTTGTTGAATTAAGACTTTGTCCTTGAAGAACTTGTCAACTCACAGCCTAAAAGTTGAGAATTATGTTTTATTTGGTGGATAAATCTGAGGACTTAAACCCAAGATGCAGCCTCTTAGATAGCTCTGAAAGACTGCTCCAAAGAGGCAAAGGGAAAGCCAGGATATATAGAAGTTTTTGCAACAAAAGACCGAGTAGTTGGAACATCAAGTAATCAAAAGATTACTGTTTATCAAAGAAAACTAGACATCTTAAGTTCATGAATTCAGTACTTTTCTGTGTCTGGGAAGATGCAATAATCTAGGTTCACTGAATTAATTTCTTTGATATGCACCTTAGCTATGTGGGGCCAGTAGCCTGTGCTTTCTCATCTGGGTCTCAGAGGGGTAGCTGCACAGCAGAGTGCTGGATGGCAGATATCCTGCTTCCATCCTAAGTTCCCTCGGGGCTTACTATCTGAGCGACTCTGATGAGATGGCTTGATGGCTGCAACATCCTTTGCTTACTGATGTGGCAGGCAATATTTTAGTTCACAGACCAACGTTCATTGTTGAGAATGTTCTAACTCAGGGAATGACTAAAGTTTAGACAAGTTGAAAGAATGTTAAAATACAGAAAATAGTGCAAGTGTGTGGGGTACCTGCTGTGAGCTTAGATGATCTGATGTGTCACACGTGCTGAGCAAATGTTGGTTCAAAGTATTCTTTCCTTGTCACCGTCCTTCTCTGTGAGATGGGTCTGTGGATGGTGCCTCCTTCCTCTGGATGAAGGACAGGCTGGGAGCAGCAGGGCTGTGATTTGAACCCAGGTGCTCCAACCCCAAGGCCATCTTTTCAGCCCTGCTCAGTATCACCATTTGTATGTGTAGACAGTGGAGGGTTTCAAAAGAGAACAAAATTCTCTTTCACAGGAGTGAAAGAAGGTTGGTTCCAATGGGCTTTTTAACTGCGCTCATTTATATCAGGCATTGGTCGCTACTCCTAGGTCATTTCCTATTTAAGATTCTTGGAACTTCTGAAAAGATCTTCTGGAACATGCTATTTTTAAAGAACTCATTCGAGTGAAATGACATTTGTCACTCACTGAAAAGGCACATAATGCTACAGAAAGTCAGAATACAGCTTTGAAGACATTGCAGTCGAAGACAGATGAAATCTATGGTTTTCCTCCAAAGTTCAGACACCCGGTGAGACTGTGTTTCCAGGCTGTTTATTTCCTGAGGCTTTGGTCTCTGGCCAACTGTTCATTGTCCTCTGTTCCTTTGGTAAAAGCCACAGGGTCACACCACCCAGAGGCACAATTATCTGGGTTCCTGCCCTCATTGCCCTGGGGCTCTAGAAACAGAGGCCTGACTGTCTATGCAGATAAACACAGATAAAAGGTTGACCGCTCACTGCCCTGCTTTCTGCCTGGGGTCTCCAAGGTTCTCCTTTGAGCTCCCTTGAGTGGGGCCCTCCTCTAAGAAGAAATGAACAGAGGACGGTCATTCTCCTCGGCCTTGGTTCCAGACATCTCCTGAGCCAAGCAGCTCCACTCAGGAACCCTTGTACAAATGCTTCCCAGACCTCCTCAGGCCTCCCTGGAGCAGGCCCTTGGTGTAGCCAGGCTGTGACCACTTGAATAAGCAATTTGTTCTGGTCTGGAACCTGACATCTCAGGACTCAAGATTCCCTGGAAGGTCCCTCTGTGATGAGGCCTCTCTAATCAGTGCAATTGGCCAGGGGAGCTGCACAGACTCCAGTCAGAGAGGGCAGGCCATAGCCTTCACTGCAGAGATGGCCTTGAACCTGTGCAAGATTTAAATCAGAGGTGGGACCTGCCACTCTCATACCATGTCATCAGCCCCTGTTTTAACCCCACCAATAACCAGTGTAGGTGAACTTGAGTTGGTGACTCACCCTCTCTGGCCTCCATGGCCCCGGTACCTGCATCCTGTCATACTTATGGAGTGTTCAGGGCACAGTGAGCCATGGGTACAGCCAGACTCTGCAATCTGTGCAAAGTGGCCACAGCAGTGGATGGTGTCCTGTGTTCTTATAGCTAATGATCTTTCAGCTTGCACCTCTCACTGCCCTGCTTTCTGCCTGTGGCCTCTCTATGGTTCTCCTTGCTCCTTTGAGCAGGGCCCTCCCCAAGAAAAAATGAGCAGAGGGTGGCCATTTGAAAGGCTGCAAACATGTCAGACCTGGGTTCAAGATGCAGCTTAGCCACTCAAGGCTCCATCCTCATGGGCACTTTAAATGAGATGTAGGAAAGGCCCAGGCCTAGCACTGAGCTACCACAATGCAAATATTAGCATGAGGGGGAAGAGAGAGGCTCAGTGACACAGAGACTTAAGCCAAGCGTTTGCAGACTAAGGCCCATAGGATGCCTGTTTTTACAAATAAAGTTTTATTGGAATGGGCTTCTTTGGTAGCTCAGCTGGTAAAGAATCTGCTTGCAATGCAGGAGATCCCGTTTTGATTCCTGGATTGGGAAGATCCCCCGGAGAAGGGAAAGGCTACCCACTCCAGTATTCTGTCCTGGAGAATTCCATGGACTGTATAGTTCATGGGTCGCAAAGAGTTGGACACAACTGAGTGACTTTCACTTTCACTTTATTGGAACACAGCTGTACCCATTCGTTTGTATAAACAAACTTCCTTCAAGGGACAACAGCAGAGTTGTAGCAGAGACCACATGGTGTACAGACTATTTAGTGTGTGGCCCTTCCTCAAAAAAAGTTTCCCAACTGCTGTCTTAAACCAACAGGAGCATCTCCAGTGGCTTGAATTCTAGCCCTGGAGCCCACCTGGCCCCACTGCACTTCTCTCTGGGGGAAGCCATAGCCTCATGGATGGATGAGAAGGCACAGAAGAAAGACCTGCAGCCGAGGCTAGGGACCAGGTAGCAGCCAGGTACGCCCATCAGGCCAGGCCTGGCTTACCTGGGTGAAGATGGAATGACTCATTCCTGTGACCTGATCCACCCAAGCTGCCAAGGGAAGCTTGTCCCTCTTGTGGCTTTTACCTTCTTTTGCCTTCTTTTCACCTGTCTACCCCTGGCCCCATAAACATAGGCAGCTGGGGCTCTCCTACTGCCTTGCAGAAAATCCTCACCCCATCTGGGCAGGTATAGGAAAAAGAGCCAAACATCAGACAGGCTGTGCCTGGACCAGACAGCTCTCCCATCTCGTTCAGAAAACAGGGCTTCTCAGAAGGGCCCAAGCAGGCATTGGGCTAGGAGCGTTGTCCTGAACCTGGTTTTGTTTTTCTTTTTTTAACTTTTTATTTTATATTGGCATATGGTTAATTAGCAATGATATGTTAGTTTCAGGTGTACAGCAGAGTGATTCAGTTATACACTTACCTGTTCTTTTTCCAATTCTTTTCCCATTTAGATTGTTATATAATATTGAGCAGAGTTCCTGTGCTATATAGTAGGTCCTTGTTGGTTGTCCATTTTAAATGAAACAATGTGTACATGTCAACTCCACACTTGTAGTCTATCCCTCCTGCTAACCATTCCCCTCTGATAACCATAAGTTGGTTCTCAAAGTCTGTGAGTCTGTTTCTGCTTTGTAAATAAGTTCCTTTGTATCATTTTTTTTAATTCCACATTTAAGCAATATCATACGCTAGTTCTCTTTCTCTTACTTCCGTATGCCGCTCTCTAGATCCATCCACGTTGCTACAAATGGCATCATTTCATTCTTTTAATGGCTGAGTAATATTCCATTGTATATAAGTACCACATTTTCTTTACCCAACTTAATGACATCTTTCCCCATCTCAGGAGGTTATTATCCCTCTTTTCAGATTGGATATGTTGACTCAGAGGAAAAAGTATGTCCACATTTCACCAGTTATGAGATAGTGGACCCTGAGTTCAACAACAGATTCCCTGAGTCTACACTCCTACTCTGCCTCTGCCACCGGCATCAGCAAGCTTTTTAGCCCAGCCCATGAGTGTGTTTTGAGCACCCACTGTGTGTCAGGCCCTGGGGATTTGACAGTGCACAAACCAACAGTCATCCAAAAAGAGAGCTTACATTTCAGTGGTGACGGACACAAGACCTGCAGGTAGAGTGCTCAATAAGTCAGATGACGCTAAGTGTGGGGAGGAAGATCAAGCCAGGAAAGGAGAGAGGCCCAAGGGACAAGAGGTGGTGCCATTCTAAAGAGAGGGGGCAGAGAATCTTCACTGGGGAAGTTGATATTTGAGAAAGACCTAAAGGAAGCCAGGGAGCCAAACATGGGATTGAATATCTGAGAGGAGGCACAAGAGGCAGAGCACAGCACATGCAGAGGTCCTGCAGTAGGACCAGGCTTGGCCTGATCGAGGAACTGATAGGAGGCAGTGCAGTGGGGAGAGGAGTGGGAAGTGGTGACTAGGAGATGAAGTCAGACAGGTAAGGCAGCACAGGGCCAATGGGACTGTCTCCCAGCACCCCTTGTAGCAGCTGGAATTCTACCACCTTCCTGAATTTTCCCTGCCAGAAGGTTTCTCATCCCGAGTGAGGAGCCCCTCAGCATCTCTGCTAAGGCTCTAGCAAGGTTCTGAGTTAGCTGTTACACGTACTGGGGGCTGAGAAGGAGAGAAGAGGATGGCAGAGAACTCCTAAGTGATGCCTGAGGTGCAGTGGTGACGGAGGCCTTCACCAGGCACCCCATTTGTGTTTATGTGCGTGTGCTCAGTCATATCTGATTCTTTTGAGACCCACGGACTATACCCCACCGGGCTCCTCTGTCCATGGGATTTCCCAGGCAAGAGTACTGGAGTGCGTTGCCATTTGTTCTCCAATGTCCTGAAAGATGCCTTAGTTGCAGGCCCACATGTGCGTGTGCACACGCACGTGCACGTACACACACGTACACACACCCACAGTGGCTGGCTTTCAGAGCCTCTCTGAAATTACTGGTTGCATCTTCTGGGTGGAGTTTTTCTGCAGGGCCATGATGAGCTCTACAGGAAATGAATATGGGTATGAGGTTCCTGGCACCTGCCCTCACAGGCACTCAGGACTCTCGGGGACCAGCTAGGAGTGTTACAATGTGGGACAGAACCCCATGCAGGGCCAGAGAGGGGGACATTGCCATCTCCCTCCCAGCTCTGGGTCCACGTAAGCCCTGGGGAAACAGTCCAGCAGAAGGCACAGAGCAGTCCCCAGGGCTGCAGGGTCTGGCCCAGCAGGGGTGGAGAAGAGAATCAGGAAAGGATGTGGACAAGGGTGCTCTCAGGCCCAAGACTCCTGGGGTCCAAGCTGCCACCTGCCTGGGAAAGGTGGTCCCCACAACACTCTCAGCCTAACCCGGAAGCTTCACACAGAAGACGCAACCATCAATTCCAGCGAGGCTTCTGAAACCTGACCTCTGCCTGTGTGCACATGTGTGCTTGAGTCCCTGGTGGAGTGAAAGAGCAGCCTAGAAACACAGGCTCCATCTCCCTGATATCAGAAGGGTGATGAGACCAGTGTGGGCTCCTGCAGCTCAGCTTAGAAGCCAGGATTCTACCACTTGAGTCTCTCTGCACCCCCATGTAAGAGGCACAAATTAATGCAACTGCTCACGGAGGAAAGTCCCACTAGCAGCCAGGTTCATTAGGCGGGGACAGAGGTTGAGGTTTCATCTGCTTTTTGTTTACACACTGTTGTGTTTAATCTGCTGAGCTGCCCCGGAAACCATCCGGTTAAGTGATGGGGGCCAATTAAATATGGCTCAGGAGCTCATCCTGGCTGCCTCCTGCCCTCAGATAATATCATCCCTGCACGCGAATCCAGGTGCTCTTCAAGTGACTGGCTTTTCATCTCCACGGGGACAGGCATGCTAGGCTTCGGGTCACCCGAGCACCCTTTGTACTTGGAACCTCTCGCATATACCAGTGCATGGACATGTTTCTCATCTTGCCTGGTTCTCCCTGCAGCCTGGGACAGGCCAGAGGGTGTGAAGGGAGGGTCAGCCTCCCCTGAGATCTCTCTAAGCCAAGGGGCCAGGCAGGCTGTCCATGCCCACCAGGGAGGGGAGTGCTCTTAGACACCACTTAAATGAAGGGTCTGGGGTCCTCACAAAACTCAGTACCCTAAGTGTTCCTGTAAAAGGGACAAATGACTGTACCAAGGCCACACCAATAGCAAATAGAAGAGCCAACCCCACAGTCCAGCTGTCACTCAATTCCATAATGTCTGCACACCACAGGCTCACCTACTGGCAGGCAGTATCCTCCTCCATGATGCTGAGTGCTTTTTGTGCTATGAACCTAGGGGACATTTTTTACTCAGCCATTAACAGTATAAAATAATACCATTTGCAGCAGCATGGATGGACCAAGAGATTATCACACTAACTGAAGTAAGACAAAGACTATTACCATATGATATTGCTTATATGTGGAATCTAAAAACAAAGATATAAATGAATTTATTTACAAAACAAAAATAGACCCACAGACAGAAAACAAATGTATGGTTACCAAATGGGAAAGGAAGGAGGGATAAATTAGAAGTTGGGGATTAATATAAGATTAATATATACACACTGCTTATGTGTATGCTAAGTCACTTCAGTTATGTCTGATTCTTTGCGACTGTTCCCCACAGGCTCCTCTGTCCATGGAATTCTCCAGGCACGAATACTGGAGTGGGTTGCCATGCCCTCCTCCAGGGGATCTTCCCAAACCACGGAACGAACCGATGTGTCTTATGTCGCCTGCATTGGCAGGCAAGTTCTTTACCACTAGTGCCACCTAGGAAGCTCGTATATGCGTGTGTGTGTGTGTGTGTGTGTACACACATACACACATTTATATATGTAACTGAATCACTGTTCTATATACCTGAAACTAACACAGCATTGTAAATCAACTAGTCTTCAATAAAAAATTAAAATCTAAGAGGATAAATGCTTCACACTTGAACCTGGTTTGCATCCCCAACACTTGGAGAAGGAAATGGCAACCCACTCCCGTATTCTTGCCTGGAGAATCCCATGGACAGAGGAGCCTAGCAGGTTACAGTCCATGCGGTCACAAGGGTTGGACATGACTTAGTGACTAAGCCACCAAACCACCACCACCGAGACACACACACACACACACACCACAGGAGACATGGCCGGCAGCACTATCAGGGAGCCATCCTCTTTGCTTTCAGCTTAGGTCCCGCTGGCTTCTGAGTGGGGTTGCCTGTGCCTGTGAATCTGCCTTGCACCAGCATCAGGCGTATAGCCTGACTGTGTCTGCATGCAAAGGCATTCTATTTCTCCCGGGTTTTTTTTCTTCCCTTCCTTTATTCACGCTGATGGAAATGGCTCCTTCACCCAGGTCTGCCTCTGATAAGCTCCAGATGGTTTCAAGAAAGCAGAGCGGAGCCTCTTATCAGACAGCAGCAGTGGATCTGGTGCCAGCACTGGGCGGGCCTGGTGCTGATAAAATGGGCCTGGGCCCAGCTCACCAGCTGCTTTCTCAACCTGCCCTCAGGGCCTGACCCATCAGAAGTGGGGGTTGCCAGACCCAGGAAGCTTCTTTACTTTCTTAGGCACTAGAGCTGACTCCCGGTGACCACAGGCAAGAGGACCTGATAGGAAGCCACTGGGGACAGAGGTTTGGCCATGAGGCTGATGGGACAAAGGACCCTAGGAAGCTCTGACAGGACAGTGGGAGCTGGCTCCTCCCAGGCACATATCGAGATCAAATGTGTGGTTTGAGCCCTTCCCTGTGAGGCCCTACTGTTCCTAGTCCTGGATAAGACACCCCAAGGCTGGGGAAGGGGAGGTGTTAAGGCGTTTGGTCTAATGTGGCGTGATCACGTTTGAAGTAGGTTTGCCAGACCCAAAAGCTCAGGCTGTCTGCCCCCTTCCTGGGAGCTCTGGTTTGAAGGAGATCAAAGAGCTCATCCCCCCACCCCACCGCCCCCCACACACCCCATTTGAAGACAGAAATTCTACCTTCAAACATTAACTTCTTTTCCTTTAAGCTTCGGTCAATGTTAAATTTCCTGTCCTTGAGGTAGGACAGACTGGGCTAGCTGACTGTTTTGTGAAAAGTGACTTGGCCATATGGAATCTAGAAGAATAGTACCGATGGACCTATTTGCAGGGAAGGAATGGAGACACAGACATAGAGAATGGACTTGGCACAGCGAGGAAGAGAGAGAGTGGGACGAATTGGGGGGTAGCACTGACATACGCTATCACGTGTAAAACGGACAGCTCGTGGGAAGCTGCTGTATAACACAGGGAGCCCAGCCTGGAGCTCTGTGATGACCTAGAGGGGTGGCATGGGAGTGGGGAGGGAGGCTCACGTGGGAGGGCATACATATATATAATTATGACTGGTTTGCATTGTTATATGACAGAAGTCAACACAACATTGTAAAGCAAATATCCTCCAACTAAAAAAAAATTTCTTTAAGAAAAATACCTTTCCTGTAATAAGCATATATGTAAAAAGAAAAGTGACTTGGCCTTTCTGACCTTATTTGTCCCATTTTTAAAATGGGTTGGTCATCCCTATGTCCAGTGCCCTGCTGGGAGCACCCAGGATTTCACAGGTGGAGGGCATCTTGCCTCCACTGGTCACCAGGGTTCTACCACCAGGCTTTGCCCTACACTGCGAGACAGGGCCAGGGCCGAGCAGCAAGGTCAACAGTAGAGCCTCAGTCTGGGTTTGAATCCTGGCTCTGTCCTTGGACACTGTCTCTAAGCTCCAGTCTTTTTATATTTAAAGGAGGGATGGAAACTCCAGTCTGGCAAGGTTGTTTGCAGGAGTTCAGTTCATGAGAGCTACTCGTGATTTGTGGCTGTCCTATGAGAAAGGTTTTGAATGAGAAGCATCTTGAGTGTGAAATGATGTGAGTGAATCCCCAGCACAGAGCAGACTCATAAAAAGCAGTAGCAGGAGCCCAGCTGATCTGCTGGCTGCCCCCTGCTCCAGGTGTTTAGGTACATGGATACATATGAGGTTGAAGATCCCTCCAAGACAAGCAGAGACAGCAGGCTTCCATGCAGGCAGGTCCTACACGGTCACTTGGCATCCTGGGCCAGTGACTGGATGTGCAGCCACCGAAGAGGCCTGCAGGGTGGGTGCAGAGGGGTACAGCCTGTTCTCAGATGACCTGCAAGAATGCTGTCAAAGCAAACCTCATGGGGATTTCACTGGTGGTCCAGTGGTTAAGAATCCACCTTGTAACGCAGGGGACATGGGTTCATTCCCTAGTCGATGAGCTAAAATTCCACATGTCTCAGAGCAACTAAGCCTGTGTGCCACAGCTACTGAGCCCACACACTCTGGAGCCTGGGGGTCACAGCTTGAGAGTCCATATGCCACAACTAAGACCTGATACAGCCAAATAAATAATACATTTTTTAAAAGGGTTGACAGCACAGCCAAGAGGAGCAGCAGCTCCTGACTCTTAGTCCCTAAAACAGGACCACACAGGTGGTCTGCCCTGAGATGGACACCAAGCTGGAGAACTGAGACTAGAGGAACTAGAGGAACCTGATATATCAAGAAACCATCTTTCCCAGACTGAGGCTGACAACTACTCAAGGCCAGAGAAAAGGCAGGCTGAGGGGCAGAGCAATAGGACCAGCCAGGGTGGCTGCTCTCATGAGCTGTGTCTACAGAAGAAACAGCAGGACTCCTCAAATCTCTCCCCTGGAATCAGTCAAAGCCTCATGTGTAATCCTGAGAGCCAGAGGACCAGCATGTATAAATGTTCTCTGTAGTGATAAAGGCAAGAGAGATGGTCTTCACACCTAGCAGCTAGTAGATGCTTGATACATTGTGTTTTGCGATCACTGCCAACTCCTGCTTTTGTAACTACATATCTGGATAAATTTCCTGCTGTGTTTCACTGCACTGCTGGGAGGAGCTTTCACTCAGTAAGCTTTTGATGATCACATAGATGGTCACCTACCATGTGTAGGTCACCTGGCAAAATATCAGACACCAAAGGGAAGATGCCAGAGCCCTCACTGTGCCCCAGAGTTCTTTGATGTGTTTGATGAGTCTGTCCATGGAAACAGAAGGTCACTTCCTTCCAGAAGGTCAGAACAGATACCCTCTACAGGTGGCATTGGACCAGTGTGGATTGATGTGTGGACATTCACCAGATAAGCCAGGTGGAGTGGACATTCCAGGCAGAGGGCACAGCAAGAGCCAGAGCCTGGGGGTGCAAAATATAATTGGAGTTCATGTGACCTACAAGGGGCTGACATGGGACAGGAACGATGTGAATGTGTGAGATGACAATGTGGGAATTTGGACTGGCTTGTGGCTGTCACTCTGCATTTAGGCCTGGGATCTCCCAGTGGTCTCCTCTGGGTGGATCCCTATTAGGGAACTCACAGTGGATCTGTTAAGTTGACAAAAGAACTGAACAGTCCGTGGAGCTGGCATGTATTATTTGGGACATACTAAAAATTGTGTTGCTATTTATCTAGAAGTCGAATTTAACTAGCATCCTGCATTTTATCAGAACATGAGTGCTTTTCAAAGGCTCTCATGAGATGCTACTGTCCAGTCAGAGTTGAGGACCATGAGCCAGAGGCTCCTGCTGCTCTGAGCAAGCCCACTGTCTCAAGCCCCAGGCCAGGTCCCTAACTGCAAAGACTCTGAGTATATGAAGCATTCCCACTCTTAAAAACATTTTTAGGGAAGCTTTTGAGATTTCCTTCTTATTCATCCTTTCCATCTAGTTCATGGATGCCTCCCACAGCAGGTCAAAAACCTATTTTTATATAAATTTGAAAATCTGAAGCTAATTAATTTTTAATATTTTAAGTGATGCAATTGTGGAAGTTATTCAATGACTGGATATACTTAAATACAAAACAATAAATCCTTATTCATACTGCTTATAGCACTCCCAACACACATGTCTTCTTAACTACTAACCACACTCCTTCCAGAACCTCAGACTCTCTAACCTTCAAGACTCCCAGCACTGTCAAGTGTGCCTTCCTGGAACCCCTGCCTCACAACTATACCTCCTTCCCCACATCCATTACTCTCAGTCCTGTTGGTCTCTTTCCTCTTTCTCAGTCCTGCTGATCCTTTCTTGGTAGCTCCAAAGGGCTCTTCTAAACTGAGAAGAGAGAAGACTTTCCTCTCCACTGCTGTACTACAAACTTTCTAGAAATTTTCTATAATCTCTCATCTGCTCATTGCCTACAGGAGAAGACTCAGTTCATCTAACCTCACCTTTAAGACTCTTCATTACTCATTACTCACCAAGCAGATGAGTGATAAAGTTTATTAATGATATCAAATGGGATAGTGATGGTGGAAGATGTAATAAGACAAGGAAAAGGAAGAGAGGAAAATAAACTAAAAACATGTACTGAATTTAGTCATTGATATTTTTCCCTTCCTTTTCCTATTCCAAATAGGAGGTATAAAATTAAACATTGCATTTGTTTTAATGTAAAGTCATTCATACTAAGAAGGATAAAAAGTATTCAAATCTACGTTGTCTTAGACCATCTGACTTATCTGGCAGTCCCTCCCTAATCCTGATTACTCGAATAGATCCAACTCTGTAGATAGCTAATGCCTATTTTGCTAACTCTATTTTTGCTCTCTCTACTTGGTTTGCTTAAGAAATCGGTACACCTGTCCAAAGAATAGTAAATTGTGTTTATACTTTGCCTTAACCCCCTAATATGTGTTAGATTTCAAACCCAATTTTGAGGTGCTGAGATCCCTGATAAGGCTATATGGACAATCCTTTCTGTTTATATTAGCTGCATTAAAATAACAGGAGAGTGAAATTCACCCTTCCTGTTGGTCATTAGACATTAACCAGTTGTGGGACTTTAAATAAACCACCTACAAAATTCTGAAGTGAAACAAAGTTTAAGTTTGTTGGCTTTATTTGATTAGGTTTCCAGGGCATTTTTCACTTTCTGTGAAAGAAACATTTAATTTAGATGGCAGTTGATTTGTGTCATGGGATTTCAGCTGACAGGAGGAAGAATTATGTGTGTGTTTATGACTTCTTTGCTTTTAAAAGATTAATGTGAGTGAAACATAAATCACAAGACCTTTAAGGGAGAGAGATGCTGGAAAGACAGAGCAGGAGTGTGTCAGGGTGATGGATTGTAAAGTGTCTTCATCAGGGAGGAAACCAGAGGGAGGGTGGGACACAGGGGTGGTGGGGTGGGAGCAGTGAAGAAAAATGGCTTTTCCTTCCCAAGCACAAAGACTGTGCAGGGGCTTGAACTAGAGCCAGGCAACTTCTTAGCTCCATTGCCTGATGCAAACTGAAGAGATGAGCTGATGACTTCCTGAAGCCCCTTTCCTGCCCTGATAGCCAGAGGACAAAAAGAGTACTAACAGCACAGTGGACGTGCTCAGGAAGCCCAAGTATTCCAGGAGACAAACAAACACTCCCTGCCCCCCAAGTCACAAGAACTGGTCCCCTGTTCTGCTCCCAGAGGCACCCTACATCCAGAAGCCAAGTATGTGTGTGTGTGTGTGTGAGAGAGAGAGAGAGAGAGAGACAGGAGAAGGAGCTATTCTCAAAAAGGTGGGAATGATAGGAAGAGCTGTCATATGTTGGATACAATTCTCCTGGGAACCATACAGGTGCATCCTTCTCTACAGATCAGTGAGTTGAGGGTTGGAGACGGTTAAAGTGGAGGAGCCAGGATTCATGACCATCTATTGCAGTCCACCCTCCCTTCACCTACAAGGTGCTCTCTTGAAACACTTTCAGACAGTTTTTGTAAAGAGCAGTTTTCTGATGTGCATTCTCCTTTCTCTTTACCACCACTTCGAGCAACACATTCCCAGTATTTAGATCAGAATGCACCCTCTCTTTCCTAGCACGCTTTTCAAACACTATTCCAGTAGGAAAAAAAATCTACAGTGTTCTTACTCACAGTATCAGCTAACATGTATTGTGCCCAGACTCATCTGTGAGTGTGTGCAGATACCATCATATGCATCATCTCATGTCATCCTCACAAATACCCTCAGACCCCATTGCACACGTAGCAATAATGAGCCCAGCATGCCTCCACCCAGGGTAAGGAGAAGGCAGAGTCCCTTGATGCAGCCCCCTCCCTGGCTTGGGAGGAAGAGAAGAATTCCAGGGAGTGGAGGGGGAACATGCTTTCCTTCCTCAAGGATCAGTCCCTCCATCTTCACCTTTTGAGTTCATGAATTCAAAGTCCTGTATCTCTGGTTCACTCTGGATCCCCTTAGTACATCCTGGAGGAAGTACTAGTGTCTGTCTGTAGAATGCAAGCACCCCACTCCTTCGTCTGACAGGCTCTCCCTGAGGCTTTGACCAGATCCCAGGGCAGCACACCCTACCACCTCTTGCCACCATCCTTTTCACTTTCCAGGCCTGACATGGGTCTCTGTGGATCCTGCCTGTCAAAGCTCACAAAGGGAAGAGAAAAGCATTTTCTGTCTCCTGTTCTCCAACTTATGGAACCCAATAACAAAGCGTGGCTAACTACATCATCATCATTTACACATGCAGTCTGATCGAGGACATTTAGCCATGTAATTAGGTACCTAATTGTGCTGAAAATGCAATTATATGATTTCTTAAGTGAATTAAGTCCTTGGAGAAGTGGTAAGGCTTAGCACACGTGATCTAGCTGGAGAGCGGGGACCATGAAAGACATGTCAGCATGACTATGGCCCGCACAGAGGCCAAGTGGCCAGTACTTGAACCACATGGGTGACCACGTGAACGTATGCACGTATGTACAGATGAACAGGCATACGTGCATGCGCTGCACACACACACAAGATGTCAGCTTCACCTTACGATGATCTACTACAAACCAGGAACTTAATAAATGAGAGCCATTAATATCGCTGGGAGCTTTGTGTACCTCTGTGAAGTGACGACTGTTTAATGGCTCACTTGGAGACTCTCAGAGAGATTATTTATTTAACATGTGAGAGGCAGGTGTGTGGGAAAAATAATGATAAAAAAGTCAGTTGGGACATGTCAGAGGATATTTTATGCAACATCACTTATTCATCCAACAACCCAACATTGTGTCAGATAGTGAGGGGTCAAATACAATCCTCCCTCATTATAGCTCAAAAATGAGTGTAGAGATGGATGACCACAAAGCATTTTAGTAATGATTTGAACAAGTTGTTCAGCAAACTACAGCCTTCAGACTAAACCCAGCCTGTGGCCTGTTTAGCTAAGAAGGGTTTACATGTTTTTAAAGGATTGTTTGAAAAAACAGGAAAACCGATAAAACAAAGAAGAATATGCAACAGAGACCATATATGGGCTGCACAGCCTAAAATATTTATGAGAAAGGTTGCAGCTCCTGAAGGAATAAAGGAAGCAGCAGATGAGCCTGATGCAGAAATCAGGGAAGGCTTCTCAGAGGAGGTGACATGACCTGAACTTCATAGCTAAGCAGGAGTACTACAGCATCTCCATCCCCAGGAACTTCCTTCCAGCCAACCAGTCCACCACACACGAGAAACCATAAAGGATAAATTTAGAGGATTTGTTCCTGAAAGGAGGCCTGGGAGAGTCCAGAGGTTCTGAAATGTCAGGCAGTGGGGTGTGGACCCGTCCCACTGTACAACAAAAGGACCAGATGTGGCTTGCTGATCCCCAACACCGAGACAATGGGGAGGGACAGACCACTCAGCTTCTCATGCCCCTGTGGTCTTGATGCCAGGGATGTTAGCCCTTGAATCACCAGTAGGTCCAACCTGGGGACTGAACGATGTGACAGAGAAAAGCAGCTGCAGGGAAAGAAGGCACACAAATGCCTGGACGCCCAGGCCTTCCAGTTATCCCTGCCCCCAGATCCCTTCATCTCCCTGACAGCTCAGAACACAGGGACCAAAGGCTGCACCACCCAGCCTCCTACCCCAACCCGGCTGAATACGCCTCCCCTCCCTTGCAGCAGACACCTGGCTTTACAACTGGGCACAGTGTGGAAACAGGAGACGCTGTTGTTCCTTCCTTCCTGAACATACACATCATGCTCTCCTCCTCCAAGCAGACATCTGCTGTCTCTCTCAGAATCTCAGCTGTCTCACCAGCATCATTCTGTGAGCTGTCCACACACACACACACACACCCCATTAACCTCAATTCCCGCCTTTTGGCATCAGCTCCTGCAGTCATAACCAGAATAAAACATTCACAGGGCACTTCCAAAGTCTTCATTTCAAGCGGCCTGATCTCCAACAGCTCAGGCCTCTGCTGATTCCACATCTTCACTCCAGCAATTCCTCAGACAAGTGGGCATCTTGAATCCAGTACCTGACCACTTCCCCTGCCCATCACCTTCCATCTACTCACTTCCCCGCCGAGCATCTTAGGCTCCACAGCCCATAATCAGACCTCCTAGAAAATATGTTCTGAACCCATCACCTCTCATCTCTCCCACTGAAGTTCAAGCCAGCATCCTTGGTTCTCTGAACTGTACCATGGCCCCTGCCTGGTCCCGTTCCTCTGAACAGTGGCCAGAGCCATCCTGACAGCATGACAATCAGTTCACAGTACTCTTCTGCTCCAAATCCTTCTATGGCCCCTGTATACCTCAGAGTAAGAACTGAAGCTCGTCCAGGGCTCTCTAGCCCCTCCATTATCCTCTGCTGTTATTTCTCTGACTGCATCTCCTACAGCTCATCCCAGGCTCACTCCACTCCAGCCACATTGGCCTTCTGGCTTGTCCTTAAATACACTGGAGCTGCTCCCACCCTGGGCCTTTGCGCCTGCTGTTCCTGCTGTCTGAGATACTCTTCTCCAGATCTCCACTGGATATCTTTTCCCATACCCCCTTCAGGTCGTAGTCAAATGCCACCTCTCCCTGGCCACACTTACTCAAATTTGTAACTCCTACTCATGGTCCTTGTCCTTTTTTTTTGTCTTCACACTGTCTAGTATACTCCATAGCTTGTGTTTTTCTCCTTTGTATTATTTGTATCCTTTCCCTTGAATGTAAACTCCAGAAAAAGAATTTCAGCTGTTTTTCTTCGTTTTTGCTGCTGTGTCCCCAGATGAATTTTGTTGAATGAACATGTGAACTCTCTTAACCTTTTCTCCTTTACTCCTACTGGCCCATGTTTAGATCAGTAAATACAGCTCTTCCCCCTCCTGTGCAGCTGAACTCAAGCCAGGCTAAGAGCACCCCCTATTCACACACACACACACACACACCAGATTGACTGGTCCCCCCTACTCAGTGCTGTGATCCCCAATCCAAATTCTCTGTTCAACAAGCCCCCACCTCTCTCTGTCCATTTCCTCCCTCCACTTGTTTTCCCCCCAAGCACCAATTATGAGGGAGGCTTATCTCACTGAAAAAGAAACCTCTGAAACATCAAAAGAAGGTATAGAAATCCTTTTGAGGAGTTTTGCTATAAGGGGGAGCAGAGGAAGGGCCCAGGAGTGGGAGGGAGACAAGGTGTGAAGAAGGGAGCTTTATCTTTTCTTCAGTTTGCAGAACAGTGTGCTGTCAGGGGTGACCTGCTGGCAGGGGCCAATTTTGTGATGCAGGTGAGAGAGGGGAGGTCTCAGTGGTGACGTTTATCGTGTGTGGGGATGTGGAGTCTCATACACACACAGGCCCTGGGGAGCACAGGGCAGCCATAGACTGAGCAGGAGGAAAGTCGTGACAGGGCTGCCCAGCCACTGCAGGGGAGCCTGGCCCAGTCTCCCAGGTATGGCTCGCCCCCCACCCCGGGCTTCTCCTGGCTCACTGCCTGCTTCGTCCTGGGCTCCAGTGCTGCCACATGAGTCCAAGGCCCAGGGCTCAGTTCTGGCTCCTCTCCTTAATCTACATTTGCTGGGATGTGGCCCCAGCCCATGTCTGTGAGCACCGTCATGATGCTGGAGCAACCCCCTACCTCCAGCTACACCTTCAGCCCTCACCTTTCCCCGAGCTCCAGACTCCTCTCTCCGATGGCCTGCCCTGCACCTGTGCTTCACATCTAATACATCCCCGAGCTTAACACATCCTCATCTAGCGCTGATTTCTGCCCCACACCACACGCCCCTTGTAGTAAACTCCATCCTCCCTGCTCAGGCCAAAAGTCTGACTCTTTTTTCTTTCTTTCTTTCTTTGCACACTCCACATCTAATCCATTGGCAAGTTTTATTTGCCCCACATTCCAGATACACCCCAAATGTCTCTATCCCTCATCACCTGTGGCACCATGGTTCTTATCCAGGCGCTTGCCTAAACCATGGCCGCAGCCTCTCCCATCTTTACTCAGGGTCTGTCCTCAGCACAGCAGTTGAAATGATAATCCTCTCTCATACACAGTTCATATGGCTCCTGCTGGACCCCTGCTCTGGCCTCCCACCCCTCACCGAGTGCTGCGGGGTCCAACCTGTCCTGTCATCACTGCACCTCCTAGCACTCTGGCCCTCACTCACTCTGCAGTGGCCACATGGTCCCTGGCTCACCTGGGAACACATCGCCTGGCGAGTGTCTCCTTGAGATATTCCTCATTCCAATGTCTGTAGGGCTCACAGGCTCCAGTATTTCGGCCTGCATTAGTCCTTTGTGGCTACTATAATGAATGCCACAGTTGTTGTTGTTCAGTTGCTACCACATATCTGGGCTAAAGCAACAGATATGTATTTCTGACAGTTCTGGGCACTGAGAAGTAAGTTCAAGATCAAAGTGCCAGCAGGTCTGATGTCTGGTGGGGGCCACCTCCTGGTTCATAGCCAGGCATTTTCTCTCTGTGTCCTCAAGTGGCAGAAGGACTGAGGGAGCCCTCTGGGGTCTGTTTTATAATGGCACTAATCCCATTCACGAGGACTCCACCTTCATGACCTAGTCACCTCCCAATGGCCTCCTAATTCCACCACACTGGAGGTTAGGTTTCAACATATGAAATTGGGTAGGGGTGGGGAGGGTGGCAATGGCATCCCACTCTAGTACTCCTGCCTGGAAAATCCCATGGAATGAGGAGCCTGATAGGCTGCAGTCCACGGGGTCGCTGAGGGTCGGACACGACTGAGCGACTTCACTTTGACTTTTCACTTTCATGCATTGGAGAAGGAAATGGCAACCCACTCCAGTGTTCTTGCCTGGAGAATCCCAGGGACGAGGGAGCCTGGTGGGCTGCCGTCTATGGGGTCACACAGAGTCGGACAGGACTGAAGTGACTTAGCAGCAGTAGCAGCAGCAGGGGAGGGTGGGGGGTGGAGGGGACAAAAGCATTTAGTCTAGCACAGCCCAAAAGTTGCCTCCTCTGGGTGACCTCCCTGATCACCTCCTCAGTTATTCTTTTTCCCTTTCCCCCTTTTTTGTGTCTTCAGGATTTATCACCTCCCTGGCCGTAAATCTTGAATCCCTATTTTTAACTCCCTATTGTCTCTCCCTACCCTAGAATGGAAAAGAAAACCCCAAGGGAGGGTCTTAGCGCAGTTCACTGTTAGACCTTCAGCCTCTAATAAAGGGAATGTGATGGGCCCTCAGTGAACCTTCTCTGAAGGGATGGTTCTGGCAGAAGCTTTGGAATCAGACCCCTTTCCCACCCCCCATGTTGCTGTTGTGTGACCTCAGGCGGGTTGTAGTTTGCCCCACTGAAAAGTGATGGGCATTGTTGCATCCAATTCAGTGGTTCTCCTGAGAAATTGCACCAATATATGAACTTATAAAGTGAGCCCTTAAGTGGTGGTGATTATATCATTATACATATCTAGAAAGGAGGGCTTTCGAGTGGGAAGAGAGACAATAGTCACTGGGGGGAGTGGAGCTAGAGTATAGCGGGAACCTGAAGGAACTTTTTAGCCAACCAAATACCTTGCCTTTGCTGCTGGTGGTGGTGATGTGGGGGTAGGAGAGAGGCATTCTGAGTGCCGCTGGGGCAGGGGGAGAGCCAGGGCCTAGCTGGGCTGGGGTCTTGGCCCTGCTGCTCTCTAGCTGCGAGGCCTTGGATAAGATCCAGGAGCTCCCTGGGCTCACTCTCCACATTTCTAAAATAAGGATGCCCACACCTGTCTCATGCCATTGTTTCTACAGGGACAGAGACGGCAGCAGTGATGGAGATTCCCCTTTGGTCCCCAGGTGAGTGCTCCCTCTACATCTGGGTCTTTAGGTCCTCACACGCCCAAGGTGGTCCATGGATGCCCCTGATCCTCCCCATGGGGCCACACTGTCTTCAGAAAGGGGGAGGAAAGGAGAAGTGAGGATACGGAAGTTCTTCCACCTACTGCCTGACTTTCCTGTGATAAGAAAGTCTATGACCAAATCTAACTCACAGGCCAGGCAGACACATAATAGCAGCAACCTCAGGGTGTGAATGGGAGAACAAACACTGGCCACACAGAGCCACGGGGTGGGGGTGGGGGGCAGGGGGGCCTGGTTCTGCTTTTGCCGGATCTGCGGGAGGAGACATTCTCTTCAGATAAATCTTCAGAGCAGCCAGATGTTTCTCCCCCACCCCCCAGCAAGGAGAGGCTTTATAACCCTGGCCTCTGCTCTTTTCTAAGCTGGAGAGGTCAGGTCCTTGGTCCCCACATTGGTCCCCCAGCCTGAAATCAGGGCTTGGAGGAGCATTGCTGGCCCATTCCCTGGGCCTCCACAGTTCAGCTGCTCCTTATAGAGCTGTCTTCCCCATCATAACTGGATCCACTCACTATCCATGTGCTTGGCCCTGGCTGGGGCATAACCGTCACCACCAGTGAAGGCTGGGGACTGTGACTTAGAGAAGCACTTGCATCAGCCCAGGGAGCTCAGTGATACAGCTGCAGGTGCATGCATGAACATATATGTGGATAAGGTTGTGTGTGAAATCTATATATTAGGAGAAAACGATACCCCCAAAACCTACCCCCTAACCTATAACGACCCAAAAGCTACCATCTCAAGAAAGTGTATTTCCTTTCTTTCCTTTTACTGACTCTTTTCTAGAATGTTTAACATAGTTTATATTTAGAGTCTTGTTCCTCTCCATTAAATCATACTATGAGCGTTTCCCCCTGTCACTAAGAATTCCCATGTGTCCCTCAGTAAGTGAGGCAGAACTGTCTGTCCTGTGGATGTATCATAATTTACAGGACCAATTTCTTGACGCAAAACATTTAGCTAGTCCTCTCTTATTTTCCATCTTAAACCCAATGGCAATATACTTTGCCAAACATGAATTTTTGTTGCTGTTTCAGGTGATTTCTCCAGGATCAATGACTAGAAATGGAGTTTGATATTTGGGGTGATATATTTACCAAAGAAGGTGTGAGAGAAGGAAAGGTACCCATTTTTGAGAATCCCACATTTTTTGAGCAATCTAGACAGCATATATTTTAGATAATAGCGTGTAAATACATGAAATATAATGAAAATTTTTGTAGCGCTTTATGTTTTATAAAGTACATTCTTAATTTTTCTTCACAACAAGTTTAAAATAGTGCATTATTCTATATACTGGTATCTAGAACAAAAGTAGTTCAGCCCCTGGTTTTCTGAGTTGGCAACCCACTTCTTCCATTGCGTGAAGTTGTTCTGTTCTTGAAAAGAAGCAGATTCAGTTTCAAGTGGTTAAGAGCTCAAGCTTCAGCAGGAGATCAAGCGCTGCCATGTAAATCTGGTCTTGTTAGTCTCTCTCAGCCATAGTAAAAGAGGCTGATGGAGCAAGGGTGGGGATGGTGTGTTTGGAGTTAAACAGCGGAAGTTGTAAAAGGAAGATCATCTGGTTAAGAGCCGTCATCATGGAGGCAGCAAAGAAAACATAACCATCCCTCTCTGTCCTCCAAAACTGCAGTTTCCTGCTGCCATCTCCCAACTTAAATGGAAAGCAGCTGCCTGGAAGCTCGGGAGATGCAGAGTAGGGTCAGCCTCCCCAGGGTAAAGAGGAAGACAAGGAAGGGATCAACAGCCAGTGAAGAGATTCACAGGGCAAGTTCCCAAACAAAGGAACTTCAGTCCTCTGTGCGTTTGGAACCCAGCATGGCGGCACATGGAGGCATTCTGCTTCACCAACCTGGAAGCTCTCTGAAATCTCTCCTTTTAAGATTTTTATGGAGACTTCATTGCACAGGCATGATTCATTAAATCCTGAGGCACTGTGAGAACCCCACTTTGACTGAATCTGTGTCAACACTGTGGACAAGGATAATAAGTGATACTCAAATAGCTAGTCTAACTCATAAGAGGTCTATGGATGGTGACTACAGAGCAGCACCATTGCAACCGACACCAAGGAAATGGGTTGGAGAGGCTGCGGCACTCCCCAAGGTGGTCTAGGTGGTGAGTGGGGGCTCACGTCACCCTGTGGGACCACCCTTCATGTTGTCCCCTGTCCACTCCATGCCAGGTCATCATGCTCAGCTCACAGGTACCCAGGGGGCTCCCATCTAGCAGGTGGGGCTTTCTTGCACCCTCATCATCCCCATGGCTAGATGTAGCTAGGGCTGGAAAAAGTAGGTCCAGAGCCTTTCGGGCTCCAGCTGGCTCTGGGGGAGTGGGGAGTTGGGAAGCCAGGCCATGCTAATTGAGACACACAGTCACTTTCTGGCTCCTCAGAGCATCTCCAAGAACCCACTTGCTTTGACATTTTGGTGCCCCTGACAACTTTCTCTGGAGAAGCCCTTGCCCGCTACATCATCGGGGCCCGGGTGTACTTAGCTGAATCAGCCTTGGCTCTCATTCCTTCCCTGGGTGTCACCACGCTCACTCAGGGCACACATGGGCATCCAGGGCCAGCTGAGGACCTTCCAGAATTTCCAGAGAACAACGCTGCAGCCTCCTCCCTGGTCATTGGTCAGAGGGTATGCGTAGCGACCAGACCTCGGTACATTGTCCCCTGTCCCCTTGCCCAGACAGGCAGGGGAGCCAGCAGAGGTGACAAATGCTCAGACTGTGTCACTGTGCCAGGTCTCCAGCTCCATCAGCTGGTCCTGAAAGAAAGGGCGCTGAGGCTGTAGCCCAGGCAGCTGTGGCTGTAGCTGCTTGTTTGCATTGCTGAGAGGGTCCCAGCCCCCCACCCCCCGTCCCCCTGTCAAAGGACTGTAACAGTGTTTGAACAGAGCCTCGTGCGCTGTCAGTAGCACTTACGGTCATGAGTTAAGTGGTTTGCAGAGGGAAGCCCCTGGACTAGAGCAGCATCACCTGCACAGGTGAGAAATGCGGGCTTTCAGGTCCAACCCGGCCCTGCTGATCAGAATCTGGGTGGTGGGGGCAGTGACCCACGGAGTTGGGGTGTGACAAATCCTGTGCCCCAGGCACTTCCCATGGACACTCAACTGTGAGAACCAGGGCCTCAGCTGTCAGTCTTTTAGGCTGGGGATTTACTATCTCTGTGTTACAGATAAGTAAAGGGGGCTATGAGACATGGAGGGGCTTGCCTCCAAAATTCTTTCCTACACCACAGGTGTCATCATCCCTCGAGATGAGAAGGGTGGAGTACCATACCATTTGAGGAGACTAGTACAATTCCTAAGGGTATTTACTGCCTCCCCTCTTTAGGGCCTTGTTTCTTGTACTCAGTGTATGGTGAGTACATTTATCTGTTCCCTCTTTATCCACAACTCGGCAAATTCCTTCCAATTGCTGCTGGGCTCTGGAGCCTGATCCTGACCTTGGTCAGAGCAGGGACCCTGTCTCTCTGTCAGACAGAATCCACCTTCTCTTCTTTCAACATGAAGATCACTGGGCTTGATGAAGGGACTTGTGCAAATCAGAACTTAAATAGTATATACATGCATACATATGTATATGTATGTATAAGTGTGTGTATATATGTATGTATATGTGTATGTATGTATATGTGTGTGTGTGTATACACATATATGTATGTATGTATGGTAGTGCTTTAGTCGCCAAGTTGGGTCTGACTCTTGTGACCCCGTGGACTGTAGTCCACTAGGCTCTTCTGTCCATGGGATTTCCCAGGCAAAATTACTGAAGGGGGTTGCCATGCCCTTCTCCAGGGTATCTTCCCAACCCAGGGATGGAACCCGCATCTCTTGTGTCTCCTGCATTGGCAGGCAGATTCTTTACCACTAGCGCTACCTGGGAAGCCTATAAATATTATGAAAATGAAGTCACTCAGTCGTGTCCGACTCTTTGCAACCCCATAGACTGTAGCCTACCAGGCTCCTCTGTCCATGGGATTTTCCAGGCAATAGTACTGGAGTGGAATTCCATTTCCTTCTCCGGGGGATCTTCCCAACCCAGGGCTCGAACCCAGGTCTCCAACATTGTAGACAGACGCTTTACCGTCTGAGCCACCAGGGAAGTCCTAACAATAAATAAATATTATAGTTGAGGACCAAAAAAAAGGACTTCCATGGTGATCTGTTGGTTAAAAATCTGGCTTCTACTGCAGTGGGGCTGGGAGTGGGTGGGGAATCCATCCTTGGCTGGAGAACTAAGATTCCATCATGCGGATGAGGTGCAGCCAATATATTGTGGTGTTGGAGAAGACTCTTGAGAGTCCCTTGGACTGCAAGGTGATCAAACCAGTCAATCCTAAAGGAAAGCAATCCTAAATATTCATTGGAAGGACTGATGCTGATGCTGAAACTCCAATACTTTGGCCACCTGCTGTGACGAGCCAACTCATTGGAAAAGACCCTGATACTGGAAAAGATTAAAGGCAGGAGAAGGGAACGACAGAGAATGAGATGGTTGGATGGCATCACTGCCTCAATGGGCGTGAGTTTGAGCAAGCTCCAGAAGATGGTGAAGGACTGGGAAGCCTGGTGTGTGGCAGTCCATGGGGTCGCAAAGAGTCAGACACAACTGAACAACAATATGCATATATTAATAATATGGTTGGTTCTCCTCTCTCCTTTTCCAGTGTGCTAAAGCCACACCAGCTGTTTCAACACCAGCTGCTCTGCCACAAAGAGCAAACCTTCTGAGCTCTTTTTGGTGGTATTAGTGTTGTCTTATCTGAGATTCTAGACCAGACACTTCTCTGGCCCTGCCCCCGCCCAAGCAGCAGATGGAGACCAAGTTCCAGGCTCCTCCCCAGGACCACACACAGCAGCCAGACTGGGATCTTTTCCTCCCCTTCTTCCGGTCTCTTTTGAATTCCATTTTCTTAGAAATCCTCAGATCTTCAGGAGGAAGAAGGGTAGGGTGTGGAGAGGAAAGAGTGGTTCCTTGAGTGTGCCTTGAGGCTATTTACTGCCCTCTTAATAAATCCCAAACTCCACACAACCCAAAGCTGACGAGGCCCCTCTTTCAGAGGAACATCCACGTATGGACAGTGGTGACTTCTGTATTGGAATAAGACTGTATTAAAAAAAAAAAAAAAAAAAAAACCTCAGGAATAATAGCAGGGAAATATAGCTGGAGGAAAGCAGATACTCTGGGCTGTGAGTTACAGCATCCTCAACTTTCAGTTCCCCTCTATTGAGCACATCCCTCAAATAGCAATGCCTGGATATGAAAACTCCCTGAGTAAGGATCCAGAGGCACGAAGACCCCCTTTCCAGCTCCCTTATCTGCCAGTTTATCAATGTCAGGAATGGCTCTATTCTCCAGAGTAGGGAGCCCACCTCTCTTCTCCCCATCCCAAGTCCCAGTGCTTCACCCATGTGTAGTGATATGGCTGGTGTGTTGCAGCATGCAAGGCTTCGGTACCCACCAGACACCTGTCCCTGTTTTTATACAGTATAAGCAGGCACCGGGGCAACAGGGAAAGCTGGATCACAGCCAGGAGGAGGCAAATAAGGCTGAATCTTTGGATGGGGTTTCAGAGCAATGTGATGACATTGCACGGCGATTTGGCTGCCCTGGGATTGGGGAGATTATTTATAAGGCGACACACAAGGGACTGCAGATGGTGACTGCAGCCATGAAATTAAAAGACACTTGCTCCTTGGAAGAAAAGCTATGACCAACCTAGGCAGCATATTAAAAAGCAGAGACATTACTTTACCAACAAAGGTCTGTCTAGTCAAAGCTATGGTTTTTCCAGTAGTCATGTATGGATGTGAGAGTTGGACTATAAAGAAAACTGAGCACTGAAGAATTGATGCTTTTGAACTGTGGTGTTGGAGAAGACTCTTGAGAGTTCCTTGGACTGCAAGGAGATCCAATCAGTCCATCCTCAAGGAAATCAGTCCTAAATAGTCATTGGAAGGACTGATGCTGAAGCTGAAACTCCAATACTTGGCCACTTGATTTGAAGAACCGACTCATTAGGAAAGACCCTGATGCTGAGAAAGATTGAAGGTGGGAGGAGAAGGGGATGATAGAGAATGAGATGGTTGAGTCTGAGTAGATTCCGGTAGTTGGTAACGGACAGGGAAGTCTGGTGTTCTGCAGTCATGGGTCGCAAAGAGTTGGACATGACTGAGAGACTGAACTGACCTGAACACAAGGGACCATGAGGGCAATCATTTTGACCTTGAGACTAGCAGACACATTCTCACCAAGGCACATCGGATTCACGTGGGCCTTACCTGCCCAGGTACTTTGTCCTTAGAATTTGATCTGGGAGCCTGGGTAAGTGGACACAGGCTCTCTGCACAGATAGGAAGGGTGACCTGCTGGCAGTTGCAGGCAGATAACTCCCCTCCTCCAGCATACAACCAGCAGCTCCTGGGAGCCCAGACCCTGACCCATGACGACCAGGTATCCCAACAGGTAGACCCACCTGGAGATCCTCCTGTGTCACCTCCCATCACGACCTTTCCATTTGCATCCTTCTCTTACCACCGCTGCTGGCATTGCCAACTCAGCGTCTCAGAAGGCCAGTCTTGGGGACCACCTCCTCTATAAAGCCTTCATGAGAACCCAGAGAATTACCCTTTCTGAAGTTTCCCATAGACATCCTTGTCTCTACTGTAAGATCTGTTCCTTGATGGCAGGGACCTTGCCCTAACTCTCTGCCACATTGCTGGGATGTAGTAGGTGCTAAAGAGAGTTTGCCAAAGGAAAGAACAAATAAACAAAATCCTGAGTTTCCTCACTGTCCTAGAACCTGGGCATCCTGGGGCTGAGTCTGATGGTTGAGTTCCCTCTAGAGCAGCCCCAGGCACATCTTTTATTTTATTATTAATTTTTATTGGAGTATCATTGATTTACAGTGTGGTATTAGTTTCAGGTATACAGCAAAGTGAATCAGTTATGCATATACAAATATTCACTCTTTTTCAGATTCCTTTCCCTTACAGTCATTACAGAATGTTGAGTCAAGTTGCCTGTGCTATGCAGTAGATTCTTATCAGTTATCAGTTTTATATATAATAATGTGTGTGTGTCAATCCTAATTGGAGAAGGCAACGGCACCCCACTCCAGTCAATCCTAATCTCCCAATGTTTCCTTCTCCCCATTTCCCCTCCCCCATCTTCCCCCTTGGCAACCATAAGTTTTTTCTCTGCATCTGTGACTCTGTTTCCGAGGCACATCTTTATTGCTCATATTGACACTCGAAGACACAGGGTCTAACTTTCACATAAATGTATCTGGTCTCAACCATGTCATAAGTGTCTTGGGGACAGATCTCATCCTTTCCACATACCATGAAGCCTGGGGCTGGGCAAATGCTGGTTTGCAAGAAACAGAAATTGTATAACAAGCTATCCATTTCTTTCCTTTGAGTGCTTTAGCTTGAGACTACACCCTTTCAGAGCAAGATTAACAACAGACCAAAGAAAAATAAATGTCTTTGACCTTTTTATTACCCCAAAGGAAAGTCAGTTAGTAAACATCAGTTGTCAGCTAATTTCTACTTTACTTGCATCAGGCCTTTGAGGCCAGAATGTAGAAAAGGAAGGAGAAACTCCAGTGCAAGCAAAGGAGAATTATCTATAGCCACAAAGGTTCCTGTCCCTCCCCTGGACCCAAGTCAGACTCACACAAAGCCATTGCCCCCTTCCCCTGGATTCGCTGGGTAAAGTGACTTTTCTGACCCAATACCATCAAGCAACAGACGTGGCTGCCACTGCATTTCTGACATCCACACCGTTGTCATGGCTTGAATTCACCCAAGACTTCGTGACACACCGAGTTTCCCTTCAGGATTCTAAGACTAAAATAATCTTCCTTTTCCCAGAGTCCTCCGCCCTGTGTGCGAATTCTTTTCTTGGCTGGACCAGGTGGGCAATGGGAAACAGGAATGGGGTGCTTCTTCCAGGACCTCTGAAGCAGGAGGAAAAATCATTAGAAGTGGGTGGGGAGGTAGGAAGACCGAGCCTTGCAGGAAAAAGAACTTCCCAGCACAGCTTTATCGGAAAATACAAGAAAAGTGAGGCCCTTGCTGGTGACAGGAGGGTCAACTTGTGTCTCTGGGGCCAGTGCCTAAGCATTGCGACATCTGAGAAACACTACTAGACCCCTGAGAATCCAGCTGCTGCTTAAGGCTGTGTCCTGTTAGTTGTGTCCAAGCTGCCAGGCGGAACGGAGAATGTCGCCTACGTGGAGGAGCAGCACCTCTACACCCTGCTGCCCCCCAGGGCTGCTGCCTTCGACCAGGGGACAGGCGACTGACCACCCTGCAGACCTGGGAAATCAGCAGGGAGTTGGCTTCAGCCAAATTACATATAGTGCAGGAGCAAGGCCATTTCCAACTTCAGCAGCTGGCGCTGAGGAGAGAGAACACATTTTAGAGCTGTGGCATCCCAGGTTACAACACAGGCGCTGCTCCTTCCATCTGTGAGACTTTGACCTCTTACTTGAGCTCTCTGGGCATGCATTTTATTATCTGTAATTCACAAAAAGGGGCAAAGGCTTCCTTTTTGCTGGCTTGCTGTTCAGAGCTAAGAGGCAACTTCACCCAGTGCCTTCTGCCTACTAAGACCTCCTCCCCCTGATCCCCACCCCCCACCCCAAGGCTGAACCCCCAGGACCTGTGTCAGCACTTCTCTAGTCCTAGAATATTGTGCCCACCCCTGAAAATTCCCAAGATTCACTGGAGCATCAGCCTCCCCTGGTACCTACCCCCATACCCCACCTCCATGGGAGGTGGTGACATCCCCACATGAGAGCTGGGGCAGGAGCAGCCCTTCCCTTCCTCTCTGGATCCACAGCTACAGGAAACACCTGATGTCCCCACCCTTGACCTGGCCCCCCTCTGGCAAGTTCTGCAGCTGGGTGACCACACAGAGGGTTCAGAAGCCCAGAGGTATCAGACTGCTTGGCCATTCCTCAGCCATCACCCACCCACAAGAGCTTTCACAGGTATGATGCAAGTGAAGTAGAAATCAGCCGTACTTTGTTCTCCTTCTGTCAGCTTCTCGATTGATCTCTTGATCAGGCTGCCCTTGAACCCGACACTATAGAAAAAAGGGTTTAGTTTATTCTTTTCTGTCATTGTTGTTTAGTTGCTAAGTCGTGTCTAACTCTTTGTGACTCCATGTACTGCAGCACTCCAGGCTTCCCTGTCCTTCACTATCTCTCGAAGTGTGCTCAAATTCATGTTCATTGGGTCAGTAATGCCATCCAACCATCTCATCCTCAGTCACCCCCTTCTCCTCCTCCCCTCAGTCGTTTCCAGCATCTGGGTCTTTTCCAGTGAGTCACCTCTTTGATTTAGGTGGCCAAAGTACTGGAGCTTCAGCTTCAGCATAAGTCCATCCAATGAACATTCAGGGTTGATGTCCTTTAGAATTGATTGATTTGATCTCCTTTAGGATTGGTTGGCTTGATCTCCTTGCACTTCAAGGTACTCTCAAGAATCTTCTCCAGTACCACAATTCAAAAGCATCAATTCTCTGGCACTCAGCCTTCTTTATGGTCTAGCTCTCACATCCATACACGACTACTGGAAAAATCATAGCTTTGACTATATGCACCTTTTGTTGGCAAAGTGATAGCTCTGCTTTTTAATACATTGTCTAGGTTTGTCATAGCTTTCATTCCAAGGAGCAAACATCTTTTAATTCCATGGCTGTAGTCACCATCTGCAGTGATTTTCAAGTCCAAGAAAATAAAATCTGTCACTCTTTCCACTTTTCCCCCATCTATTTGCCATGAAGTGATGGCATCAGATGCCATGATCTTAGTTTTTTATATGTTGAATTTTAAGCCAGCTTTTTCACTCTCCTCTTTCATCCTCATCAAGAGACTCTTTAGTTGTCTAAATCACGGTCTGTAAACATCATGGTGAATGATACCCTCAGTAAGAAACCCACTTTACACTGTGACTCAGATCAATATGCTCACGGTGTGTGTGTGCACAAGAAGTCAGAGCTCCCTAAACAGTATCCCAGCTGAAGGTGATGGACCCAGAGTAATATCAACAATAAGACTCAGAATCAAGCCAGTGGCTACAACTGATAAATACCTATTCTGAGCTAGGTACCACAAACGTGTGTTAGTTGGTCAGTCGTCTGACTCTTTGCGACCCCATGGACTGTAGTCCTCAGGCTCCTCTGTTCTTGGAATTTCCCAGGCATGAATACTGGAGCAGGTTGCCATTTCCTTCTCCAGGGGATCTTCCCAACTCAGAGATTGAATCCACATCTCCTGCACTGGCAGGAGTATTCTTTACTGCTCAGCCACCAGGGAAGCTCCTCATCTCTGGTGAGGGCGTTGCAGTCTCAAGGAGAGCTAGGAAGGAAAAACACAGGGTACTTTGGGTCTCTACAGAAAGCGGGGAGGCCACTCATACTTGTCCAGTCTCAGGACTAGACTGTTGTCTGCTTCCGATCTCAGACCCACATCTGACCATAAATAACATTTTGCTTTGCCATAAACACCCCGCCCTGCTACCTTAAGTTACCCATCAACCCCCACCCCAGATCCTGAGCTCACAGTGATCGTAATTCCAAGCTCATATGTACCCTTGAACCTCAGCAATGTGTGACCTTTCATTCCAGGCTCTTAATCCAGTTGCATACTAACCTGTCAACTTCCTGCACAGGGTCTGAGCTTATTCCAACTAGCCTTCTGCAGATATCCCATGTCCTTGCTGCCAGCTGAAAGCACAGGGTGGACCAGAGGCAAGAGATCAAAGCCCAGGTTTTAGGACCCTTGGTGCCATGGATGGCAAGCAGTTATTTGGGGAGAAAACTGAGAACTAGAGAGAAGTGAGCATTGTTATAGGGGCTAAGCTCTCTGCCTGGAATGCTTATACTCTTGTCTGTGCAGCAAACTCCTATTCATCCTTCATAAACCCATCTTGATAAACCCTTTCTGGAAACCCTTCTCTTACACCAGCAGTTCTCAACCCTGAATGTGCGTCAGAATCACCTGGGCCCCAACTCCAGCATTTCTGGTACAAAAATGTAGAGCCCAGGAATGTGCATTTCTAACAGGCTACCAGGAAATCCTGTTGTTTTAGGGACCACACTTTGAGAACCACCATCTTACACCATCCCCACCTTCCCAGACATGCCCAGGCATCTTCTTCTATGCCTGTTCTGACCTATGTGGCAGATCTGGCCAGGCTGAAGTGTCACTACCATGGAGTCAGTCACATGGTGTGACTTGAACAAATTAATATCTGGTCTCTACACATAAGCCAAGAAATTCACCCTCAAGTGATCCAAGCCCTTACCTCTGGTCCTCACCCAGCTCACCTAGGCTCATCATTGGGCAGGACCTGCAGGGTTAAGTGTGCCGACCCGAGGCTGCTCAGGCACAGACAGGAGAGACTCCAACCCAGGGAAATCAGTTACACTTTTCTGGAGCTTAGCTTCCAAATCTGTGATAAGGGAATAAGAGTAACTAGTACTGAATGGGATTGTCGCTGGGACTATTTGAATTAAAATACCTTAAGTGTTAAGAATGGTACCTGGCAAATGGCAAGCAATTGCCAATTGTTTTTAAAAGAGAAATAACAGTCCTTTCTAATCCTGGCTGCACTGGACAAATTTGACTTAAGAAAGGCTTGCCTTCACCCGGAAAATTCCTCACAGCAATCTTGGGTATTTGAGCTTCTATACCCATCCATGCTGACTTAAGGAAGGTTCTGTCCTTTCTTACTTAACTCTGAGGGGCTCAGTAATCTAGGAAGTTCTAGAATGCTGGCCTCTAAATGCATTCATTTGTATGCATGCTTTTATCCTAGGAATCATGCATTCAGTAAATGTTTACTAAATGCCTACTATGAACTAGACATGGAACAACAGACTGGTTCCAAATAGGAAAAGGAGTACATCAAGGCTGTATATTGTCACCCTGCTTATTTAACTTACATGCAGAGTACATCACGAGACGCTGGACTGGAGGAAACACAAGCTGGAATCAAGATTGCTGGGAGAAATATCAATAACCTCAGATATGCAGATGACACCACCCTTATGGCAGAAAGTGAAGAGGAACTAAAAAGCCTCTTGATGAAAATGAAAGTAGACAGTGAAAAAGTTTGCTTAAAGCTCAACATTCAGAAAATGAAGATTATGGCATCCAGTCCCATCACTTCATGGGAAATGGATGGGGAAACAATGGAAACAGTGTCAGACTTTATTTTTTGGGGCTCCAAAATCACTGCAGATGGTGACTGCAGCCATGAAATTAAAAGACGCTTACTCCTTGGAAGGAAAGTTATGACCAACCTAGATAGCATATTCAAAAGCAGAAACATTACTTTGCCAACAAAGGTCTGTCTAGTCAAGGCTCTGGTTTTTCCTGTGGTCACGTATGGATGTGAGAGTTGGACTGTGAAGAAGGCTGAGCACCGAAAAATTGATGCCTTTGAACTGTGGTGTTGGAGAAGACTCTTGAGAGTCCCTTGGACTGCAAGGAGATCCAACCAGTCCCTTCTGAAGGAGATCAGCCCTGGGATTTCTTTGGAGGGAATGATGCTGAAGCTGAAATTCCAGTACTTTGGCCACGTCATGCAAAGAGTTGACTCATTGGAAAAGACTCTGATGCTGGGAGGGATTGGGGGCAGGAGGAGAAGGGGACGACAGAGGATGAGATGGCTGGATGGCATCACTGACTCGATGGACATGAGTCTGGATGAACTCCGGGAGCTGGTGATGGACAGGGAGGCCTGGCGTGCTGCGAATCATGGGGTCGAAAAGAGTCGGACACAACTGAGTGACTGAACTGAACTGAACTGATGTGCTAGATACTAAGTCCCAAGCTGCATTTGATCACCCTGGATTGAGGTGTCCAGCATCCACTTGACCTTCCCTTGTCTGTGCCTCCCTCCCCCGTCCTGACACCTGCTCTGTCTTTTTGCTGACTTGAGGCTTTGTTTTCTCCTCTCCCCCACCTCCAGGCTCTATGCTGGCCCCAGAGCCCTCAGCCTGACCCTCCCTCCTCTGGGGGCCTCAAACCTGGAACCCCCACTTCCTCCCACCACCAGCCAGCTTCTTATCAGAAAGAGGCATCTGGCAGCTTCGCTGGGGAGAATGACCTCATCACACTATAATTAAAGTGACTCTCTGAATGGAAATGACTATTATGAAGCATTCTTCTCTGTTTTAATAGGAGGCACCCTTGTAATGGGACAATGGGATTTCCATGTGAACACTGAAGTTTCCATGCTCTAATAAATCCTTCCTCTCACCCATCTCCCAGAGGGGAGGTTCCTGCTCTCCTGCACATCCTAGCCTTCTGTCTAGATCACTGAGCTTTGGAAAAACACACTCAGTAACTTAGATAGTCCCACAGAGTGCCTCTCCCATAGAAGAAGAATGCAGAGGCCTGTGTAGGGTCTCAGACAGGGATCTCTGGGAGGGGCATCTTCAAGAGAGATGAGACACAGGGCCCCTCAGAGAAGGCAGACTAAGTCCCGGTCTCAAGCCTGACCACCGACAAGCTATGTGATGGTGGGCACATCACTCTCTGAGCCTCAGTGGCCCACCTGTGAAATGGGATAATAAAAGCGGTGGTGCTGTTGCTCAGTCATGTCCTATGCTTTGCAACCCCATGACTGTAGCCCTCCAGGCTCCTATCCATGGCATTCTCCAGGCAAGAATACTGGACTGGGTTGCCATTTCCTCCTGCAGGGGATCTTCCCAACCCAGGGATCAAATCTCCTGTTCATCTCCTGTTCATCCTCCTCATCTCCTGCATTAGCAGGCAGACTCTTTCCCACTGCACCGCTTGGGAAGCCCCCAGTACACCATGCACATGGTATACTAGATGGACAGCAGCTAAACCAACAACTGACATATGCGGACACCCCACACGTGGTCTGTTTTTACCATCATCACGAGAAAAGCTAAGGCCTGCAGGGGCAGGTGATGCTGCACTAAACACAACTGGACCTGTCATCACACCCTGCACAGGTGTCTGGTGAGCAGGTACAGGGAGAGCTCTAGGTCAGAGGGGCGATAGGGATGCAGCAGGGGTCCCTCACGTCCTGGAGATGCCATAATGGTGTCTGACAGCCCTAGGGTTCACACAGCGCTCTCCAGCAATGGTCAGCAGCCAAGCAGAGCCTGGGCCCTGCTCTGTGCTCCCAGCCAGAGGCCTGTCCATGTACCATGCAGTTTCCTGTGCACCCTGGGCCAGTGCACCTGCGAGCAGAGGGTATAAGCTCGTTGGAGACATTGCAGGGTGTGGGTAGCCATCCTTTCTCATCTCAGGCTCTTCTGTTCTGTCTACAGAGCCCAACCCGGGGATGGCCTCGAGTGAGATCAACATCGCTGTCATTGCAGGTATGTGGTCCTGGGGCCCTGCAAGTAGGCAGGAGAGTCAGAGGAAAGACTCACGGGAGGGCCTGCCATGGCCTCAACTTCCTTCCCTCAAAGGTGGTTAGAAGGTGGGCCAGGGACTCGGTCTCTGTAAGAATGTCCAACACAGCATCCTGGTGGACGAGGGGCCAATACAGCTGAATCAGGGCCTGTCAGGCCCTAGATCCACAGGGTTGGAATCTGGAGGGACAGCCACTCCAGTGAGGAATGTGCAGGGCTGGGTGGGCTTGAGGGGCTGACCAAGGCTCCTGACTTCTTCCCCAGCTCCCTCCAGCCACACTCTTCCTTCCGATGTCTTACACTCCTGTCCCTCCATTCTAAGCCTGCCCCAGTCTTGCTTTGAACCCCATACTGGCCCTTGTTGGTCATGGCTATGACCCCAAACTGTTTCAGGACCCACTAAGTCTGTGAGATACAGCTTTTGGTGTCCTGAGATTCACACATCTCCCATAGTTCATTCATAGCTCAGGGAACTTCATGATTAAATATAAATAGATAAAAGCAGACAATCACTCTGGTGTTCTCCTACTCACTGGACAGCTGAACCTTCTTTCTTTTAGATAATATCATTCACATCATGCAGACAGGAATGCCTAACGGCAACGGGAAGTTGAGGAAATTGTATCACAAAGCTGAGACTGGCTTCAGCTATAGCCTATACGTATTCTCCACCAGCCCCTCCCTCAGTAAACCTACCTTCTAAGTCAAGGCAGAGAGTTTCTTCTGCACTTTAAAGCAAACACCTGAGCTTGAACCCCTTCCCAAGTTGTGAGAGTGCCACCCATTAATCCTACCCTAACTCTTCCATCTTTCCCACTCATCCTCTCTCTCCAAGACCCTGAGTGACCTGGTCCTTCTGACCAGCCCAGGCACTGCACCACCAGACCCCTGCCGCAGAACCTGTCTCCCAGGAGCATAGTGGAACTGGACTGGGCTGAGGAGCACAGACCACATTTCACCCAACCTGCCCCCAACCCTGTGGACAGCCCTCGCCTCCTCTCCTTCCTCCTACCCAGAGGACAGCCAGTTCAACTGGTCTTCCCAACACCATGCACTTTAAGTCCCATGCCCGGTTGGGACTGTCCAGCTTTTAAAACTGAGAAAGCTCAGATTGGTAAAGTATAAGAGAAATACTGAGGGATGGAGTGATGCACTCTGCAGGGAAAGGATAACCTTAGAGGAAGTGGTAGAGACTCATGATTCAGAAGGGAGCATCCAAGTTTACCAGGAAGATAAGAGGGGAAAATATTTTCAGCAGACAGAACATTTGCAAAGACATGGAAAAACGGTCAAATAAAAAGTGTTTGGAGAATTACAAATCAGCCAGATGGACTCCGGTAAGAAGAGTTTGAAAATGATTGCAAGTTCTTAATACCAAAGTGTCACAGAGTTTTAGAGGGGGCCATTCATCTGAGGTACTAGTGGTAAAGAACCCGCCTGCCAATGCAGGAGATAGACGCAGGTTCAATCCCTGAGTCGGGAGGATCCTCTGGAGAAGGGCATGGCAACCCACTCCAGTGTTATTGCCTGGAGAATCCCACAGACAGAGGAGCCTGGCAGGCTATGGTCCATTGAGTTACATAGAGTCAGACACGACTAAAGTGACAGCACGCATGCATTCATCTGAAGATTGAAGGAGAACTTTGATTAAACATGAATGCTTTTTGGAAGGGAAAAACATCAGGTTGTTAACTGGTGATTTCTGAGTAGAAGGATTAAGGACATTTTCATTTCCATTTATATTTCTCTATATTTGCCAGGTTTTACAAAACGAGCGTGACTTTATAAAATAAAATTTTTCACTCTTTTAATATCTATGTGTAAAATACCTAATTCTTTGGAATTAAACATTTAAAATTAAAAGTTTCAAGTCCCATGAACTTCTCAGTTTTAGGCAAAAGCATGAGTTGAATTCTGTGGATGATGCTTGGAGGTCTGCCTTCCTCAGTGGACCAGGAGGGCCTCAGAACAGGGTCAGTTCTGAGATGATTCCAGCCTCAGTCTGAGGGTGCTGAGTGGAGGGAGTGGGGAAGTCAGGGGTCACTTAGACGGGCACGGGGAGGGGCAAGTGCACTTGGCAGGGCAACAGTAAGGCAGGAAGGAGTCAGCCTGTCTAGGCTTGGTGTTTGTCCAGCAGCATGTCTGTCCTGGCACACCCCCGTGGGCATGCCTGCCCTGCCCGCACCCCAGTCCAGCCCCTGCCCCCCACACTGAGTTGTGTGCTTCCCCTCCTTCAGGCGTGATCGCGGCTATGGCCTTCGTGCTGGTCGGCCTCCTCCTGCTCATGCTGCACTACATGTACCGGCACAAGGGCACATACCACACCAACGAGGCCAAGGGCACGGAGTTCGCCGAGAGCGCGGACGTGGCCCTGCAGGACGACCCGTCCTTCCAGGACAACGGTGGCAACAGCAAAAAGGAGTACTTTATCTGAAGGACTTTACCAGGACTCAGCTCCCCCCATGCCTCCCAGTCCAGGAAAGAGAGCCCCACCACCTGCCCCATCACCTGCAGCACGGGGCAGCCCTCGAGCGCCCCCTACAGCCCAAGACACGCACCTCACCTGGGACACCCGGTGCCACCCGGCGTGGGGGCGAGGATCGAAGGAGGAATCCAGCTGGAGAGTCCTCTCCCAGGACCCAAGGGTGCTCAGCCGGACGGAGGAGGTCTGAGTCCTCCTGGGCTGTACAGGTTACCACCTGCGTGGGGGTGGAAGTCCTCGCTGGGTGTGAGTGGGGTGGTGGCCTGGGGGAGCAAGGAGTGAGTTGTCATCATGCTGACTGGGGACAATGGTATCAAACGTCAGCCCTTGACATTTGGGGGGAACAGCAGGTGCCAGAGCTCCAAGGCACCTTTGTCTCCCGTAGATGCAGCTCTGATTGGAAATAAATTTGAAATATAACAGAGCATTCAGAGTCAAAAGACATGACTGTGATTGTTGTATTCTCTGATGAACTCCATGAGCTGATGCTGGGACACAGCTCTGGGCTCCACCGGGCAGGTGTCAGAGAACAGTCTATAGAGGTGGCTTCTGGGCCCCATGAGGGAGGGAGGGACCAGTGACCAGCAGGCATCTTCCCCACATGAGCACAGCTTCAGGAAACAAATATAGGGGTGCAGTGTCCCTCTAGAAATACCCCATGGCACTGGCTGAAGTGTTGGTTCCCAAATTCCTAGTATTACAAAGAATGGACCTACTAAAAATATGAGTGAACCTCATCAGAAAAGCATTCCCAAGCCCAATTCCAACATGTGTGGGAAAGGCTTCCCCACAGCAACAGGCAACTCAACTCAATTTTGACACTGTCTACCCAGAGATGGAATCAGACTTCACAGGTAAAGGACTCAGTCCTACAGGATCACCCTCATCTCAGATGTCACCTGTGCTTCCCACCAGCCGGCTACAAACTGGAGGTGCCAACCACTCCCTCCCTGGGTTCCATTAATGTGCTAGAAGGGCTCACAGAACTTGGGAAAATCAGTTTACCCATGATTTACTCAGATTACTGATTTATTATAAAAGGTTACTGAACCCACATTGCAAACTATTATATAGGATGGATAAGTAACAAGATCCTCATTATAGCACAGGAAACTATATTCACTATCCTATGATAAACCATAATGGAAAAGAATATGAAAAAGAATGTATATATATATATATATATATATATATATAAAACTGAATCATTTTACTGTACAGCAGAAATTAACAAAACATTGTAAATCAACTAAACTTCAATTTTAAAAAGCCCGTTGACCATAGATTTTAAAAAATCCATCAGTGGTGACTGACCATCAACCTCGAGACACATTCCCATTCCAGAAATCAAGGGGGTGATACTAAAAGTTACAAACCTCTAATTGTATGGTTGGTTCCCCTGGCAACCAGCCTACAACCTTAGGGGCTTCCAAAAGTCACCTTATTCAACCAACAAAAGACACCTTTATCACTCTCAACACTTAAGAAATTCTGAGGGTTTGGGGAGCTCTAAGCCAGGAACAGTGGACAAAGACCAAAATATATGGGAAATACATTTTGGTTATCTGAATGACCAAATATATATTTATTATAAATCACAGTATCACATCATCCTTCCCATGATAACAATTGATGATGATGGCTTCCAGTGGCTGGAGTGCAGGTGGCAGAGTCCCCGTTCCCTGGGTTTGGGACCTGGCTACTCTTTTCCTGGTCCTGGGTTCTTGAGCAACTCACTTGACCTCCCTGGTGGACTCTCGGGGTCAATGGCAGGAACAAATGTGTTGGGTGCTCAAAAGTAATTTTATATAATGGGTATGTATCAGTCAATGAAAGTTCCTCAGTGCATCACTTCTCAATGGTTCCTCATGAGCATTGTTGTTATTCAGTCGCTCAGTCATTTCTGACTCTTAGCGACCCCACAGACTGCGGCACACCAGGCTTCCCTGTCTTTCACCATCTCCTGGAGCTTGCTCAAACTCATGTCCATCGAGTCGGTGATGCCATCCAACCATCTCGTCCTCTGTTGTCCCCTTCTCCTCACGCCCTTAATCTTTCCCAGCATTAGGGTCTTTTCTACTGAGTAGCCTGTTCGAATCTGGTGACCAAAGTATTGGAGCTTCAGCTTCAGCATCAGTCCTTCCAATGAATATTCAGGATTGATTTCCTTTAGGATTGACTGGTTGGATCTCCTTGCAGTCCAAGGAACTCTCAAGAGTCTTCTCCAACACCATGGTTCAAAAGCATCAATTCTTTGTTACTCAGCTTTCTTTATGGTCCAACTCTCACATCCATACATGACTACTGTAAATACCATAACTTTGACTAGATGGACAGTTTTTTGCAAAGTAATGCTCTGCTTTTTAATATGCTGTCTAGGTTGGTCATAAGTTTTCTTCCAAGGAGCAAGCATCTTTGAATTTCATGGCTGCAGTTGCCATCTGCAGTGATTTTGGAGCCCAAGAAGGTAAAGTCGGTCACTGTTTCCACTGTTTCCCCATCTATTTGCCATGAAGTGATGGGATCAGATGCCATGATCTTAGTTTTATGAATGTTGAGTTTTAAGCCAGCTTTTTCATTTGCCCCTTTCACCTTCATCAAGAGGCTGTTTAGTTCCTCTTCACTTTCTGCCATAAGGGTGATGTCATCTGCGTATCTGAGGTCATTGATATTTCTCCCAGCAATCTGATTCCAGCTTGTGCTTCATCTAGCCTGGCATTTCGCATGATGTACTCAGCATAGAAGTTAAATAAGCAGGGTGACAATATACAGCCTTGATGTACTCCTTTCCCAATTTTGAATCAGTCAGTTGTCCCATGTCTGGTTCTAATTATTGCTTCTTGACCTGCATACAGATTCCTCAGGAGACAGGTAAAGGTGGTCTGGTATTCCCATCTCTTTAAGAATTTTCCATAGTTTTGTGAGCCACACAGTCAAAGGCTTTAGGGTAGTCAATGAAGCAGAAGTAGATGTGGCTCCTCAGGAGTAACTATGAGTTAAAGTGAACTTACTAACCATCCTCTTGCATGAGGGTCTTTCTAAGAGTCCCAGCAGCTCAGCAATCACTCATTTAGAGACTAGAAGCTCCAAGATAAAAGATTGCAGCCCAGGCAACCAGGAACTCCCCAGAGCTCAAGTTTCTTAAGGCTGAGTCATCTGTACAGGGAGTCAGCAAAAAGATCTTGCAGGATTCTCCCTAGGGAAATAATGGGACCCAAGCTCAGGCAGGAATGGCCACCATCTAAGGAAGCTGGAAGTCACAACAGAAAGAAGCAGAGATGGGAGAGACTTGATCCGAAATTGAGGCCTTTCCCTGGGTGACCCAAGCTCACTGGCCCTCCACATCTCTTCTGTATAATAAAGAGTTTGGCTGTATCCATGTCCCAAACACCACCTTGGCAAAGTGGCTATAAATAGCCCAAACCAAAAAGCTGTTCTGTGCACAGATAGGTTTGGAAAATAGTCTATTTAAAGAAAGCTAAACCAGTGCAAGTCCTCTTGTCATCTCCAGTATTCCAGCCTATGCATGACAGGCGGGGAGAGTCAGGCAGCACTGCCCAAATATATTTGGCCAGAAACCCCATTTCTTCCCAGAATACCTCTTGCAAACTGTGGACCAAGAATTCCTTAGAACACTTTTAGGAAACACTAAATGACTTCTTATATCCCTTCCTGTTGTGTCATCACTTTAGGATTTTGAGAATATGTGGGCACACGGCCTCATCTTTAAAGAATGTGAACATAGATCACCATTCAGTGGGCACAGAAAAAGCACCCAGAGCCCACACATACAACTGATGCCAAAAACCTGGGCCCTGTGCACCAGTGCCAGATTGAATCTCAGAGACAAAATTTGGGTGAAGTAGAAAAGGCGATGGCGCCCCACTCCAGTACTCTTGCCTGGAAAATCCCATGGACGGAGGAGCCTGGTAGGCTGAGGTCCATGGGGTCGCTAGGAGTCGGACATGACTGAGTGACTTCACTTTATTTTTTCACTTTCATGCATTGGAGAAGGAAATGGTAACCCACTCCAGTGTTCTTGCCTGGAGAATCCCAGGGAAGGGGGAGCCTGGTGGGCTGCCGTCTCTGGGGTCGCACAGAGTCGGACACAACTGAGTGACTTAGCAGCAGCAGCAGAAAAGAATAGTTTTATTATTTTGCCAGGCAAAGGGGGACACAGCAGGCTTGTGCCCTCGAAAACTGTGTGTCCCAATCCAGAGGGATTTAGTGAGGAGTTTTATAGAAATGATTCAAGACAGTTGCTGCTGCTGCTCAACAAAATATTGCTGCTCAAAAATATTGTTGTGTGTATCCCTTGAGGTGCACCAGGACCCTGCCCCAAGGCTGCACTATTGTCTCTTGGCTGCTCTTTCTTTGTCGCCACATCTCTTCCCTCCCCTGATCAGTAACTATTTGAACCTGCTTTTTGGAACTCAGGAAATGTCATCGAGCCTGGAGTGTGTTCCCTATAAACAAGAAATGGGGGACACATAAAGGCATCTGTGCTCAGGAACCCCACAGGGTCCTGCTCAGTTTCAGAAGTGCCTTCCTTTAAAAAGGCTCCAGGGAAAAAATGAGCCCTTGGGTCTCCATGAGGGCTGATGCCTGTGGAAGAGGAATGCTCATCACCCCTCATTCCACAGCCCAGGAAGCCTATACTGACTGCAACTTCGTGAACTGGTCCATCGGACCTGGGTTCCTATCCCCTCATTTCCTCAATCCCCTCCCCTCAGCCTCATCCTCCTGGCCTACCTAGTGTCCTGGAAAACTTTATGGAAGAACATCTTGCTCCCCAGCCCAATGGTCTCAGAACTTAATGAAGCTTAGGTTCTTAATGTCTCATCACAGAAAGAATTCAGTGAGAGACAACGTGATAGGCAAGAAGTGGATTTATTTAGAGAAATATACATCCCATAGACAGAATATGGTCCATCTCAAAAGGTGAGAGCAGCCTTGGGAGAAATACACTCCACAGAGTATGGGCCACCTTAAAAGGTGTATGTGTGCTAAGTTCCTTCAGCATTTCTGACTTTTTGTGACCCTGTGGACTCAGGTGGTCCATAGCCCACCAGGCTCCTCTGTCTATGGGATTCTCCAGGCAAGAATACTGGATTGGGTTGCCACGCCCTCTTCCAGGGGATCCTCCCAACCCAGAGGTCAAACCCGTGTCTCTTATGTCTCCTGAATTGGCAGGCAGGTTCTCTACCACTAGCCCCACCTGGGAAGCCCCTCCTTAGAAGGTGGAAGGCCCATAAATAGAGTAGTTAGTTTTTATGGGCTGGGTAATTTCATAGGTTAATGAACAGGAGGGTTGTTCCAACTGTTTTGGGAAAGAGGCAAAGATTTCCAGGAATTGGGCCAACACCCACCTTTTGGCCGTTTATGGTCAGCCTCAGACCTGTCATGATGCCTGTGGCTGTGTCATTTAGCTAATGTATTACAATGAGCATATAATGAGGTTCACAGTCAACTAGAAGTCAAATCTGCCACCATCTTGGAGCTACCTGGCTCTAACCAGTTTATGTCGTGTCCTTAAGGGTTATGTCATTCTTTTAGAGATTGTTCCCAGTCCTCCTATGTCAGTGACATGGAAGCTGCAAGGCTGGGTTAGCCAATGAGGCTCTGTGTAGATGCCATCTGGGCATCTGGGAGGGAGCAGTCACAGGTTGACTGCAGAGGTGAAGCAACCACACAAGGACAGAGCAATTTAGGGAGAGAAAGGTCACATGCACGGGCAGGTGACATCCAATACATATGGGTGTGCAAATGAATAGTGTTCCCACTGGGCAGGGAGCGTGCTTGCTTTATCTTTGATTCCTTCTCCTATGAGGGACTGGAGCATCCTTGCACTGGGCCTGCAATAGATGTTATCATGGCAAATAAGAGAAAGTATGCACACCCCAAGTCTCCAAGGGCTGTTCAGTCAGAAGGAGGAAGAGAAGGGTGTTGGAAGGGTGGAGGAGAGAGCTAGAAGAGCTAGGGTTCATACTCCGTGTGAACCCTAGCTTCATTGCACATAGTCCTCCTTCACCCTCACAATAACACCACGGGAGTATGGCCTCATCCTCTCTCTCCACCTGTGGAGACTGAGGAAGGGCTTGCTGCAGGTCACACAGCTTCTAACAGCCAAGGAAGCATCTGAATACAGGCCTGTCTCACCAGCAGGCTGGGAAAGGGAGGTCCTGCCCTCCACAGGCTGAGGCAAATCAGCAGGTGCTTTTCCTGGGAGCAAAGCAGGCAGCAGCAGGATTCAGGAATGCCAGGGAGTTGGGGCACTCAGGCCAGCTCTCTGCCACCCAACGGGCATGGCCAGCCATGGCCTGGGCTCCTGTGTCAACATCTTCATTCTTCCTGAGGACTGGCTGAGGCCAGAAGCAGCTCTGAGCCACGGGAGCTGGTCCTGGGTGGGATAATTAACAAGATAGAGACAGTCAGTGTTTTCAGGCCCATCACACCTCACCTACACCTCAACCACCCCAGAAGCTTGAACCCAAGTCACTCTTATCAAGAGGAAAATGGTCAGCTAGATGACATCATGTTATTCATACCCTCCCTGCTTGGATGATTTGTGCTTTTAAAAAGTATTCAATTCTGAAATCAGCATATTTAATGATAATGTTTCAGACCCAGAGACAGATGGATCATATGTGTATGTGTAAGTCTGAGAGTATAGCTGCAACCTACAAGCATGCACGAGGTACCTATCAAAGTGCGGGGGAGACATAGCTGGATATAATAGGTCCTGCCTCAAGGGCTACATGGCTTGGTGGAGGAGGTAAGCACCTACGTGTACATGGAAAAGTGTTAGTGATGCTGTAAGAGAAGTGATACAGACAGTGTGGACACCAGGTAGGGAGGGGCCGGTTCCACCTGGGGGATAGCATGGCTTCAAAGGGGAAGCGGGGCTTAGGTCAACCATACAGCAGACCAAGAATGGATCAGCAAGGGCCTTCGGACCCAGGCTAAGCAATCTGGCCTTTGTCCCATGGGCAATAGAGAACCATGAAGGAATAGGTCAGTCTCCATCATAGAGATGTGGCAATGAGCAGATTCAACAGGACACAAGTACAGTGCACTGTGGAAATGTACAAGGGTTCTAAGCTCATATCAAGGTCTGGACACGGCCCAAGGGCCGAGACATTCCGCACCCTGAGCACACCCATCACGCCAGCTACACTGGTGTTTAGTCTGGATTTCACATGACTCAACCCATCCTGTCAGTGGGAAATGGATCTCATCCGCTCCCTAGAAGAAAGGGCAGTAGGTCAAGGCTTGGAGCCAATTGTGTAAATATTAGAGAACTTCTTCTGCAATGGGAGGAACTGATGTTTTATCTTGTTTATGTCCCTTTGGAGGAGAGGCTGCTCAATTCTTTGCCTTCTTGCTGCATATATTTTATCATCATGGCAACAGGGGTGATTTAAAGGGCCAACAGGATTTTAACTGGCCTAGGGCCACAGTGAAACTACAGGCAATTCAATGTTTGCTGTGTATTAGCTCCACACATTGCAGAGAGAATATGGTTCTGGAATCAGACAGAGTTGAACAAAAATCTCCCCTGTGATATGAACTAGCTCTGTGACCCAGGAAGAGTTACTTAACTTCTCTGTTTTTGTTCAATGAATTAAATGAAGATAAAGACAGTTGAATTTTATGGTGTTTTGAATATAAAATTCAATAAGGAAATAAACTTCTCGGCAACCACGAAGGCACTGAAATTTTACCTCTTTTGAGTTAAGAGGCAGCCTATAAAAACTCTGCAGGTGCAGACAGAAGGCATAGGAGTCCCTGGTCAGAGACAGAGAGCTTCATCACTTAGAACACAGCTAGGACATGAACATCCATTCTCTTTGTCCCCAAGTCCTGACTGGCGATGTGGGTAGTCCCAAACAGCTGTGTGTCCACACGAGTGAATTAAGTTCTGAAAGTAAATGCTGGGCTAAATCCCTTAAAATGGACAATATGCATACCCACCCTCTACTCTGGAGGGAGGCACTATCTCCATCCTCTGAGGCTGTTTGCTCTATAAACGTCCTTGCAAAGATTGTCCAGAACAAATGGCAGCCTGTGCCTCACTCACAAGATGTGACAAATGAGAGAGGCCCACTAAGAACTATCTCCTAGTTAGGTAGGCACTGCCTAACCCCATGCCTGGGACAGAGGGTTTCAGTAAATGCTATCTGTTGAGTAAACGTGCATATCCACAATCCCCTAACAATGAACTAAATAACTAGACCTTCACCTGTGTTGTTATTGTTCAGTCACCAAGTCATGTCCAACTCTTTGCAACCCTATGGACTGCAGCATGCCAGGTTTCACTGTCCTTTACCATCTCCCAGAGTTTGCCCAAGTTCATGTCCATTGAGTCAGTGGTGCGTTCCAACCATCTCATCCTCTGCCATACCCTTTTCCTTCTGTCTTCAAGCTTTCCTAGCATCAGGGTTTTTCCCCAATGAGTTGGCTGTTCGCATCAGGTGGCCAAAGTATTGGCGCTTCAGACCTCCCCCTTCTCACCAGCAAATCAGAAAGCAGCTTCCACTTCTTCTTTTTGACTGTGTTGCATGGCTGGTAGGATCCTAGTTCCCTGATCAGGGAATCCAGCCAGTGAAAGCACAGAGTCCCAACCACTGGACAGACAGGGAATTCCCAGAGAGCATCTTCTGCTTCTTGAGACACTTAAGGGAGTTTAAGGTAGAAGACTTTTCTGCCCCTCTTTGTATGGAGGTGTATATGAGGGAGATGTATATGAGAGAGGTAGCTGCAGGTGTGGTATATTTGCTGCTTTGCTATCACAAACAGAGGAGACACTGTGGGGAGTCTCAAGTTCATGGGTGAATTCATAAATCCAGAGCCTTGGCAATGAGATTGGATGGAATTTGCCAGCCTCTGTTTCTGAGGTTGTCCTGTGATGAAAGTGACTCTCTTGCCAACATGATAAATCTCCAAGGACAAGGTATGCAGACCTCCCAGTCTCTAACTTCAAACCAAACACTTTCGCCAACTCTTATCTTTCAACTAAATTGACTTCTTTTTCTAAGTCAAAAAAGACTTAGGGAAGAGCTCTACATTCACCTTCTCAAGATAAAGTACCCTGTGAGCCCCTTCTATGGCTAAGAGGCAAACACACTTCCATCCTGGGAAGGGTCATTTAGTCCACAGCCGTTGTTCATCAGATATTGTCTTCTAAGGGTGACAGGTGGAGATGTTAGGACAAAATGATGGTGAGCATCCAGGCCCCAGCGTCCAGGCAGTGAAACACCTTCAATAATTCACAGATGTCCACTGAGTTTATACTAGGTGGCAGGCACAATGCCAGAGACTTAGAGGTGATCAAATTCCTGCCCTTGCTCCAAAGGACACCCAGCACCACAGGAAATGTGTCAAATCGGCTCATGTTATGAAGTGCACACAGTGGAAGGCTGTCAAAAGGAAGAAACTCACAAACATAGAAAACAAATTTATGGTTACCAAAGGGGAAAGGGGGGTGGGATAAATTAACATAAACTAGTATTACTATATATAAAATAGATAAGCAATAAGAACCTATTGTGTAGCACAGGGAACTATGTTCAATATGTGATAATAAGCTATGAAGGAAAAGAATCTGAAAAATTGGTATGTATGTAACTGAATCACTGCTGTATACCTGAAACTAACAAAACGTTGTAAGCCAACTATACTTTAGTTATTAAAAAGAGGTGTGTGGGAGGTCAGGGGAGGATTCTTGAAGGAGGACTCCTGAACCTTATTCAGAAGGAGTCAGCCAGATACAGGCACGAGAAAAGCAGAGAAATAGAGGTTCCAGATACTTCAAGTGTACTGTCCCATTTGGGGGAGCATGCGATGTGTGGAAGTGACCAAGGATAAGGCTGGACTGCCAGGTAATGAGGGGCCTGGCTTGTCATACCCTGGAGCCTGGATGTTGTCCCAAAGGTGGTGGCAAGCCCTTGGAGGGGCTTATGGGAGGAAATAGGGTGCAGATATGGTCAGGTTTACTTTGGTGGCCAATGTTGAAGATGAATTAGAGGTGTATTATGGGGAGAAAGATGACCTAGAAACTGTTGGGGCTTGAATAAGGAGAAGCACCTTATAACAAGTCCCTTGGGTTGAAAGCAAAATCCTGTTCAGACACAACTAGACTCCATCTGGCTCTGCATTGCTTGAGGGAATTCACATGCCCAGAACACTATGGCAGCGGGAGCAAAAGTTCAAAATAGATGTGTTGGGTTTGTGCATGAAGATTCTTCCCCCACCTTTGTCACTAAAATCTGCACAGAATGAACCAAGGTATTCAGATTCCTAGAGACATATTTGCAGCTCCTCTGGGACAAAAGATATCGGGCTAGAACCCCAGAAGGAAAATAAAAACAAAGGGTTTGGAAGAGATACCTCTTAAAGCCTGTCTATATGACATTGGTGATACCCACGGAAAGCATTCTACCTAGACTTTCAACCCCAAGGAAGTCAGAAATGCCATAATTCAAGCTTTGTTCTTTAGGAAGATATTTGCAAATCTCTCTGCCTTCCAGGTGTGGGGGAAAGTAGTGAGGCTGTATACATGCCTCTTCTCTGTCCAGAGGACTCAGGGCGCCAGAGCCTGGAGGCAGGAGCCAGGATTGGAGTGCTAAGGCATATTTGTGTGGTAGAGGGCAGGGTGGAGACAGGAGGGCAGAGGAGGGAGATGTTTCTCATTTCACTAATTTGCAAAGGCTCAGCTCTGACACCCATCTCAGGTCAGAACACCATCTTGCTCACATAGGACTAGGATACAAAAAAGAGACTGTGCTGGATGTTGAATAAAATGACCGGACATGGTCCAGATAAGGTCACAGAAACCAATAGGGATACTTCTGTCTAATCTTCTAATTTCTCAGGTAGAAGAAGAAATGGGATCTTAGAAACTCCAGAGGGGCCAGGCTCCACCTAGGTTATAAATACCAACATTGGAGCATTACTGGGCATTTGGCAAAGTCCTACCCCATACTTGTCCCTGGCAGACATTGCCATTTAAAGATGGCACTCTCTTACAAAAGCCTGGCTGGATTCCCCCACACGGAGAGATATGGTCTGACAATGGAAGGGACCCATTGGACCTTTCAGCTGATTGTCACTAAGTGAAAAAGACAAGTTGGTTCCTGGGAGATGACACGGAGCAGTCATGAGGCTCCCCTCTTGGAGTCTGTATCTCCTCATGAGTAGAAAAGGGATGAAGCATCTTACTGGCCCTTTTTCACAGAACTGTTAGAATGAATTAGAGCATCTCTGGGACACAGAGATGCTCAGGATGAAGAGACGACTTCTGCCATGGTCTTATCACCCCTTTCAACACCCTGTTGAAATGTAACATCACAAAGATTTCTTTGGTTGCTTTTATGGAGGGATTTTCCCCCACAGACATGTTTAATTAAAAACAAAACAACAGCCAAGCTGAGCTGGAATTCTTGGCAGCTAATGGTGTCTACCCCCCAGGGAAGGAGAAGTAAGCTCTCTGACTTGTTTATTCCACCAACCATTAATCCACTTGCCATTAAAAAAATGATTCTAGGAGGGAAAAAATGTGCAATTGCTTTGCTAATCAAAGATATAACACACACACATACACTTACATACATATGTATATATATATATCACATTTTATCTTATTAATTAAAGCAGAGATTATTTAAAAGAAACTTGTCCAAAGTCATTAAGCTTCCAACGGGCACATGCTGGTGAATGCAGACCTGCCCATCACTTTTCTGGCAGCGCATTTGGCAGTATACCAAGAATCTTGTAAACGTTCACATTCTTTGTCCCAGAAACTCTACCTCTAAAGGCCTGTTCTGAGAAAATATCCTGAAATACAGATCAAGATCTGTAATAGCTCTATTTACAGTAAGGAAAATAGAGAACAGTTTAAGAGTTTCTCATTAGGGGAATGTTAAGAGAATTACAATGCAGACTGGCAATTAAATATTCTGCAGCAATAAAATGATGTTGCAGAAAATTTTTAAGGTTAGGGAAATGCTCATGATGCAATGTTATATGGAGAAACATTAAAATAAACAATATATACCCAGGACAAATGCAGGCACACTAGAAAACCAGAGAAAATATGGGGAAGCTCATCTGCACACTATTAATAACAGTAACTGCTCAGAGTTAAGATCACTGAAAGAAATTTCCAAAGGACTCAAGGAAGCTCTTCTGAGATGCCTCCCACTTTGAAGGGCGGATCTTCAGTGTGTCTTCTTCCCCGTTTGCCCTCAGGGTGGGCCCCTAACCCTGCTGTCTACCTCCTGTCAGAGTCCACATGCAGCATGGCAAGGCCCACACAGTCCCTGGGAGTCTGCATACCAGGCATCTCACTTCATCCCTATGCTCCAAGGACCTCAGCTCCTGGAGCAGAGCTTCTTCACAGACAGAATAGGTAGGAGCCTCTGTTTTCTGATATTTCCCTCCTATCATGTACTTTTCCAAATTGTCTACCCAAAATATATAATCAGGGTTGAAAAGTAGTATAAATTAACTAAACTTTAGCCAAGAAGTCACATTGTCATAAAAACAGAGTATTCCACAGCCCACCCTGCCCACTGAGCCCTGCCTGTGTAAATTCCCCTAGTGAAGACCATCTGCCCAGGACCAATCTTTAGAACCAAACAAAGAAACACTACATGAGTATCACTCAAACTATAATCAAGGTGACTCAAAAGTGATTTAGACTATGCCCAGCAGCACTGCTTGAAAACCATACCACCCATTGTTGCACGCTACCTGGATGTGTGCTGGTAAGATGGAGACAACCAGGGACCCCATCTGCTAGAAGGCATGAGAGGTCGCACAGCTCAGCTTCTCACTGAACAGGTGGGGGATACAAAGATAGACAGGGCAATAGCTTGTCTGATACAATATAATGCACTGAATATGGGCAATGGCTATTTCTAAGTTTATGATTACTTACTACTTACCAGGTATCTACCACCTATTCACTCACTGAATGCTCACAATGATCCTTTGACTTAGGTGTTACTATTTTCTCTCCATTTTACAGATGAGGAAACTGAGGCAGAGACACAAGAGGAAGATCACCCAGATTGCATAGTGTAATGTGGTGGAGTCAATATTGGAACTCAAGCCTCAGACCATGCACTTAGTCATTACACAGTTTTTTAGAAACTGATGACTCTGATGTGGAAGAGCTCCAGCGGGTTTCTGGAAACCTAGGGTGTGTGGGCTTGCAGGAGGATTGCTCTAAGAGTACCCAAAGACACCTCCTATCTGGCATGAGATGAGTGAGCTAATCTGCAACCCAGACCATCCACATAAGTATCCCTATCTGCTGAACTGGTATTTATTCCAACTGATGTTAAGTGCCTTTCCAAGCAAGTGCATTCTCAGAGATACCCTCTAAGGTATCTTTTCCTCTAGAATTTCCCTGCTTCACCAGGGGTATTTGCATGGGAGGAAGCAAATGGAGGTGAGAAAGGTACTGCCTTTCAGAAACATCCTACCTAGATTCAGACACTCAGTTCTCAGAAAAGTGGGAAATCCTGAGAGATGGTGTTGCCCATGAGACAATTCAGAAAGCTTTGTTCATTGGTTTTGGCAAAGCAGAACCTGTGGGGCTCTGAGAAGGCAGAGTGCCACCCGCACAGCATGGTACGAGCATGTGCCTTCCTTCCAAGTCACAGAGCATGTGCAGAGAATCTCCTATGTGCCTGGCCCTGTGTCTATGCTGCAACTACGGAAATGAAGGTCTGCTCTTAAGCTGGTCACAGAGACAGGGACAGTGATAGAAAGGAATCCAAAAGCAACACACTTGCTAAATATAGAGATAGAAGGGACCATGGGAATTCTCCATACATGTCCAGTGGGATGGGGAAGAGAAAAAGAGAAAGAAAAGCAAAGAAAGGGAGAGTAAAAGGAAAAGAGGGGTTGGTCAAGCAGAGCTTCTTGCAGGAGGAGCTCTGCTTGTCAGTCTGAAGAGGTAAGTAAGAATTACTAAGTTACCAGTTAATTGAATTAACAAAGCAATTTCCAGGAGAGACGAATGAGCAGACATAAATGGGTCTGATATTCCCAGAGTCCTGGAAAATGTGAGAAGAAAACTCACTAATAGCCTTGAAGGCCACATTAAGAAGGATGGTTTCCACTCTACCACCAATGGGACTCCCTTAAGAATTCTGAGCAGGAAGTGGCTTAATCCAATTTGGGGAAATGGACTACATGAAAGAATCCCCCTCCGCAGACCAAAGTGATAGAAATTCCCACCAGTTAATAAATTCTCTAATTGAGAAGAATATACTATCTCTGGAAAAGGAGTTAACACTGTGCAAATACCTTCCCTGGGTATATCACTTTATCTCCTTGAGTAATTTGTTAACTGCTGCTGCTGCTGCTAAGTTGCTTCAGTCGTGTCCGACTCTGTGCGACCCCATAGACGGCAGCCCACCAGGCTCCTCCGTCCCTGGGATTCTCCAGGCAAGACCACTGGAGTGGGTTGCCATTTCCTTCTCCAATGTATGAAAGTGAAAAGTGAAAGTGAAGTCACTCAGTCGTGTCCAACTCCTAGCAATCCCATGGACTGCAGCCTACCAGGCTCCTCCATCCATGGGATTCTCACCAACTAATATTTGAACACGCACCAACACAAAACACTTACATACATGAGCTTGCATCCCTATGTACACAGTACAGGAAAGGGTCATTTATTTTATTTTAATACCATTTTCATATAGTTTTAGATAATTTCAGAAGTAATGACTCCAGTTGAGATGGTACAATTTCCCTTTTCAGACGCCTAACTTATTCTAAACATGTGGAAATAGAGATAAAGCACAAAAGGAAGAAAGCAGCCTCAAAAGCAAGAACAACATTTCTGTGGCATCAGAAAAGAATTAGAGATCCAGAGAGACACTAGCCTATTTGCTAGGAAATAGCTTTGGCTGGGTAAGAGAAAGTAAAAGTATTCACCTGGGCAGGCAGACCCAGAGTTCAGAAAACAAGACTTTTAGAGAACACTGGCCTTTTCAGAACCAAGAAGGATGAGCAAAATTAAGTTCACACTTTGACACATCCTAACAAAACCACAGAAAAGTCAGAGAAAAGAGAGATTGCTTCCAAAGGAATGACAACTGGGCTAGTGGTTGACTTCTTAACAGCAGCAAAGGAAGTTAGAAGGCAATGGATTCTCTACAACATGCTGAGCAAAAATCATCCAGGAAGTGACAGAAACAAAAAGATGGAAAGAGAAGTTAAGAGACAGATGATAAGTGGAGGATTGAGTAAGGAGAGCCAGCATATATGTAATCAGGTTTCTAAAAGGGTAGAAGAGAAATGGAAAGAGGCAATAGGTAGTAGAGAATTTTCCAGAATTCATAAAAGACACTAATCTTCAGAGCACGGGAATATCACAGATCCCCAAGGAGGATAAATACAAAGAACCCACACCTAGACACATCATAGTCAGATTGCCAACAGTGAAGACAAATAGAATATATTAGAAGTAGTGAGAGAAAAAGCATGAATTATATTTAAAAGTATGAACAATTATTTTGGCAGATAACTTATCAACATAAAAAAAAAAGAAGGAAACCATTTGAAAAATGAAATAATATTTTTATTGAGAAAGAGAAAACTGTCAACCTGAAATTGTATAATTATCAAAACTATCTATCGTTCAAGAACATAAGGAAAAAAAGACATTTTCAGACAAAAAGGAAATGCTTACTAAATGAAATTCTAAAATTCTAAATACTTCAAGTGGAGGAAGGAATCCCACATGGAAAGTGTAAGATGCAACATGAAATGAGTAAGCAAAAAAGGTGGGAAATACGTAAGTAAATCTAAACGAAAGCTAAATTGATAAAACAATAATAATAATGTCTTGTGAGCTTAGAAACATAGTACAACTGAAATAATGGACATCAACACCACATTTATAAAGGAGAGCTAAAATTAAAATATTCTTGGGTTTTGTATTGTTTAGGAAAATGACAATAATATTAATTAAATTTTGACTTTGATAAGATAAACACACATATAAAATAAAAAAGGTATAAATTATACACTAGAGGCAAAAATGAAATGAGAAAAGTATTCAATCAATTCAAAAGAAAGCAAGAAAAATAAACAGGGAAAATTAGAAAGTACAAAATAGGTTATTAGAAATTGATTCAGTTATGTCAGAAATACAATAAATGTAAATTTATTATATTCTCCATTTAAAAGAAAAGACTGTCAAAATAGAAAAGTAAAATGTTTTTTATAAGATGTTGTATACAAGAAACAAGTCTAAAACATTGACACAGACAGGATAAAAGTAAAATAGAAAAAAAAGTATGCAGATATTGATTCCCCCAAAAACTACATTAGCACTTATAGATGTGAATGCATCTAAAAATATAGTCTCAAAATATGTAAATCAAAAATAGAGATTTTTGGAGAAAATAGGCCACTACAGGAAAAATAGACACATCCAGGGTTATTTTAGGAAATACTGACACAATTGTTTTGGGATTAGCAAGATCAAATAACTGTAATAATAAACTAGACACAAAAAGATTTGAAAAGCACACTGACCTTGATATAACAGAGATTAGATAGAAGATAAATAGATACTTAAAAAGATAGATAGATAGATGTAATTAGGTAGGTAAGTAGAGGGAGATGATAGATGACAAGATGAACAGATAGTTAAAATAACATTCAACAGTTGAGAAATACATATTTTCTTTAAGTGCACATGGTATATTTACAAAAATCATCCACATATTAAGACAAAAAAAGAGAGAGAAGTCTCAACTACTTTTAAATGATTAGTACCCTGGTATCTTACAAACTATATTCTCTGACCAAAATGTAGTTAAGTTGGAAATCAAGAACAAGCATGTAAATTCAACAACATACTTCTGAATAACACCTGTCAAAGAAGAAATCATAATAGATACTCAGTTCAGTTCAGTTAAGTCGCTTGGCCGTGTCCAACTCTTTGCAACCCCATGAATTACACGTAATAGATATTAGAGAACATTAAACCTGAAAGATAATGAAAACCTGCATATCAAAATGTAATGCAATGCTAATTTGATATATAGCTAAAATACTAAATATTAATATTAGGAACAACAAAGTATAATTTAATGAACCAAGCTAAGCACTTACAAGAACAGTAAAATATACTCAAAGAAAGTGGAAAGGAGAGTATACTAAAGACAAAAACAAAAATTAATGAAAAATAAATACATACAATAGAGAGTATAATAATGTCAAAGACTTTTTTTTTAAAAAAAGGTCAGTTTTAAAGCTTTAGGTAAAAATAATCAAAAACATGAGAAAAAACATGAATAAATAATTTAGGAGTAAAATAGAAAACATAACTTTAAATGTGGCAGATATTAAAAAAGCAATACAAGGATATTATGAGAAACATTATACCAATAAGGTTGAAAACTTACATGCAAAATCATAAAAATATAATTTACCAATATTGAGGAAAAAGGGAAAACAAAATTCTTAGTTGTCCTATAGCTATTAAAGAAATCAGAAACAGTTAAACCTTCCCACAGAGAGACTACCAGAGCTATACCAAGTATCCAAGGGATACACAATCCTAATTTTATTGACTCTTCCAAAGAAAATGAGCCTCTTCATAAAGTAGGTTCATTATATGAAGCTGGTATCACTGAATGCTAGAATCCAACCACAACAGGATAAGAAAATAAAATTACAGACAGTCTGTTTTTCATGAATGTAGATGTAAGAAATTTCTAAAAACTTATTAGCAAACTGAATTCATCAAAGCATATGAAAATTATCTATCATGACCACATTGAGTTTATTTGAAGAGTGAGGTTCATGTAACATTTTTTAAAAATCAATAAATGAAAGTCATCTGTTAACAGATCAAAGGGAAAATGTCACAGGCTTATCTATAAGATGCAGAAAAGCATTTGATGAAATTTAGCATGTATTTATCATTAAAAAAAAAAAAAAAAACTCCTAGCAAGGTAGAAATAGAAGGAAAATTACACAACCTAATAATGAGACCTTCATATATAACAGTGTTTCCTTAAGATTAGGAATAGAGAAAGCCCTACTAGCATCACCTACATTGAACAGCATACTGAAGGCCCCAGCAGACATATAAAAGCCAGGTGGAAAATGCTATGAAGATTGAATAAGAAGATCCAAAACATTGTCTGTCATTTCTTACAGACAATATGTCCAATAATACAGAAAATGCACAGAATTTACAAGTGAATTATTGCATTAATAAAAGAGTTTAACAAGATTACTGAATTCAAGGTCAGGGTCTAAAATTGCATTTCTTCATACTAACAACAAATGTTTTAGAAGGTTGCTTTTACAAGTATTATTGAAAATTGTCTTGAGAATGTGAAGTCCATAAGAATAAATCTAAGACAGGATATAGATGACTTCTATGGATAAAATTAGAACTTAATCAAAAGACATTAAAGAACCTAGGTGATTTATGTCTTTGACACATTTCAATCAAAACACAGAAGCATTTGAGATGTGCATTTGTTTTGTTGTGTTCTGTTGTGGTTGTGTAACTTGATCTGTTTCTAATATTTGCACATACATAAAACGAGCAAGAATAACCAAGATACCTGAAGGAGTAAAATTAGGTGAGAAGACTTAGCTGAGCATTTGATACTAGGAATTAGTTTACACCTCCAGTAATCAGACCATGACATATTGGTGCAAGAGGTGGGAGAAATGACAAATGAAAGGAGAGAGAACCAAGTAACAGACCCATATACACAAGAAACCTAATTTATGACAGAACTAACATTGCCCTTAATTGAGAAAGGTTGGACTTTTGAGGAAATTTTAAAAATGCATAGTTTTCATGCATCTTGATTTTTATTGGGACTTCTCAATCTTGGTCAGTGGTCCTGGGGTTTCTGAGCCCACAGGAGGGCCCCTGCCATCCGGGAGCGAAGGCAGGCACCGCTCTCCGTGGTAATGGAGAATCTGAGGGAACGACAAGGGTGGTTTTGAAAGCAGTGGAAACTGCAAACTGGCTGTGGCCACTGCCACAGGAGGGACTGTCACCACTCTGGCAAAGAAGCATAGCTGGAAGGTGACCCCAGGAACCAAGGCCCCACAGGAGACAAGGAGGCAGCCCCTTCTCCCCCTCCAGCCTCACAGTCACCCTGGAGTACCCATAATGGACAGATCCTAACAAGGAGCAGCTGGCAAAGCAGAGTCTCAGCCTCAGCATCACAAGATTACAGCCCAGGTGATCTCATCCAGTGTGGAATTCTTCCCCTAGATACTGGGGAACTTGGCTCCCAGCACTCACCACCTCCTTCAGGCTTTGTTTTCTCCAGGCAGGTGGAGGGCCCTGGGGCACCAACCTGCTGGGGGCACATTACCAGGACCCAGAGGTCTGGGTGAAGGGTGCAGTCCTGACATGTGACCAAGAAACAGTGTCTAGTCCCATTTGATGTTGAGATTAGCCCCAGTAAACTGAATGAAAGCCTGGACTTTGCTCCATCAAAGGTGGACCAGAAACCGAGCAATCAAAAATACTCATCATTGTCATATACGGTTCCTTCAAGTCCTGTATAATTTGAAGCCCCTGCTGTCATCTTCCCAGAGTGCCACGGGAAAATTAACACAAGGACCCATAACACCACAATTGCTCCAAAGTAGCACTAAGTTAGCAAAGCAAGTAAAAGATATCAATTACAATGGTCAGTGCTGCCAGTTAAAGAACCCAGACCCCAGTTCTCTGGCATTGATCCTCCAGATTCAGGGATAGAAAAAAACATGTCTGTAGAAGCCATAGTAATAGTAATAACAAAAGGGGCAAGCACAAGCTATTATTTAATGTGCTAAGTGTAGCCCTAGCTCCTCAATGAGTACTATCTCTTTAATTCTTACAACAGTCCGAGAGATAAATATAATTAGCCTCACTGGAGAAGTTACAGCTTGGAGACTCAGGGAGTAAATAACAAAATAAAGTGAATGTCTGTCAGCTGTGTCTTTGCAACCCCATGGACTATATACAGTCCATGGAATTCTCCAGGCCAGAATACTGGAGTGGGTAGCCTTTCCCTTCTCCAGAGGATCTTCCCAACCCAGGGATCGAACCCAGGTCTCCTGCACTGCATGTGGATTCTTTACCAGCTGAGCCACAAGGGAAGCTAACAAAGGAAAGTAAAGAAAAAGTCTTCTCAAGTGGCAAATCTAGTAAGTATAATTCCTGGCATTAGGAAAGGTTGTTTTCAGCAATTAGTTCATGGTCAAGGAAATGGCAGGACTGATTCTCCTTAAGGAGTCTAGTTTGCCTGTAGCAGTATTGCAGCCAGCTTGACCGCTGTAACAACCTATCACAGACCAGGGACTCAGACAACATTTATTGCACACAGTTCTGAAGACTGGGAAGTCTGAAATCTGGGTGCCAGCCCAGCTAAGAACTGCTTCCAGGATGGCAGACACCAGCGTCCTGCTGTGTCCTCCCAGATGGAGGAACAGCAGGAGAGCTGGAGAGGGTGAGGGCATTCTATAAGGGTGCCCATCCTGTCATGAAGGCCTCACCCTGACGGCCTTGAAGGAATGGTCAGAACATGTCATCCCAAAGGATGCTCCCTTGGCAGATTGAATGTTTTGAGTTGAAGACATCTGAAAAGTAGCAAATGCAGCCATAGGCTTTCTCTGAATCCTTTTGATCTGTCCAAAAACCAAGCCTCCTCCAAAAGGAACACAATTGTCACAGATCCCCTCCCTGGAAGTTTCATCAACTAGGGAGAGTTGACTTCTCACAGAGGAGGGGGCCAAAGGTTACACTATACCAAGGCAGACTGTGACAAACCATCACACCTCCATCAGTACTTCCGGGGCCTTGTTCTTCTCCCCTGAAAATCACTTGCTCTCCTCTCAGTGGCTTCCATCCTTTCTCCCCTTCCCCTATTAAAATAGTATATAAACTCTCAAACCACACTGCTTTTTTTTTTCCTGTGATGCTTGAAGCACATAGTATTAAAAATTAATAAGCTTGCATACCTTTTATGCTTGTTGTAAGTTTATTTTGTAGACCCAGCTCTCAAACCCAGGAGGATAGAAACAAAATCCTTCTTCCCCTATAGCCTCAGTTCAATTCAGTTCAGTCACTCAGTCGTGTCCAACTCTTTGCGACCCCGTGAATTGCAGCACCCCAGGCCTCCCTGTCCATCACCAACTCCCGGAGTTCACACAGACTCACGTCCATCAAGTCACTCCCAATGACCCTCTTTCCAAATGCCACTACATGGAGTGTTACGGCTTCAACGTATAAATTTTAATGGGCTACAACATCCAAATGATGGCAGGCAGAGTCCCTCTCTTACTTACCTTCAGGGATTTGCCAGACCCTCCCACCCCGACACCTATACCACACTCATGGTCTGTTTTATAAGTGAAATGTATGGAGGACTAGAGTAAAATTCTGTAGAGGACATGTATAGGTGGCACAGGTTCCATCCTTGTGGATAACACAAGAAAAAGTGCTGAGAGGCACTTGACAAGCCTTCACCTCTGACCCCCCATAACAGAGTTCCACGATCCACTGTGGATCTTCCAGTGCAATCCTGCACAGTGTTTCTTAAAACTTTGAATGATTTGCCCATATTTAAAAATCAGGAGACATAACAGAAATATCTGGATTTCTAGATTTGCTTGAAAAATTAGGAAAGCCAGAAACTCTGGGCATTTGTCCCTCCTGACCTGCCAGAAGCAAGCGATGGCTGCCATCTTATGGGGTTCATTCCCCTATCTGACTCCAGCCTGCCCTCCCCCGATCACTTTCCTCACTGACACCCTGTGTCACCTGTGTTTTTTTTTTTTTTTTATTGGAGTATCATTGTTTGACAATGTTGCACTAGTTTCTGCTGTACACGAAGTGAATCATCCATATCTATACACATATCCTCTCCCTTCTGGATTTCCCTCCCATCTAAGTTACCACAGCAGACTTCGGCAATACATAGCAGGTTCTCATTATTTATTTACTTTATACATAGTAGGGTATATATGTCAATCCCAATCTCCCACTTCATCCCACCTCCTCTCCTGCTTTGTGTCCATATATTTGTTCTCTATGCCTGTGTCTCTATTTCTGCTTTGCAAGTAAGTTCATCTCTACCATTTTTTCTAGATTCCAAATATATGCATTAATGGATGATATTTCTCTTTCTATTTTTGACTTGTTTCACTCTGTATGAGAGTCTTCAGGATCCATCTACATCTCTTAAAATGACCCAATTTTGTTCCTTTTTAATGGTTGAGTAATATTCTGTTGATTATATGTGTCACATTTTCTTTATCCATTATTCTATCAATGGACATTTAGATTGCTTCCATGTCCTGACTATTATAAATAGTGCTGCAATGAAATTTGGACTGAAGTGTCTTTTGAATTATGGGTTTCTCAGGATATATGCCCAGGAATGGAACTGCTGGGTTGTATGATAGATCTTCCGCTTCACGGATCACTCTTGTCGGGGCAAAAGGGCTTGCATAATTCAATGAAGCTATGAGCTCTGCTGTGCAGGGCCACCCAAGATAGATAAGTCATTGTGGAGAGTTCTGACAAAACCTGGCCCACTGGAGGAAAGAATGGCAAATCACTTTAGTATCCTTGCTTTGAGAACTCTATGAACAGTATGAAAAGATTCCAGTATGCTACTGGGGAAGAATGGAGAATTATCTCCAGAAAGAATGAAGAGGCTGGGCTAAAGCAGAAACAAAGCTCAGTTGTGGATGTGTCTGGTGGTGAAAGTAGTCTAATGCTGTAAAGAAAAATATTGCATAAGAACCTGGAATGTTAGGTCCATGTGCATGCTGAGTCGTTTCAGTTGTGTCTGACTCTTTTCAACCCCATGGACTGTAGCCTGCCAGGATGCTCTGTCCTGGTAATCAAGGTAAATTGGAAGTGGTTAAGCAGGAGATGGCAAGAGTAAACATTGACATCTTAGGAATCAGCGAACTAAAATGTATGGAATGGGTGAATTTAATTCAGATGAACATACTTTCTACTACTGTGGGCAAGAATCCCTTAGAAGAAATGGAGTAGCCCTCAGAGTCAACAAAAGAGTCTGAAATGCAATACTTGGATGCAATCTCAAAAATGATAGAATGATCTCTGTTCATTTCCAAGGCAAACCATTCAATGTCATAGTAATCCAATTCTATACTCCAACCACTAATGCCGAAGAAGCTGAAGCTGACCAGTTCTATGAAGACCTACAAAACCTTCTAGAACTAACACAAAAAGATGTCCTTTTCATCATAGGGAATTGGAATGCAAAGTAGGAAGTCAAAAGATACCTAGAGTAACAGACAAGTTTGGCCTTGGAGTACAAAATGAAGCAGGGCAAAGGTAACAGAGTTTTGTCAAGAGAACACACTGGTCACAGCAAACATTTTCCAACTTCATGAGAGATGATGCTACACAAGAACATCATCAGATGGTCAATACTGAAATCAGATTGATTATATTCTTTGCAGCTGAAGATGGAGAAGCTGTATACAGTCAGCAAAAACAAAACCAGGAGCTGACTGTGGCTCAGATCACCAGCTCCTTATTGCAAAATTCAGGTTTAAGTTGAAGAATGTAGGGAAAACCATGCGACCATTCAGGTATGACCTAAATCAAATCCATTATGATTATACAGTAGAAGTCATGAATAGATTCAAGGAATTAGATCTGGTAGACAGAGTAGCTAAAGAACTATAGATAGAGGATCATAACACTGTATAGGTGGCAATGACCAAAACCATCCCAAAGAAAAAGAAATGCAAGAAGGCAAAGTGGTTGTCTGAGGAGGCTTTATAAGTAACTGAGAAAAGAAGAGAAGTAAAAGGCAAAGGAGAAAGGGAAAGATACACCATCTGAATGCAGAGTTCCAGAGAATAATAAGAAGAAATAGAAGAAAACAACAGATTAGGAAAGACTAGTGATCTCTTCAGGAGAAGGCAATGGCACCCCACTCCAGTACTCTTGCCTGGAAAATCCCAGGGATGGAGAGCCTGGTGGGCTGCCATCTATGGGGTCGCACAGAGTTGGACACGACTGAAGCGACTTAGCAGCAGCAGCAGCAGTGATCTCTTCAAGAAAATTGGAGATACCAAGGGAAAGTTCATGCAAAAATGGGCACAATAAAGAACAGAAATGGTAAGGACTTAACAGAAATGGAAGAGATTAAGAAGAGATGACAAGAATACACAGAAGAATTTATACAAATAAGATCTTAATGACCCAGAAAATCACAATGATGTGGTCACTTAGACATCCTGGAGCATGAAGTCAAGTGAGCCTTAGGAAGCATTACTATGAACAAAACTAGTGGAGATGATGAAATCCTACCTGAGCTATTTAAAATTCTAAAGATGATGCTGTTAAAATGCTGCACTCAATATGCCAGCAAATTTGGAAAACTCAACAGTAGTCACAGGACTGGAAAAATTCCAATCCCAAAGAAAGGTAATGCCAAACAATTTTCAAACTATTGCACAACTGCACTCATTTCACATGCCAGTAAGGTAATTCTCAAAATTCTTCAAGCTAAGTTTTAGCAGTATGTGAACTGAGAATTTCCAGATGTACAAGCTGGATTTAGAAAAGGCAGAGGAACCAGAGATCAAATTGCCAACATTCACTGGATTATAGACAAAGCAAGGGAATTTGAAAAAAAAAATCTATTTTATTGACCATGCTAAAGTCTTTGACTGCATGGATCACAACAAACTGTAGAAAATTTTTCAAGAGATGGGAATACCAAACCAACTCACCTGTCTCCTGAGACACCTATATGCAGATCAAGAAGTAACAGTTAGAACTAGACATGAAATAATGGACTGGTACCAGATTGGGAAAGGATTATGTCAAGGCTGTATATTGTCACTCTGCTTATTTAACTTATATGCAGAGCACATCATGTGACATGCCAGGCTAGATGAATCATAAGCTGGAATCAAGAATGCCCAGGAGAAATAACAACCTCAGATATGCAGATCACACCACTCCAGTGGCAGAAAGTGAAGAGGAAATAAAGAACCTCTTGATGAAAGTGAAAGAGGAGAGTTAACAAGCTGGGTTAAAATTCAACATTAAAAAAACAAAGATCATGGGATCTGGTCCCATCAATTCATGGCAAATAGATGGGGAAAAAATGGAAAGAGTGACAGATTTTATTTCCCTGGGCTCCAAAATCACTGCAAAATGAACAATGACTGAGGCCATAAAATTAAAAGATGCTTTCTCCTTGGAAGAAAAGCTATGACAAATCTAGACAACATATTAAAAAGCAGAGACATCACTTTGCCAGCAATGGTCCTTATGGTTAAAGCTATGGTTTTTCCAGTAGTTGTGTACAGATGTGAGAATTGGACCATAAAGAAGGCTCAATGTCAAAGAACTGATGCTTTTGAATTGTGGTGCTGAAAAAGACTCTTGAGAGTTCCTTGGACTGCAAGGAGATCAAACCAGTCAATTTTAAAGGAAATCAACTCTGAATATTCATTAAAAAGACTGATGATGAAGTTTAAGGTCGAATTCTTTGGCCACCTAATGTGAAGTGTATACTCACTGGAAAAGACCCAGATGCTGGGAAAGATTGAGGGCAGGATTAAAAGGGGGCAACAGAGGATGAGATGGTTGGATCACATCACCAACTCAACGGGCATGAGTTTGAGCAAACTCTGGGAGATAGTGAAGGACAGAGAAGCCTGGCATGCTGCAATCCATGAGCTCACAACTTCGCTACTAAACAACAACAGATGGTAGTTCTCAGGACTTCCCAGGCAGCACAGTGGTAAAGAATATGCCTGCTAATGCAGGAGCTGCAAGAAATGTGGATTCAATCCTTTGGTCGAGAAGATCCTCTGGAGAAAGAAATGACAACCCACTCCAGCATTCTTGCCTGGAAAATTCCATGGACAGAGGAGCCTGGCAGGCTTCAGTCCCTGGGGTCTTAAAGAGTCAAACCCTACTGTGCATGCACACAAGCAGGCAGCACAAGCATGGTAGGTCTTATCTCTGCCTCTACACTCTTTCTTGTTTAAAATAGAGAGTTAGACCAGGAGGTCTGTGCATTTCAAGAAGTTTGGAAGAGATTATGTTACTTCACGGAAGGAAAGATTGCTCCTAGGTGATTAACAAGCAAATAAAATCTGTGCCAAAAGTGTACAGGTGAAAATGCCATTGTAATGTGAATAGTGTTTGGCTCTTGTATTCTACCCAGGTCACTCAGTTTGATGCTGACTTGGCTCTGAGGGGTGTTTGGTCCAGCATGAGCTGTTCTAGAATGTTCATTATCCTGGCCACCAATAATTCAAACTCAAGGTCAGCATTTAGTGCCTAAATCAGGGGATTCTGTACTTTTTTTCACAGAAGGTGAACCCTTGGATCTATGTTCTACATATGGAAAATTAAAACATGAAGATTTGTTACGCAAAGTAAAGATCCTGCTTTGTGTGGCTTGGAAGTATATGGCAAGGAATGTCTAATTCTCTGTTCTAAGAACTGAAACAAAAAGTTTCTCCAGGAGGTATAAACACAAAATTTTGTAGAAAACAGTAAATATCCTAGAGGTACATTTTCACTAGTAGGATCTGGTAGGACTGAATACAAATTCATGCATCTTATTTATCAAGCAGTGTTGACCTTCCCACCTCAATGTGACCTCTCTCCATTTCTAAACAAATGAAGTGTATTCATTTTATTTTCACCTACTAACCTGTGCTTTCCCAACACCACTCAACTACTTCATAAAAATAAGTACATCCCCCCAAACCAGCCATGAACTGCCAGGAGGAGGTGGAGGAGGCAAGAGGTAAAAGTTTCTAAAAGGTCCAGAGTGTAGTAACAGGTAGGTCTGGTGTTTAGTATGCACAAAGTGTGTGCTAAGTAACATAGCATGTGCTGAGGACGTATTATGTAACTTAACCCTTGTAATGTCTTATTTCACTCTTTAGTAAAAGAGGAGACACCAGCCCAAATAGGCCATCAGTGCCTCCCTATTCCTCAAGGAAGTTCAGCTCTGCAACACCTCAGGGCCTTTGCACCTGCCACCTCTTCTCTTGGGAACACTGTTTGCTCAATCTTCAAACGACTGGTTCCTTCCCTACTCAAATGTCACCTCCTCTTAGTCTGTCTTGCCCATTGTGCCTGCCTCCCCGTGCCCATCTCCCTCAGATCACCATGTTACTCTTCACAGGTGTCCAATGAGTGTCCCTTGGTTTGAATGACTCTTGACTCTCAATCTCCACTGGTTTGGGGGGTTTTCGTGTAACTTTCTGCTCAGGAAGTTCTCTGAACTAAAATAATAATAATAACCTGAACATCAAGTTCATATTTACCAGTTCAAAATTCAAGGTTTTTGTTACTGTTCAATTGCTAAGTTGTGTCCAGCTCTTTGCAACCTTAGGTACTGCAGCATGCCAGACCTCCCTGTCCTTCACTATCTCCCAGAGTTTGCTCAAACTCAAGGCCATTGAGTCTTCTCTGACACCACAGTTCAAAAGTATCAATTCTTCAGCAATCGGCCTTCATTATTATCCAACTCTGTACATGACTACTAGAAAATCCATAGCTTTACCAACATGGACCTTTGCCAGCAAAGTGATGCCTCTGCTTTTTAATATGCTGTCTAGGTTTGTCATAGCTTTTCTCCCAAGGAGAAAGCGTCTTTTAATTTTATGGCTGCAGTCACCATCCACACTGATTTTGGAGCCCAAGAAAATCAAATCTTTCACTGCTTCCACTCCCCCCCGCCAAATATTTGCCATGAAGTGATGGGACTAGATGCTATGAGGTTAGCTTTTTGAATATTGAGTTTTAAGCCAGCTTTTTCTCTCTCCTCTTTCACCTTTATCAAGAGACTCTTTAGTTCCTCTTTATATTCTGCCATTAGACTGTTATCATCTGCCTATCTGAGGTTGTTGATATTTCTCCTGGCAAGAATATTATTTCTCCTGATATTTCTCCTTGATTCCAGCTTGTGATTCATTCAGCTCAGCATTTTGCATGATGTATTCTGCAAAGTTAAATAAGCAGGATGAATTCAAGGTACTCTGCTGTCTAGGGTGAGTAGGTTCTTCCAATGTTATTATCCACCTGAATCTATCTCATTAGTCCACCCACCCCAACTATACAAGTGAAAGTGAAAGTGAAGTCACTCAGTCCTATCCGACTCTTTGCGATCCCGTGGACTGTAGCCCACCAGGGTCCTCCGTCCATAGGATTCTCCAGGCAAGAATACTGGAGTGGGTTGCCATTTCCTTCTTCAGGGGAATCTTCCCGACCCAGGGATCGAACCCAGGTCTCCCGCATTGCAGGCAGACACTTTAACCTCTGAGCCACCAGGGAAGCCCATACAAGTGAAATTGGCCTTAAATATGCCTTCCAGGGATGGAGGAGCCTGGTGGGCTGCCATCTATGGGGTCGCACAGAGTCGGACACAACTGAAGTGACTTAGCAGCAGCAGCAGCATGCCTCTAGGACAATACAGAAAGAATAGTGAAGTCTAGGCAGGTATATGGTATGGGAAAGGGTCCCTCAGCTCTTCAGTCACAGGGATTTTGGTAAAGACAGCTGAGCTAACTATGGAAATGAGGGTAGTGGTGATATAGTAGTCTTGGAGTTGGGGTGGGGGCAGGGGTGCTTATGGTTATGGTGGTAGCAATAGCCTTGGTGTTGGTGTAGGTGTTGCTGCTGATGATGGCAAAGTGGTGACTTGCCCAGCTTGGGGCTGGAATGGGGTATTGATGATGGTGGTAGCAGTGGTGATGGTTGGAGTCTTGGAGTTGGTATGAGTTATAATAGAGGTGATAGTGGTGCATGAAGTCAGCAAAAGAGGCAGTGGGACAGGCATGGGGGGGATAAGGGTGATGGGCTTCAAATTTGGACTGTTTGCACCAATTCTCATGTTTCTGAGCCACCTGGTTCTCCCACCCCCACAAGTTGCCACCTAGATCACTATCCAGTCAAGACAACCCAGGGGTACCCCCCCGCCAATTCAAAGGCCTTTAGTGATCACTTCGATGCCTTGGTATACTTGAAATGACTCAGGATGTATTGGTCAAGGAATACACATAATTTAGATGTGAAAAACCTATGACTTGCTAGAGGTGCTGGCCAACACACAGCATTACAGATACAGGTGCCAACCCCCAGGGCTCCACAAACCCCACCTCCTCTCAAGCTTACTTCCATCAGGCAGTGTATAGAGAAGTCAGCCAAGGCATGAAACTGCTTGCTGTGCACTATTCCATGGCAACTGAACAGCAAAGTATAAATAGCTCAGCTAGCATGGGTAACAGCTGACCGGAAAAAGCAGCAGAAGTGGTTGGTAATCTGGTGGTGGAATCTTAGGCCTGAGAATGTCACCCCAAGTGCCCTTAAGAGCAGGAGATGCCCAGATATATAACGAGGGCATCTGCTAGGCAACAGAAGGAGGTGAACATGATAAAAAGTGGGGCTTTAAGGGACCTATCTGAGATTACTAGATTCAGTCAGGAAGTACTAAGCAGATCAAATCAAATCAAATTAAGTTACACCCACACCTATGGTCAATTAATCTTCAATAAAGAAAGCAAGAGTTACACAATGAAGAAAAGACAGTTTCTTTGGCATGTAGTGTTGGAAAAGCAGACAGCCATATGTAAATCAATAAAGTTTGAACACACACTCACACCATACACAAAAATAAATGTCATATCTTAAAGACTCAATTATAAGACATGACACCATAAAATTCCTAGAAAAGAATATAGGAAAAACATTCTCTAACATAAATCTTAGCAATATTTTCTTAGGTCAGTCCCCAAGGCTATAGAAATAAAAGCAAAAATAAACAAATGTGACCTAATCAAACTTGCAAGCTTTTGCACAGCAAGGAAACCATAAACAAAACAGAAATACAATCTACAGAATGGGAGAAAATACTTGCAAACAATGCAACAGACAAGGGATTAATTTCTGAAATACACAAACATCCTGTACAACAACAACAACAAAAACAACCCAATCAAAAAATGATCAAAAGACCTAAATAGACATTTCTTCAAAGAGACATATAGATGATCAATAAACACATGAAAAGATGCTTGACACTGCTAATTATCAAGGAAATGCAAATTAAAGTTACAGTGAGGTGTTAACTTCACAAGGTCAGGATAACCATCATTTAAAAGTCTACAAATAACAAATGCTGGAATGGGTATGGTGGGAATGCACACTGGTGCAGCCACCATGGAAGCAATATGGAATTTCCTCAGAAAACTAAAAATAGAACTACCATGTGATCTTTCAATCCCAGACCTGGACATACAACAAGAGAAAACTCTAATTCAAAAAAATACACACACCTCAATGTTCACAGCAGCACTATCTACAGTAGCCAAGACTTGGAAACAATCTATATGTCTATCAGCAAATGAATGAATAAAGAAGATATGTATGTATATACAATGGAATATTACTCCACCATAAAAAATAATGAAATACTGTCATTCAGAGCAACATGAATGGAGGCCTAGAGATTATCATACTAAGTGAATAAGTTAGACACAGAAAGACAAATGTGATATCACTTATATGTGGAACCTAAAAAATGATACAAGTGAGTTTATTTACAAAACATAGACAGATTCACATAGAAAACAAACCCATGGTTACCAAGGGGAAGGTGGGTGGAATGATAAATTAGGAGTTTTGGACTAACAGATGCACACTACCATATACAAAATGGATAAACATCAAGGACCTACTGTATAGCACAGGGAACTATAGTCAGTATCTTGCAATAACTTATAATGGAAAAGAATATGAAAAAGAGTATGTGTATATATAACTGAATCACTTTGCCATATATTAGAATTTAAGACAATATCGTAAATCAAATTTCCATAATAAAATAAAATTTTAAAAAATTAAATCACTGCCAACCTCAACCACTTAATGAAGAGGGAAGAAGTGTAGGAAAGAATATGAGTGATCAAGTTTTAGACATTTTTTGGCAGGGGTGTGCAGAGTCTGCAATCATTTATTCATTCTTTAATTGATTTATTTGTTCTTTCCACCTACATTTCATTCTCACAGACATTTTCTTATTTCAATTGCTCAATAAATTTAGCCCTTGGCTACCTGTTCTAGGAAATGGAAACAGGACCTAGTAAGAGGCAAGAGCATCTGACTTTAAACTGTGAAGCAGATGTAGAGAATGTCCACCCAGGGGTGCAGTTTGTAAACACGGTAGGAAGTCAGGGGCTTGGGAAAAAGCTACTAGGTAGGTTTCCTAAAGCTGAAAAGCATCAGACGTTCCAGCTGAATGTTGAAAACACAAAGAGGCGAACACGGATGTGAGCAGGGCGTTCAAGGTAAATGGCAGGGGCTCAGGTAGGACCTTGAGAGCAGCTGGCACTCTGGGCAGAGGCGAGGAGATAAAGGCTAGAGATTCACGTCCCGAGCCCGGGGTCTGAGCTCCGCCCATTCGGCCCTGCCAATCACCCCCTCTGCCCTTCCCTTTCCGGATCCCAGCCCCTTCGCTGATGGGTATAGTGCGGAGGAGGCAGGGTCTGGGAATCCTGGGCTCACGTACCCAAATCACCCAGGGAAATTTTCAAAATTGTCACCCCAGACTCTAGTATCAGAATCCCTGAAGTGGACTTTGGCAGGTCAGTTTTGGGCAACGACCTTAGGGCAGAATGGTTCTTAAGACTCGGGTGATTAAGAAGTACTGCGCTAAAGAAACATGGAAACACCTAAAAAGACAGATGGAGGTCGTCTCAGGACGCAGTCCCGGTGCTCATCACCCTTGACTCTCAGAACGTCACCTAGACCCATGCCTGACTGTGTGGGTTTCAGCCTCGGCAAGGACCACCGGTGTGCCTTCCGAACTCGTTGGCTCGGCCTGGTTTCTTACAGAGAAGCAGCCTCCATCTGAGAGGCCATGGGATCGGCCATTGGCTACAGCTCCCCACCTCTAAGAGCTTCTACTTTTGCCCGCTCCGAGCTGGTACACACCACAGACACACCACAGCTTCCATGTAGGTAAGGTCTGTGGGGCTGCATGCAGTATCTTGCAGTTGTCACACCTCTGCCCAGGTCAGACTTGGATCTTGTCCTTTGCGACCTCAGGAATATTCTGCCCTGGAGCCCACTCTGGACTCACTTACATGTCCTAGGAGACCCTGGAGGTGGAACCAGAGGGCAGGAAGTGTCAGAGCCCAGAGCCTTGCTCATGATGGAGCCACCAGGACTTTCTGGGAGGAGTAAAATTCAAGTTCCACCCCATCTCCCCTGTAACCCTCAAGGTCTTCAGTAAAATGGGCTGGTTTCACATTGAGATCTCCAGTGTCCCCCAACTCCAGAATCCCTGGTGAAATGCAAAAAAAACTGCAGTCGTCGGAGCTGTCAGCACTTTGTCAGTTGGCTTTTGGCCACTGAGTGAAAGTGTTAGTCACTCAGTCCTGTCTGACTTTTAGTGATCCCATGGACTATAGGCTTTGCAGGCAGATTCTTTACTGTCTGAACCTCTCCAAACAGAGGCAGGCTCTTCAGTGGTATTTTTAGCTATGCTGTAAAGCCTAAATCCTCTTTTAAAAAAAGAGAGAGAGAGAGACAGAGATGAGCCACCCAGAGGTTTACTGCATAGTTGTGTAGAGACCATCTGCCCCAGGGTCAAGGACATCATAGGGGACACCCAGGACATGTATGAGAGGAGCCAGGATTGGACATCAGGACAGAGGGGCTCAGCTTTTCTTCCTGACATTGCACTGGGGCCTGGAGACTCAAGGAGGGGCCTCAGAGCCGCAAGGACAATCTGTAGCAGCGAACAGTGCACATCGGAGAAGACCCCAGGGAAGGGCTTCTGGAACATAGAAACTACTGTCTGTTGGTTTCTTGATTGAGCTGGAAAAAAGAATATATGCACATGGTTAAAATTTTTAAGCTATTAATTATGCCTAATGGCTCAATACAGCAGGAGACACGGGTTTGATTCCTGAGTCAGGAAGATCCCCTGGAGAAGGAAATGGCAATCCACTCCAGT